>NW_024736071.1:2306876-2413116 GCF_018991925.1 Homarus americanus
GTGTTGTGGCACTGGCACATCTGATCAATGTCGGGAAATCTGCCCCGAGGTGTTGCAGTTTTCCCCTTCTGATGTTGTCATACAGCGCCACACCAACGTTGTGGGTCACGAAGATTTACGGTGTCGTTGGAGCTGTGATCCCAGGGGGAATGACTGGCCACGTCTGGGCTCCGGTTATACTGACTTTTGCCTAAGCCAGGGAGGTCATGGTCTATTTCTGGCGTAGGTTGAGGTCGTCGATACGTCGTTGAGTGGGTTACTGCCTTCAGGATTTCCTTTGAAGGGACTTTGTCGCTTATTTCAACAAGTGCAATGTTTTTCCTGGTTAGTGTCTCGTTGAGGTGTTTCGAGAAGGAACCTGGATGAACCATGTTCATGTGATGCGCATGCAGGTAAGACAAGTATATAGTGGTGTCTTTGGACTCGTCCAGCTGTGGAGAGGAGACGCTCCTGATACTCTCCGCCACTGCGTCCCTCATGGCGCCCAGTGACTCAGGAACTGCCTGTTTTATTGAGTCATTGATGGTTCTTATCTCTGAATGCAGGACTTCCATGGTCTCGCTGACATTGTTGAGTTTTTGGGAGTCTGCTTGAGTTTCTTTCAGAGCGTCTTTTAGGGTTTGGCTGTAAGCCATGATCGTCGACTGAGTGGTCCTTTCTATGGTGTTAGAAATTTCCCTGGTTTCTTTTTGCTTGGTTATTTTGGTCAGTTTCTTCTCTGTTTCTTGAGTTACATGTTTCCTGACCAGGCAGGTGGCGCTGAAGGTCCTGTGGCCACCCACGCAGACGACATACTCTTTTATGGTGCTACGGCAGTCTTTTTAGAAGTGCTGATCAGATGAACACTCAGAGTATATGACCCCTTGCATGGGGCAGTTCTTGGTCTTGTGGGCATTGTGTTTATAGCACTTCATACATTGTTGGATGGCCGTATACTTTTCATATTCTATTTGGTGTGATGAGATGGAAGTGCCATATGCATAGAGCCGCTTATCCTTCATTCTTTTTGCATCCGTTGTGTCTGCAAAGCGAACCTTGATTAAATTATGGGCATACATAGGGTACACCTCCACAACCTTGCCCTTGCTTTGCTTTTCTATTTCATCTTTTATTTCTTCTGCGTTATTTTCCACTACATCTTTGTCTAACTTCTTACATACAAGGGTGAGCTTGGCGCCGTGTTCCCGTAGGACAATGACCTCGTAATCGTTAGTTTTCATTTTGTCCATGGCACTAGATTTAAGTAGTTTATCAGCATCTTCATCTGTTTCTGTGAGGATGATGTAACCTACTCTCAGATCCACAAGTCTATTTATTCTTACCCTTAGGTCGCTCAATAGCCTTTTTATCTCTATCCGAGACCCCTAGGTCGGGGTTCCGGAGATCTTCACTCTCACTTTGGCCATGGTCAGTAACTTACATGAAAATCCTACCTAATCTGTCCACCTCAGCTAAACCCCATGGATGCCGCTCTTTCTGTCCGCTTCTTGGGCGAGTAAAGACGGGTCTAGGGGTAGGGTGAACAGACAATCCCCGGACGGGGGCCTAGCCAAGCCCTAACACCTAACAGTGACAGGTTATGAAGCACTTCCGAATCCCTAACAGAAAATGTTGCCACCCTAACTGTCTAGACTCAGCAGCCCTTTGAGGGCCCCCCTTGTGGCTCTGCCTGCAGGGTTTGCATCGTTACCAAACAGCAGGATAGGATAGGGAAGAAGCGCAGTGTACAAGAATAATAATACCCATGCACAACTACAAGATAAAGCAGCCAGAGCGAACCCAACGTGAAAAACAAGGCCGGCAGTCGTAAGGTCAACAATTTGAACTGAGCACGCGCACGTCCGCTCGCTACGAAGGTTGGGTGCGCGCTGACACGTGGATGAACCACCGAGACCAGTGTTGAATCTGTCGACTACCCTACAACAAAGCTATGGAGTGTACATATGTGTGGGGTACGTAGGAGCTTAAACTATATAATCTGAGGGAAACTCGTCCATATTTGCCTGGAGTCGCGTACACCTGGTTGTACGGTGATCTGAGGCAGGATTACCTCTGTCACTCTAACCTTCAAGTAAAGTTAACGGGAGTCAGCGGCCAATGGATGCAACTGAGTGAACTCTATGTAGTGAGTTATAATCTTGACAGGCTATGAGAGACAGAAATTCCCATGGTGCTAGTGAGTAGAGTAACTATTGGCTTCTGCGTAGCTGTGCTGATTCCCTACCATTTTCATTAACTAGGGGTGTACTGTATGTTGGTTGCTTAACCAAGTCCTGGTGTAAGGTCGACGACCTTTATGCTTGATTACACTGTCACAGTGTCACTGTGGACATGGGGGTGCTAAGGGATTTATTTGGTGGTATGTATGTGATGTATTTAATGTAATGGTGTATTGACTTTAAAGGTGCTCGCATCTGGGCTAGTTTCGTTGTGCACGGTCACGGGTATGGTGGAGGAAGTGCCCATGACTTATGAACTCGGGAATAAAGTGTAAAAATTCAGCTGGTGAATCGTCCCCTTGACAAGTCATGAGTGGCTCCTCGTCCTCGTGTAATTTCGTGTCTTAAGTATACGTATGCTGATTAAGCTTTGATGTTATCAGGCCGTTATGATATTTTATGATTATCTTGTTGGGTTTCAGGCTTTTGTAATATTTTATGAATATGTTTGATGAGGGGATGCTGAGGTAGGGGTCCCGTCAGAGGTTGTATTTTAAAGGGAAGAGAGTGGGACTTAACTCCGAGAGGTGCGACCCTTGACCTCGGCATTACCTAAGCTGGTGAAGTCATATCATCCACTGTGTGTAATGGGACGTGCCGGGGTCATGAATGAACCCCGAACGGAAAAAAAAATATTCATGGTAAAAGGAAACCGAATATATTTATAAGCCTTACACCTAGCTCGAAGTGTACGTATTGCTTAGAATATTTATAAGCCAACCAGTCAATCAATCGGTTACTGGGGACACTTACTACGATAAAATGAAACAATAATATTCGAAATGTTTCACTTTATATTTTGTCACGAGGAGAAACTGTGCAAGCAGATGAGGAAAGGATGAGGAGAAGAAAGGTAGAAGGAAGAAAACAAGGAAGGGAAAACATAGAAGGAAGAAAACAAGGAAGGGAAAGGAAGAGATTAAGCTAAAGAAGATAAGATGAGACAAGGGATGGGACTAGGAGGAGGCAATGAAGAGTAAATGAAATAGAAGTTCAAACGAGACAAGAAGAGACATGGAAAAGAACAAGGAAGAGAAGAAGGAATGATGTAAGATGGCAAGAAGAGGCAATGAAAAATAAATGGAAGAGAAAATTAAAAAGGACATGGAGAGCTTGAAAAGAGAAATATGGGAAAAAGTATGAAGAAGGTATAGATAATGTACAAGAACTGAACGAAAGTGTGTATAGAGATAAAGAAAGACAAGCAGAATAACCGGAAGACTCGTTGCAAACAGGCATAGAGTGACTAAGGCAAGACACTAAGGGTGATAGGCTAAAATATGAAGATTAAATAAGGAATAAGAGGAGAGAGTATGAATAGATAGAGAAGATTAAAGAGGGGACATATTGTTATACTGTACTGAAGAATGGCTTGAGGAAAAACAGAAAAAATAAACATGGGAAATGTGGATAATGGAGAAGAGTACACAATACACATGGCATATATATATATATATATATATATATATATATATATATATATATATATATATATATATATATATATATATATATATATATATATATATATATATATATATATATATATATATATATATACACAGTGTTAGGACAGGCCAGGAATCCAATGCTCTGTTTGCTCATTTGAGGGATAACAAGCATTGCATTGACTGGGATAATACCTCCTCAATATTACCATGTAATTCAATTGATAGTAGGAACATCATAGAATCTAGTCTTATTAAACATACCGAAGCATTCAACATGAATTTGAGTAACGGCTTGTACAAGCTGGACAATTATGTAATTAAGAAGATTTGTGACCAGGTGAGAAGGCCGGGTCACCTGACCATCTGACCTGACCACCAACCGTTGTGTGCTATTTAAAGATTAGTAGGGTCATTACCTAATACCTGACCATTGTGGACCTGGTCTCACCCTCCTCTGTATATATACACCTTGATTTGTATTTCTCTCTCTAGTCTGTACTCACCCCTGAAGATGTGAATTACACGAAAGCGCTTGGGAACTTCGTGTTTTCTTCTTTCCTTGTGGTTATCAGCATATACCTAGATCACAGTGATTTATATATATATATATATATATATATATATATATATATATATATATATATATATATATATATATATATATATAAATAAGGATACGAAGGGTAAGCGTGTAGAAGTGTTTGGAACGAATGAGAGGGAACTGCAAGACGGAAAAAAATTCAATGGGAGGGGAGATAGTGGAGAGAGAGGTGAGAGGGGCCAGAAAGCAGGGGGGTGAATAAGGTATTGCCTGAGGAGGTTGGTGTGGTTTACGGGGTGGCGTGGGTGACCTGGGCAGGTAACAAGGTTGGCCAACAATTTGTGGTGCTCCGGAGATTACAGGTGTTCACTAATTTGTTGGGTACGACGGTCACGGCAATGTGGGAAGGGGGTGACGGGCAGGGAGGGTGAGGGGAGGGATAGCTGGTGGGTGGTCGGAGGGGAGGAGCGGTATAAGGAAAGTAGGAGGATCGGAGGGTTGAGACAGGGTAAGGCAGGACAGGAGAGAAGGGAGAGGCGTGGTGAGAAAGGCCAGGGTATGGAGGGTGGGGAGAGGTTTGGTGAGGAAAGACAGGGCCCGGAGGGAGGGGGAAAATGTGTGGTGAGGATGGACAGGGCCTGGAGGGAGGAGAGAGGTGTGGTGAGGAAGGACAGGGCCTGGAAGGAGGGGAGAAATGCGTGGTGAGGATGGGCAGGGCCTGGAGGGAGGAGAGTGGTGTGGTGAGGAAGGACAGGGCCTGGAAGGAGGGGAGAAATGCGTGGTGAGGATGGACAGGGCCTGGAGAGAGAGGTGTGATGAGGAAGGTAAGACTTGGCAGGAGGGGAAAAGGTAGGGCTGTACAGGATGAAGCGGGCCGGGCTAAAGCAAGATGAAGTGGGGAGGGACAAGGAAGAAATGTATGATCGGTTCTTAGTGAGGCACGACGATGCGATGCGGGATAGAACATGATGAGAAGCAGGGTGGAATAGAACGAGTATGGTTGGGTGGGACATGGTGGAGTGTTGTGGTGGGAAGGGGAAAGGAGGTGAGGTTAGTGGGAAAATGAAACTTTAATATATAACTCAGAACCCATGGATGAAGACTGACAGACACATCTCTTACAGCTGGTGTGACAAGTGGATCTGCATTTGGTGCAACAACTGGCATAACAACTAAAATGCCACAAAAAGAACATGAATGACATGTCATATACAGCCCAATGTCTTAACTGAAAAGTTAGGGAAAGCGGGATGGATTGGGATTTGGGAACTGGGAAAGCAATGGGAGAAGATAGGTAATAGAATCGAATATCCGGACAAAACAACAGTAAATGAACGGTCTGGGGCACATCAAGTAACATTTCAAGACACCTTCAGCCTGCCTCTTTGACAGTGACATCAGAGAGACAACACAAGAATGAAAAACAACTCTTCTCTTTTCCCACAGTTCCAGAAAAACACCTCAAAACAAACACACACACACACATACACAGGGATAAAGGAGATATAGACCCATAAACAAAGGATAGGCAAAGAGTGAAGAACCTAGGTGTGGGGTAAGGGAGACAACGAATGAAAGGGAGTCAGAGGGGGAGAAAGGAGAGAGTAGAAAGATGGTGTGAGAGGACATGTGAAAGGTACTAGGGTGAAGGAGGCATAGAAGGAGGTAGGTGTATGATAAGGGAAGGAGTTATGGGGTTAAGAAGGAGAGGGAGGAACATGATTGATGAAAGAGGGCGGGAAAGAGAAGTAGGGTAAGAAAGAAAAGGAAGCAATTAGATGTTGGTTAAAAGAAAAAGGAAATGAAGGGGGTGAGGAAAAGAGGTAGATATAGGATGTGGAAAGGAGGGTGTGGGATAAGGGAGAGACAGAGAGCGGGACAGAGAAACAGTAATGGAGTCAAGATGAGGGAATGATGGAGAGACGCAGGTGGAAAGTAATGGAAGAATATAGTTGAAGGGTGAGAGAAGGTGGGAAGGAAAATGTATGAAATGAAGGAAGCAAAGATGGAAGCAAAGAAGAAGCTAGGGGTGGGGTGAAGGAGAGAGGTGTGCAATGAAAGAGGGAGGATGTGGGTTACGGGAGGTAGGTGTGGGTTAAAGGAGGGAAGATGTGGGGTGAGGGGAGGGTGGGATGGATAGAGAGAAGCAGGTGTTGGATGAGGGAGGGATGGAGTGAGATGAGGGTGAGGGGAGGTGGTGGAGGAGCGGGAGGACAGGTTAAAGCAGCACAGGTGGTTGGCACAGCGGGCAGCAGGCCAGGTGAGGAAGGTACAGCTCCTCTCTCATGGCGGCAACACCAAGTCAACCCACGCTTTATCAATGCCCAATCTACCACATCTATATTAAGTTCCTTGACCTAAACACATCAACACTACTGACACCGAGAAGCCAAACGCTCATTGGAATATCATGAGAAATCAATTACACCTTTATGTTCCACTGACATTCGGCTTTTCAACCTCTGACATTCATGAGGAAGTCAGGCACTGCCTCGATATTACCTTCTGTCACACACGACAGACACACGTAGGTCTGTATTCTTAACATAAGCATACTGTATACAAGGTTTGACACCAGGAGGAATTCAAGTGATTCTTGTTATCTCATGCGTAGCTAATTGATAAGGCACGTTTTATTTACCTTATATTCTTGTACATTGTTTATCTCTAATGGCATGTGATATTAATCAAGTGTAAATATAAGTAGACATACGCAATACCAAGCACAAGTAAACCTAGGAACTTTAGTCAGCGCTGAGATGGACACTAAGGCCGATTCCTTCGTGTTTGATACCGAACGAGATCGATTTATTGAATATTCGTTTGTAAGTGTTAGAGCACTTTCGAGCACTGCAGAGTGTAGACATTGTTTAGTACACAAATTCTTATTTTTCTTCATTCAATACACAAGAAAGAAAATTTCCGACGTGTTTTTTCCAAATATTGACGATAAGATCAAATCTAAAACCTCACACGACACACATCAAAGGTATGCTTTACCTCTCAGGCAACACATGAAATATAAGAAAATCTTCTGTTTTCCTCCGTCCCGCTGAATGAGCTTATCAAACCCTCCCCGTAACTACCAAACAGCTGAGGCCAACTTAGGTAAATAATACCCAGCCCCTGAAGCACTGAAAATACAGGTATACTACGGAAACTAAAATCTGGGCATGAGGAGAGACAGAGCTTGAGAAAGTTGATGCCCCTCCTCCTTAAGCTGAGGAAAGTCGAAGCTGTAGCCGAGGAAATTAAAGTCGAGGAGAGTTGAAATCAGAGTTAAGGAAAATGAAATTCGTGCCGAGAAAGAACGTATTAGACCTGGGAGAAGATGAAGCTAGATTTTAAGAAAAAAGAAGCTACAACTGAGGAAAGGTGAATTTTTATATGAGAGGAAGTTCGTAAAAAAATTGTAACTATGAATATATACAAATACTTAAACACGGACAAGCAACATAAATACTACACTTACACTAGGACAAAAAGTACAGACCCTATACGTACACATATACCAACAACCATAAACATACTACTACTACTTTGCTGCCACTCGGAATCGAGTATGACGATCATCCAGCTATGAGACAATGATGTGAGTTATTAAGGATGTCACCTAGTGTAGTGAGTTTTAAGATGACTAAAGAGGCCGATACGGGACCGGTAGGGTCGTTCACAGATGTTGCATATGTGGAGGGTTACATCTAGTCAGGAGGGTCGGCGGCAACGTCTTTCCGGCGTTGGCGCTTGTCTGCCTCGGTTTGTAGTAGGGCTAATTTGAAAATATCGACACCTTCTTATGTGGTGCTCCTCCAAGCGTTACGGTGTGGAGTAATCGTCTCCCAGGTGAGGGGTCGATTTGACATTTTTTTCATGTTTGTCTTAAGACTATCCTTATACCTTTCCATTTGCCGGCCAGCGTTACGTTTACTATTCGTGAGGTGACTGTAAAGTAGCTGCTTTGGCAGTCTAGTGTCGTCCATGCGGGTAACATGGCCAGTCCAACGTAGTTGTTTATGGTTAATGGTAGCCACGATGCTCCTACAGTTGGTGTCAGCGAGAATACTGGCATTTGTTCTTTTATCTTCCTAGCGAACTCGGAGGACATACAAACGGACCAACAACCATAGACACTACACTTACACACGGACTAACAACCATAAACACTACACTTACACACGGACTAACAACCATAAGCACTACGCTTACACACGGACCAACAACCATAGACACTACACTTACACACGGACTAACAACCATAGACACTACACTTACACACTGACCAACAACCATAGACACTACACTTACACACGGACTAACAACCATAAGCACTTCACTTACACACGGTTCAATAAACTCAGAAACACACTGTTTAGGTGGATTCATGTTCACGTCGTCAGAAGCAAATGGTCAAAGGTCATTGTTTTGAACATATTCCCTATCCTGCAATATGACCGGTGACTAGAGAGAGAACAGCAATGTTTGTCCCTGAGACAGATATGGCTCGTGACAGACACTGATGCTGTTATGTATTACAAAGATAAAGAGTTATGCAAATTAATTTCACTTGAAGAAAACATTGAGTCCTAATTGATCCGATGAGTCCCTCATTATAATTATTATTATACCTGAATTCTTTATAATTACATAAAACTTAAATGCCATGAAAAAAACTTTTCAGAATTTTTTATTTGTCTCGTTCTTGAATCTCTGTGGAAGACGAAAATTACGGAAAGATATTATTTTCTGGAAAATTTATCAAATATAAAAACCTATGTCAATTAAAACTTAACCTAGAGGCTTTTGAGAAGGAGAGAAGGTAATTAGTCGACGAACTGATGTCCTTCTTAAAAAGAAACGAGAAAAAGGTATTACATGAAGACAAAATATGTACAATTAAATTAAAATACGCTCTAAGAATCGTTCAGTGAAAGTAATTTTTTTTCTCAGTATGTGAGAGCATTTTGATATTGTGCTATGGGAGAGGGAGGGGCCACTAAGTTACTAGGTGTTGCGTGAAGGTGTCGGATGTTCGGTGGAGATGGTGGATGTTGAGTGGAGTTGGTAGATATTAGGTGGAGATACTGGTTGTTGGATGTTCGGTGGAAATGTTGGGTGTTTGGCGGAGGTGATGAATGTTTAATAGACTTGACTTGTTAGATGTTGGGTGGAGGTAATGAATGTTTTGTGGAAGTGCTGGATGTTGGGTTGAGGTGGTGGATGTTGGGTGAAGGTGTTGGATGAGGGTGCTGGGTGTTGGTTAGATGTAGTGGGTGTTGAGTGGAGGTGATGACTGTTTTGTGGAAATGGCGGATGTTGAGTGGATGTGATGGGAGTTGGGAGGAGGTGCTGGATGTTGGGTGGGGGTGTTGAGTGTTGGGTTCGGATGAAGGTGATGCACGTTGGAGGAGGTGTTGGAAGTTGGGTGAAGATGTTGTATGTTGGTTGGAGGTGTTAAATGTTGGGTGTAGGTACTGGAAGTTGGGTGGAGGTGCTGGGTGTTAAGTGGATGTGGTGGATTTAGGATGGAGGTTATGCAAGTCTTATGGGTGTGCTGAGTGCTGTTTGGAGGTATTGGATTTTGGGTGGAGGTGTTGCACGTTAAGTGTTGCATGTTGGGTTGAGGTGCTGGTGTCATGAATCCTGAGTCGAGATGACTCGGGGTTACGGAGAGTTCCAGTGAATCAGGTATTGGTGAATTCATTGGAGCTCATGTAAATCCAAGTGTATTGTATATATTTTATTGTAAGTAAATTATTTTGACTATTTTGTAGTAATATGAAATGTAAAGTAACTTTATTTAGTTGATTTATTCTAATTAGATAATTTATGCATAACAGCCATTAGACTAGTTACCGTGTTTCCGGTGATGAACACCTGAGGACCTTAAATTCCCACCATCCACCTGTCAGGTTGCGAAAAGCCGGCTGAAAGTCAGTTTTACTACTGACACCGACTGCTGTGCGTCGGAGCTGCTTCCTCAATTCTCTTGGTGTTGTCTGGGTATATATCTTGTTTTACTTATGTGGCTGACCTGCATTCAACTCAACAGATAAGTTATTCTTGTTATGATTGCAAGGTATAATAATTAACATGTTTAATAGGAATTAAAATTAAGTTACCATTCTGTTTTGCCTTGCAATGTTCGTGCAAGAGTTTTCCTAGTAACTATATTGACGTG
This sequence comes from Homarus americanus, assembly GCF_018991925.1. Taxonomy (NCBI): domain Eukaryota; kingdom Metazoa; phylum Arthropoda; class Malacostraca; order Decapoda; family Nephropidae; genus Homarus; species Homarus americanus. The sequence goes on from NW_024736071.1 coordinate 2,317,266, forward strand.
TATTTTCCAATCTGGGTTTTCTCCATCACAATTAAACAACAATTGACCCATTGAAGCCTTTCTAGAGAACTTTTTAATATTAAATGCATTAATGTAATTTTGTTACAGACCCTTATTCTTCCAACCTGGGGCCGGATACTCAAAACACCTCATAAGTTACGTTTTTCAGCATGATACAGTACCATATATTGTGGAAGCCTTACAGTACCATAAATTTAGCATACTCAAAATTTAATTATGGTTCCGTAAGACTACCATAAGTTCTCGTAACTCTAGTGTTTACCCTGTAAATTAAGTTCTCTTGTCGGACGGTAGATGTCAGTGCAGACGCTAGTTGGCCAATCAACGCTCAGTTAACAAAATCATCAACCAATCACAAGAGAAGGAGAAATCAGCTGAGAGCGACGCACGTAATATTATTGTGTAAACATGGAAGGACCACCAGCTTTGCTGACTTAGATCTGTAATACTGCGAAATGGGTGGAGTACTGGGTGTTGGGTGGAGGTAGTGGGTGTTGGGTGGAGGTAGTGGATGTAGGATGGAGGTGTGGGGTTAATGGGTGTTGGGTGGAGGTGTGGAGGTGGTGGGTGTTGGGGAAGGTGATGAATGTTTTGTAGAAGTACTGGCTGGAGGTAGAGGTGTGGTATGTTGGGTGAAGGTACTTGAGGTTTGCTGAAAGTGATGAATCTTTTGAGGAACGGCTGGTTATTGGGTGGAGGTGAACTGGCCCTTAAACCGTTGATTTTTGAAGGGTTAATGGGCTGGAACATGTAAAGGTATATAAGGTTTTAAGTAGCGAAAACCCAACTGACTTTTCTGTATTTATTAAGAAAATATATTATATACAGTACAGTTCCAAGTGTATATCACTGGAACTTAATCACTGTAGCTATGAGTGTTAAATGAGGATGGAGGCTATGTTAAATAGCTCTGCTAAGTACGTCCTGTCGATGATGAGATAGTTGAGTGAGAATGAGTAGGAACCCGTCGAGAGAGGTCGGAAATATATCCTACGTCCTCCCTCGAGGTAAGTCGGAACCATCCACTATGGCTTTCATTAACGTCTTCTTCTAGTGAGTGATATCAAACTACTGCTCGTAATAGGTGGCCAGAGAGCCAGCTACTTAATGCTTAACTCAGCACTAAGTGACGCGACTTCCCGTGGGCACACCTTATCATGTGCTCTGAACATGAACTCCATAGCTAGTGGAAAGTTACAGGGGATGATAGAGTATATAAGTCTAATGTAATTAACTCATTTATATAAATACTTCTGCCTATAAGACAGCAGCTAATACAGAGGTGCTGCATGTTGGGTGGAGATGTTGCATGTTGGGTGAAGGTGTGGATGTTGGCTGAAGGCACTGGATGATGGGTGGAGGCATTGGAAGTTGGGTGGAAATGTTGTTATTGTTTTGAAAGCATAATTGTCCATTCTGATCAACGTAGTTAATAAACAAAGAACCATTAAGAATAGTTTATGGAGTAGAGTATTCCTCATAAGTGTCTTTGTGGTATACAATGATACAGTGAGCCATGAGTAACACCATAACTATCACATATTTCCTCTAGTGTCTAAGTTATTGTATGTTAGCCCTATTCCCTATCTTGTTCACTCAAAAGATAAGACACAAACAGCCTTCATAGACCTTAAATCAGCCTTTGATGTAGCTAATAGAGACATTATACTTAAGCAACTAGCTAATTTTGGCATCCAAGGTAACCTCCTGACATGGATAAAGGGTTATCTGTCCATCAGGTATGCCAGTGTTCTGTTTAGGGGAGTTAAAAGTACCAGAATGAGATCATTTGAGCTTGGCACGCCTCAGGGAGGAGTGTTAAGTCCTATGCTCTTTAATATACTGATGCATAAGCTTATTGCTGACATTCCAGTTCAGCCAAACGAAGCCGTAATATGCTATGCTGATGATATCTGCATTATGACACAAACCAAACTCAGGCTCCAAGCCTTGCTGGATGTATTTGCTCGGAGAACTGTTGAATGTGGTCTCATAATATCTGTTGACAAGACGAGGGTCCTCAATCCTCGTCCTGCTCACCCTCTGCCTCTTGACTATAACATTAACAGCATGCCCTTGGAACTATGTAGCTCTTATAAATATCTTGGAATTTGTGTGAATGATGCAAACTTTGTCAGCAACCTTCGTGACAAACTAATGCAGTGCATTAAACCTCTCAGAACCCTTGTTGGCAAGGGCTATGGAAATAACATCACCTATGCTCGTACTTTCTATCTTCACTTCATTCGTTCTGTAGTTGACTATCATGCTCTCCATCTTGTGACTATTCCGCCTAAACAACTCAACAGCCTTGAGGTAGTGCAAAATGAAGCCATGCGCATCATCCTAGGTTGCTCAAAATCAACCGTGACCTTGGCCTGTCCAATGCTATAATTAAAAACATTCAAGTCAGAATCATGAACTCTGATCTAGAAGTAGTGAGAAATGCATTAGTAAATATGACAAATTTTGTGACAAGAGGTACCAGTATGGCCAGCATAAGGACAGAACCAGACAATGTGATGTAGTCGTGGCCAGAATTAGGCTAGGATACACACACATCTGGCAAGTTAGTAACGCTGTACCCATACCGGACCATTCAGCATGTAAACTTTGTGATAAACCTTTAAAGCATACACTTGAACACTATATTATTGAATGTGACACTGTCAAAGACTTCAGGCCACCTGACTTACTGTATCTTGAACTATGTAATTACTTCATTGAATCAGATGTGCTTGAGGACATTCTTGCTGTTTATTCCAAATTTGCTAGCCCACACAGATTAGTCTTCAATTAGAATATGACTCCAATGTATGTAATCCACTGACCTATATATACTGCTAATGAATATGATGTATTTCCTTCTTTGTGTACGAACCTCTGTCCTGCATGGCAGTGAACAGTGACATCACCCACATGAATCTGACCGACGTATATGTATGTATGTATGTGTGTATGTATGTATGTATGTATATATGTGTATGTATGTGTGTATGTGTGCATCTGTGTATATATATGTACATGTATATGTGTATGTATATGTGTATATGTATGTATATATGTATGTGTGTGTGTGTGTACATATATGTACTGTCAATGAATATGATGCATCTCTTTGTGTACGAACCTCTGTCCTGCATGGCAGTGAACAGTGACATTACCCATATGAATCTGACCTCTATACATTTATAGCTGTTAATGAATATGATGTATTTCTTTGTGTATGAACCTCTGTCCTGCATGGCGATGAGAAGTGATACCACCCTCAGTGTCAAGACCTGACTGAATTACTCATAATAGGCAAACTGTACTACAAGCTCCGCCAATAAATTTGTTAAACTAAACTATCCTCCTACAGGTCCCCAGCCGTTAGCAACGCCTCTTCCCTCCCTGACCAGATATCCCTCCTCCTAGTGACAGGCCTGGCACTTGGCATTATTGGGGACCTGCCACACTTTGCCATAACCAGATAAATTGTACCGGGAATTTTCCCCCACGCACTCATCATTCTGTCACTTTATGTAACTTGCTGACAAAACCCATGACCCTTCAAGCTTTTACGCCCTTAATGCATGAGTCATAAATGCAAGCATGAACTACGCATGCTTCCCAGATGGGCGCTGTAAAAGCTTCTGCGCTTCACCTTGCACAAGATGCAAGGAGGTGCCCAATGAACTAGCCCTCTGGGGGCACTCTAAATCTTAAGGTGGGGGGTGAGTTAGGCGGGGTTGGGTTGAGGGTGGGTGAAGAGGTGGGGCGGGGTGAGGGATGCACCATCCTGGCCCGTCCCTGTTTCACCATCATTGGTCGCTTAACTTATTTCATCTCAAAATATATTCATCAAGCAGTATGATAGCCTCAAAACATATTAACATCAAAATCAACCTCAAGATTATCCTAGTAAACTCAACAAAAGAAAAAGTTATCACTTTATCGCACCTATATTTTATCAAATACAAAATCATTGTACGTTAAAACTACGTTTGGTAGGCATGGGCGAACGGTTAAGGCACGCAGGACGATGTTTTATGAAGCAACCACCATTAGCCACCATCTGTAATAAATGAGGAATTATTTCCTCTATTTCACTTCTTATTTCTATTTATTTACTCACTTGTACTGTCTTTATTCTCTAATTATCTTTTCTTATTCTTACTACTTCTTTCGGTAAGTGGAGGAGGGAAATGTGGGAGAGAGGGAGGAGTAGGTAGGCCTGTGGCTGAGGGAGGAGGAGGTAGGCCTGTGGCTGAGGAAGGTGGGGACTTAACTGTGGTCATTCCCCCTCACCAGAGTTTTTTAGTTTAACAAATTTATTGGCAGAGCTTGTAGTACAGTTTGCCTGTTCTGAGTAATTCAGTCAGATCTTAACACTGAGGGTGGTATCACTTCTCACTGCCACGCAGGACAGAGGTTCATACACAAAGAAATACATCATATTCATTAACAGCTATAAATGTATAGAGGTCAGATTCATATGGGTAATGTCACTGTTCACTGCCATGCAGGACAGAGGTTCGTACACAGAGAGATGCATCATATTCATTGACAGTACATATACATATATGTACACACACACACATACACATATACATACATATACACATATGCATATACATGTACATGTATATACACATGCACACATACACACACATACATACACATATACATACATGTACGTCGGTCAGATTCATGTGGGTAATGTCACTCTTCACTGCCATACAGGACAGAGGTTCGTACACAAAGAATACATCATATTCATTGACACTATATATAGGTCAGATTCATATGGGTAATGCCACTTTTCACTGCCATGCAGGACAGAGGTTCGTACACAAAGAAGGAAATACATCATATTCATTAGCAGTATATATAGGTCAGTGGATCACATACATTGGAGTCATAATCTAATTGAAGACTAAACAGTGTGGGCTAGCAGATTTAGGATAAACAGCAAGAATGTCCTCAAGCACACCTGATTCAATGAAGTAATTACATAGTTCATGATACAATAAGTCAGGTGGCCTGAAGTCTTTGACAGTGTCACATTCAATAATATAGTGTTCAAGTGTATGCTTTAAAGGTTTATCACAAAGTTTACATGCTGAGTTTTCCGGTATGGGTACAGCGTTACTAACTTGCCAGATGTGTCTGTATCCTAGCCTAATTCTGGCCACGACTACATCACATTGTCTGGTTCTGTCCTTATGCTGGCCATACCGGTACCTCTTGTCACAAAATTTGTCATATTTACTAATGCTACAACTGTCATGTCTCTTTGCATTTCTCACTTCTTCTAGATCAGAGTTCATGATTCTGACTTGAATGTTTTTAATTACAGCATTGGACAGGCCAAGGTTAACATTTTCTTTCTTACATGCCTCATTGGCCAGTCTATCAGTACGGTCATGATACCTGAATCCAACATGGGATGGAATCCACACAAATTCGATACGAAAGTTGTTCACATTGGCAGTTATCACATTCCTTTTAATATCACATACAACTTTAGACATAGAGCCTGACGGGCTGTTCATTGATTTCAAAGCACTTTGAGAGTCACAGATTATCACCCCATCTCCATTTTCTTTGAGGTAGTCTGTGGCTAAGTAGATTCCAGTTGGTTCAGTTTGCGTTGTGCTGGCCCAGTTGTTCAGGCTTTGTTTGTTTGACACTATCATCTCTTTTTCTTTATATATTACAATTACACAGCCTGTTCTACCTGTGTTTGTCTGCACAGAACCATCAGTAAAAGCATAATATTCACTTCATTTAATACTCTCTATGTGTCTGTTAATAATTTCTAGTGTGACACATGTCACCACATCGGTGTTTAACATTTGCTTACTACCAACAGGAGTGCAATTAATAGGAACTGATATATCCAGCCAAGGAGGAATGGCATTAATAGGTTCGTCTGGGGTGATTGGGACATTCAGTTTCAAGAGATATGCAACACTTTTATGAAGCCACGCCCCAAAGAGAATATTTTGTGGAAGGTTGGCGAGATGGTCGGGATTACGTAGATAGAACATCAACTCAGTTTCAGCTGTAGTTTGAGAACCATTGTTCTTCAAAACTTTGACACAAAACATGGTATTAAGTAGAGCTATCCTCTCAGATACGGAGGGCAGTCCGAGCTCTTTCCTCATGTTTACAATTCTGGTTGATTTTGGGCAGCCTAGGATGATGCACATGGCTTCATTTTGCACTACCTCAAGGCTGTCGAGTTGTTAAGGCGGAATAGTCGCAAGATGGCGAGCATGATAGTCAACTACAGAACGAATGAAGTGAAGATAGAAAGTACGAGCATAGGTGATGTTAATTCCATAGCCCTTGACAACAAGGGTTCTGAGGGGTTTAATGCGCTGCATTAGTTTGTCACGAAGGTTGCTGACAAAGTTTGCTTCATTCACACAAATTCCAAGATATTTATAGAAGCTACATAGTTCCAAGGGCATACTGTTAATGTTATAGTCAAGAGGCAGAGGGTGAGCAGGACGAGGATTGAGGACCCTCGTCTTGTCAACAGATATTATGAGACCACATTCAACAGTTCTCTGAGCAAATACATCCAGCAAGGCTTGGAGCCTGAGTTTGGTTTGTGTCATAATGCAGATATCATCAGCATAGCATATTACGGCTTCGTTTGGCTGAACTGGAATGTCAGCAATAAGCTTGTGCATCAGTATATTAAAGAGCATATGACTTAACACTCCTCCCTGAGGCGTGCCAAGCTCAAATGATCTCATTCTAGTACTTTTGACTCCCCTAAGCAGAACACTGGCATACCTGTTGGACAGATAACCTTTTATCCATGTACGGAGGTTACCTTGGATGCCAAAATTAGCTAGTTGCTCAAGTATAATGTCTCTATTAGCTACATCAATGGCTGATTTAAGGTCTATGAAGGCTGTTTGTGTTTTATCTTTTGAGTGAACAAGATATTCTGCAAATCATGTCTGTGTGTTACGCTCGGGCATGAACCCGTACAGATTAGGGGCGAGTTTGTCTTTGACTTGAAACATGAGACGGTTTAGAACAACTCTTTCAAGGACTTTACACATACAGGATGTGAGCGAAATTGGCCTGAAGTTTGGAGAATTAGCTTTAGGGATTGGAACTATGTTTCCATGAGTCCATGTCTTAGGCAGAATACCCTGTGTGAGGCTCATTTGATACAGGTCAATCAGTGGATGGTTAGGGATCTCATTCAATAATCTCAGGGTGTTATAGGTTATGCCATCCTCACCAGGGGAGGATGACTCACCTTTCATTAGTGCTGTTGTTAGTTCGTGGTGCGTTATAGGAAACTGGTCGGTAAGGTCTGGTCTGGAACAGGCTATTTCAATATTGAAACCCCTATTAGTGTGTGTGGTGTTAGGATATTGTTGTATGTCAGGAGGCAGGGAAGTGATTTGTGACACACTAGACCATTGGTCTAATAGCATGTCAGGATATTCTGCAGGGCTGTGATGAAGCTGGACTATGGTGGGTGACTTGGTAATGGCTTTAATTCTGTTCCACACTTCTGCTAGAGTGGTTTTTCTATTAATACCCTTTAAGAATTGTTACCAATAGGTGTTTCTCACCTGACTTTTGAGTTCACGAAATTCTCTGTTAGCTTTGAGGAATGCCAAGAGGTTATCACTAGTTTTATTTTGCTTGTAAGTGTTGGCAAGCTGTTTTACATTCTCTCCTTCTTTGGTGAGGATGGGGTCATGTGTCCACAGAGGTGGTTTAGTGCTGCCCCCCTTCCTCCTTGACTTAACCCAGGTGGTATAATATGTGGTAATGGCATTTACAAGATCACAGCAAAATTCATCCCCTGACCCAGGTGTATATCCAGCATACCATCTGTGGATGTAGGCCTTGAAGTGCAGTTTAAGATTATCTGGGATGTTATTTCTGAGCTTAGGGTGGGGTTCACACTTGACATCAGCAACAGTGTACTCCGTAAGTATTGCATAATGATCACTGACTAGGTGGTCTGAGATGACCTTAGCCTTGACATTACTGTCTACTAGGTTATACCCAATCACATAATCAAGTCTACCCCCCATCAGATGTGTCACTTTGTCTGTGTCGTATACAGTGATATTATGATTATTGATGTAATTCACGATCACCCTCCCATTCGAGTTACACTGGACATCACCGAGGACAGTGTGACGAGAGTTAAAGTCACCCATACACAGCATAGCATTGTTACCTGATGGCTTTGGTAACACGTCCACTCGCAGTTCATTACACCGAACAGAGATGTTATACAGCGAAAATTGACTGTTTGCTGTCTTTACTGTAAATTGTTCATAGTGAATACTTTCATCATTGTGAGTTTTAATCCATTTACATACCAGACCATTCTTTACATAAGTGAGCAGGCCACTTCCTGCTCCACTATTATATGCTGTAAACCCAGCTATCCTGGGTGCAACTTTCTTCTGGGTGCTGGAGTGTAAGGTTCTTGTAAACCAATTACATCAATGTTAAAAACTTTAACAAACCATTGTAGATCATTAATTCTGCGATTAACACTCCGGATGTTCCATGAAATGAACCTAAGTGTTCGTGTTACTTCTCCCACCTTGAATTTTGCATAGAGAGTCGCACGCTGGCTTCATAGATCAACCTGACCAATAAGCTGACCATTCCAAGTTCTGTACCTCTGGATTTCCTGATAATGTTCTTCACAGCCCTTGTTCCAGTAGGATTTCTATACGCGGGTTCCTTCATCAGTCCCGCGAGTTCCTCCCCCGTAAACAATGGAAAACGTACAGGGTCATGGACAGTCTTCAGACCTGGGACTATTAAAGAGACCACGCTGGCAGTCTGTGGCTCATTCTCCCCATTCATGCTTCCATCACTATCGGTCTCGCTCTGGCTACTCACCCTCAAGTTGGCATCATTATGAGAGGAGGCACCAGCTCCTTCAGAAGCTCCACTATCACTGTCATTGTTCACTGGTACACTTACTTGGCAGGCTTTAACCTGATCTGCATTTGCTAACTAAGGAGAGTCACTGTGCCTGTTGACTTCAGGTGGTGGAGGCGATCCGGCCGCATTGGCATCACTGAGTGAGACTGCTATTGTGGATGGAGGCGACCTCCCAGGACAACTGGGGTGCAAGGCCGTCACACCCTCCTCCCTGGACCTGGGACACTGCCCCCTGGTTGGGGAGGTGTTGCTGTTGATTTCAGGCGCTGGAGGCGACCCCGCAGCGTTGCTGTTGGCATCACTGAGTGGGACCGCTTTTGTGGGTGGAGGCGGCCTCCCAAGGCAACCTGGATGCCAGGCCGTCACACCCTTCTTCCTGCATCTGGCACACTGTCACTCAGGTGGGGAGTCTGCTCTCTCCCCTCCTGAGAGGCACCTTCCTTGATGGGGCAGCTCCTTGTGCTGTGCATTCCTGTGCAGAAGCCGCAGGTGGCTGGCTTGTGACAGTATTTCGCCACATGATTGACCCCGAAGCAGTTGTAGCACACCACAGGGGGAGAAGTCCACCGACTGATGTTACTAGCGGTACTGTATGTGCTGCCAAAGAAGCGGTACTCTTCAGGTGGTGGTTCCTTCCTTTTCCAAACAATGATGATCCTACTAAGTTGTGCACCATCCTTATAAAGTCTTCTTGCTCTGTGGACGCCCTGAAGTGACAGAGCTCTCTTGGGGGGAATACCCTTGGGGAATTGGGTGACAAGGTATTCCTTCATTTTTTGGGGTTGAACAGGTTCATCTTTCTTAATAAGCTGTATTGAGCCGACCTTTCCATGAATGAAGCGTTGGATAGCATCCGTCTCCTCTCGGCCTACATAGACAAAACGAGGGGTGTTACCTGGCACGACAACATTCAGCTTAGCGGTGCCATAATCCTTATTCAGGGCAGTCAAAGAGGAGGTCATCCAGTAAGTGAGGATGTAGTGAAAGAGGGTGTGAGAGTCGGGTTGAACACAAAGTTTACAAACAGTAGGACCAGGCTCAGGGTTGCCAATGTACTAGGCGTGGCGAAGTACAGTGGGGGTGGAGGTGATATGGTGTGGTGGGACAGGTATAGTAGCAGTGGAGGGAGGCACATAGGCATTGACAATATTGAGGGCATATCTTTTAGTGTTATTGTGATGGCGTGTGCGTCGGCATGCCGGTGGGGTACGGGTGGCCGGGGGTGGTGTCCTCAGGTCCAATAGGTAGCCCTGGTGGAGACAGCACAGACCCAGGAGTGGGCGCGGCTTGCGGTGGGTAGACAGGTTGAGGCACCACGTTTCGTGAAGATGAGGCAGGACTTCGCTCTGGGGCAGCAGGAGACACCAGGGCAGGCCCAGTAGACGCTAACACCAGTATTGAGGGCCGCCAGTGGTGGAGTAGGCCGTGAGCAGGGGGCCTCACAGGGGGACTACCAGCGTGTGTTAAAGTAGAAGAGAGGAGTGACTGGGTGGCAACAGAGGGCAAAAGTAGGTCGGAGATGGTGGTACAAAGTGTAACGAAGAGTTTTTCAATACAGTTGGTAAATTCTTGGAAGAGTGATATGATCTGTGTCATGTCACTAGAGGGGGGTTGTGGGGGGCACCAGTGGGAGCACAAGGCCTGACAGCATCAGAGTAGAGCAGGGGAGGAGGCCCAGTGGTAGTTGAGTTAGGAGACGACCGGGATTGCTGTGTTGCAGCCAGGTGAGGCCAGGGAGGGGCAGGTGTTGTTGAAGAAGGAGGCGTTGTTGGAGACAGAGGGACCGCAGAGGGAGGCGGCCCGGTAGACTGGGGGGGGGGGCGATGTGGTAGAGGCGGCCTTCCGGGAGGCTTTTACCTTGGGACAGACGGGCGATTGGGGCATTGCCGTGAGTCAGCATTGTGCCGGCCGCCACAGTTACAACACCTGGGATCAACCACATAGCCCACACCACCCCCATTAACGTGGTCTTTGGTTTTCTGGGCAAAGGCGGCGGAGTTATGGTTACGTGAACAGAAGTGACATCTGGGACGATCACGTCGGCAGCAGGGAGTGAAGGTGTGACCTCAATGAGAACAGATAACACAAAATGCAGCCCCAGGACGATAGGGCTCTGCATAAAGTAGAGGGAGGATTGGGTGGGCCTCCACAGTGGTTGGGCATTCCCTTCTCTTCCACTTGACAATGACAGCAGCATTTGGGGTGTTCCCCCGGTAATGTCGACGTAGACTGAGTATACTAGAATTAAAGTCACGCCCGTCTTCGATGTCAGCGCATACTGTAGGGGGAATTGTTTCACTAGGATGTGGCAACATTCACCAGTTTCTACTGGGGGCACCAGGACAACCCCGTCAAAGCCAACAGTACTACGTGTTTCATAGACCTCAGAAATCTGACACTTGATAAAGTTCCAGTTCTTACCTTGTCGGAATTGAATGTTGAGACTGTGTTGTCTGCAGTACTTCATCATCCAATTTAAAGCATTCCTCTACGGTTTTCAGTGAGTCCTTGGGGAAGTGCAGATTCAGCTTACTTGGCTGGTTGACAGAGGGCAAGGTGATAGGGTTCGTGGCATTGGTGTTTCCACTCCGGCTAGTGTTTCCCATAAAAACATTACCGTCACTGTCATAATCACTGGGGTCTGACTCTTGAAGAAGGTTGGATTCAGTATGACCAGGCGAGTTGGCGATGGCATCCGTATAAGAGATGTGTGCGTCCATGAGAGATCCTCTTCTGGGATGTTTATGTCGACCCCCCCATGCTGGCAAAAACTTGCCAGCTGAGGGGACCTTTGTGGGACGACCGGGAAGTCAAGAGCACCTATGGGCACGTCTGTCCCCTTATGTGGTCACGCCATGACTGATGCTTAACCTTAACTCCGCTTCGCTTTCCCAACTTCTCCTTCACCTTTTCACCTCCCCTCACACTTACTCGCCGTCTGTCCAGCCTCCCCTCCCCACTTGTCCGTTCTCCTACTGCAACCTTACCTCCTTACCCTGCCTTTCCCCTGTTTTTCTGTTCGTATTGAGTTATTAAAGCTTAGTATAGTTGACATATAGAGATGGTTTTCTTTAAAGACCTGTATCATGTGTTTGAAAGTTAATGACACCTGTTCCATGACATAACCACCTATAGCTCTCTCTCTCCCTATCCTGCATGGGTTACTTTTGGATTAACGAGACAGGCAATGTGTTACATAATATCATGAAGGCATACAGAGATATGATAATGTTAGAGTATTTGATACTCACTCTTAGACATTTAGATAAAGGAAGAAGTTGATCTGCCTTGTTGGATGTCACATTGTCTCATAATATATGATCGAGCTGGGATTTACCTGAGATACCTAAGGATTATGGGTAACTGTAATCTAAAGGGTGTGTACACTGCCTCCGGCGTAATGACCCCGCGATGTCTCATACTGATATCACTTCCAGCCAGAAGTAAACCCAGTATTTACAGGCCTAGTAAATCCTGCTAGTGGGTATGATGTCCATATCACTAGACTTCCCCACTTGAGTTATACCTCTATCACTCACACACGAGAGGGAGACCAGACGACCATGGCGGTCAGAAAGCAGCAAAGCCTGTCCAGGATGGCGACAGCAATGAATCCCCTGTTGGCTCATCCCTGAAAAGCTAGATGCAATTAAACCCGATGGAGAGAATGATATAGTGCTGCTGCCACCATGCCCTTTCGTCAACTTGAGTATGCCGGATACCGGGATGCCTTCATCTAGGTTCCTGTCATCATTGCTCCAGCAAAGCCGCCAGCTAGTACCACAGTCAACAGGAAAGAAGCAAATATCTAAGGCCAACGGCGTCGACTTGGTGCCTCTCTTTGACCCAGGGACCTTGCCTCCATTGTGTTGGTCCAAAGTCAACGTATTGGCTACAGTTAGCGCTTGCAAAGCCCAGACCACTTGAGAGTTGTCAGCTGCTAGAAGCAAGTAGAGGATGAGGAGAGAAGTGAGAAGGAAGACCCTGTCCGTTAGTAGCTCTATTAAGGTTCTGTCCCAAAGGCACCTACCAATTTAGATGTGCCATACCGAACTTGATGGAGGGAGGGAAGCGTGTATTGGTGCAATCTAACAGTTCTCAGAGGCGTTACTATGGATGGGAGTGTGGTCACTGTGGCAATCAATGCTGTGTGTCCTGATCGGAGATGAAGAGGAAGATACTTGTAGAGTTGTTGAGAAGTTGGTGGAGTAGATGACCATATTTCTTGTCGGATGGATGTTCGCCGTGTAGAAAATTCACTAGCTGCCCCCCCCCCCCACTACAGAAAAAGCTTTCATTCCTTTACGAGTCTGATATTAAGCCACCCTGTAAACCATCGTCATTACGAAGTGAGGCTATGCCGCCGAACTCAGTTACCAGAGAGAAGGTTCCTTCGATATGGTCAATAAAAGTATCTATAGGCAGTAGTACATAGTGGATAATATAAACAAGAAACTCCACATCTCCAGAAATGTTTTGTTCACTCAAGGTAGATGGAAGCCGAAAGTTAGTGAGCAGTAAGCAGGTGTCTGTGGGCGACCCACCACTTGAGAACGTTAACTCGGTATCTCTGCCTGCTGCCAGATCTACCACCATCAATTGTGACATGAGAGACCAGTTGAACAACGGAAACTAAGATGTATGTGTGTGTGAGATTAGATCCATGATATACCAGAATATGTAATGTACAGTATTTGTGAAGTCATCCAAGAAAATGAAAATCATCTTTTAATGTGAATTAAGATGAGAAGTGAAGAAAATCTATGTTTTGAAGGAGGTCTGTAAATTTACTTTGAAAATTAATATGTTGAAATGTTAGTCATTTTGAGAATTGATATTGAAGATTCATGAAGATGAAGAAAAAAAATAAAATTTTATTATGAAACGGTGAAAGAAATTAAATTTGATAAAATACATCATCTATATATTTGTTTTAGGCATAACTAGTAATTAAGCCTTATGTTTTTCATTTGGGTGATTTTATTGTGAATTTTTTTTCATTAATTTGATGCCTAATTGATTTGATTTTTTTATTGAATTTTTATGATTATTTTGAGTTACCATTATTCATGATTTTTCTGCTAGGGATTTTATTACTGACTTTTTTTTTATTTAATTATCCATTATTTTAGTAATCATGATTTTGCGTGATTCATATTTGACAGTTGTATTATGCTTGTTTTCAGCAATTTCTAATTTTATTACCTTAAGATTAAGAGCATTTAAATAAAATTTTATTACCTTAAGATTAAGAGCATTTTAATATAATTTTATTATTTAGTAGAATTTAATTTCTTTGCAATTGTGTCAGCCTTTTTTTGTGAGTTAATTAATATCTAGCAAATTACAATTTGATATTCAAATATTGAGAAACAGAAGTTGTGATGTATAATATGGACACGAATTAGTACTTTAAGCTGTGTATTCTTATATTACTCTATTAATTATGTATAGTAAAGTATTACAGAACATTTATTAATCCTATGTAATATTTTCATTTATTATGCAGCATGTTATGTATGTGAATTATCATATTTACATATTATGTATTCAGCTTGTGAATGCTGGCATCTGTACATGCCAGCGCGGAGTGATACAGAGAGTTGAAATCGCTAGTCCTTATGGTGTGGAAGCCCGCTGTCTATTAGTTCCTCTGTCTATCTCCCGCACGAGAATAAGAACCTATTTTCAAGATAACAAGTGTTTGTGTATACCCTCAGTAGTGAAGAACATTTTGGGGGTATCAAAGACAAACATAGAGTTGTGTATTGTTAATTTGATTATCATGCTAATTAAGTTAAGATATTCGTTGCTAGGATTAGGAATGAAAATTTGCAAAATATTTTGTTAACATCTCCCAAATTTCATATAAGCGACCAGGGAGAGTTGTCAGGGTGCCATGATTTTAGAACAAATTGTCGTGTCTTAGAAAAAATATGCATGGAAATTCAGCTGACAGACCTAAAGAATGCCTTAGGCATAACTGGGCAGATTGGCTGAAGATTGTTGAGTTATATATAAGTAAGTGTACCCTTTGGTAAACTCCCTTTGTGCGGTGTAGGCTATTGTTTTGAAAGTGTAATTGTCCATTTTGGACAATGTCGTTAATAAACGAAGAACCATTAAGAATAGTTCTCAATTCCTTTCCCCTGTATATGGAGTAGAGTATTCCTCATAAGTGACCCCATGAGTAACACCATAAATATCACATATTTCCCCAAGTGTCTTAAGTTATTGCATGTTAGCCCCCAGTTATTCCCCCCCTCTTTCCTCATACTCCTCATATTTCCTCTAGTGTCTAAGTTATTGCATGTTAGCCCCCAGTTATTCCCCCCCTCTTTCCTCATACTCCTCTCCTATCGGTTTCCAGGCCGATCTTCTGGTGGGGGGCGTGACTACAGTCAAACCCCCACCTCTTTCAGCCAAAGGACTACTTCCTCCTCCCTCTACCCCTCACTTCCCTCCTCCACCTACCGAAAGAAGGAGTAAGAATAAGAAAAAAAAAGAATTAGAGTATAAGGACAGAGTAAAATTCAGTAAATAAACAGAAATAATAAATAATAAATGACACCTTGTTAATTTTATTACAAGGTGCTGCATTTTGGGTCGAGGTATTACTTGTTGGTTGGAGGTGTTTGGAGTTGGGTGTTGGGTAGAGGTGTGGTTGTCGGGTGAAGGTGCGGGGTGATGGGTGGAGGTATTGGATGTTGGGTGGAGGTGTTGGGTTAAGGTGCTGGGTGTTGGGTGAGTGTGCTGGGTGTTGAGTGGAGGTGCTGGGTGTTTGGGGGCGGTGCTGGGGGTTGAGTAGAGATGCTGGGTGTTAGGGGGCGGTGCTGGGTGTTGAGTGGAGGTGCTAGGTGGTGAATGGATATAATAAATGTTTTCTGGATATCCTAGATGTAGGGTGGAAGTATTGGATGTTAAGTGACAGTGCAGAATGTTCGGCAGATGTGCTGGGAGTTGAGTGGAGGTGATGAAATTTTTGTGGGCGTGCTGAATGCTAGGTGGAAGTGCTGGGTGATGGGAGGAGGTACAGAGGGCTGCGCAGAGGTGATGAATGTTTTGTGAAGGTGCTGGATGTTGGGTGGAGGTGTTGGATGTTCGGTGGAGGTGTTGGGTGAAGATACTAGATGTTAGCGTAGGCGCTGGGTGTTGGGTGGATTTGCTGGGTGTTGGGTGGATGAATTGGATGTTAGGTGAAAGTGTTTATTAGAATGGGGTGTTGTATGATGGGTGGGAGGTGTTACGAACCACGCCATCAATTGTCATGATCTACCTACCCAGCACTACGAACCACGCCATCTATTGTCATGATCTACCTACCCAGCACCACGAGCAACGCCATCTAGGGACGAAACCCAAGTATGACTAGTCTTAGTTACCACTCCGGGGTTTCCCTTCTCCATATCCTGGTTGTTGCGTCACCTCCTACAAGTCTTCCTCATCAGCTCCAGTTCGATGAGAGTTCAGTTCACTCTGGGAAGTGACCACAGGATCACCTATCCTGGAAACCTATGGCACAGTGACTACCTACCGTCTTCTACAATACTCAGCCTTACTCGTCAGCCATCTCAGCTCCGCACTTAAGTATTTGTTATCTTATATTGCCTCCCCACCTCCACCTTGCTTCAAACTATTGTATGTTGTATAAATATGTATATACTGTTAATGTTTAGGTTAAGTATGGTTAAGGGTAAATTATAGAAAGCTGAATATTTTGTTAAGGAATTTATGGTTCTTTATTATACACAACAAAAACTCGCATCCTTTGTCTACCCTTTTATAGTCCGATTGTCTTTGTTTTTTTTATTGTTGTTGCCTGTTGGGATCTGGGTAGACTTTTAACTATATTCAAAATCTCCAACTCGTAACAGAGGTGTTGTATGTTGGGTGGAGGCATTGAATGTTGGTTGTAGGTATTGCACGTCGCGTGGAAGTGTTATATGTTTAATAAAGGTGTTGGAAGTTGGGTGGAGATGCTGGGTCTTGGAGGAAGGTGTTGGATAATGGATGAAGGTGACGGGTTAAAGGTGGATGTGTTGAGTCTACGATGGAGGTGATGAATGTTTTGTAGAAGTGCTGGGTGTTGGGGATGTACTGGGTGTTGTATAGAGGTGTTGGATGTGTGGTGGAGGTGCTGGGTGTTAGGTGGAAGTGCTGAGCGTTCGTCGGATGTGCTGTATGTTGGGTGGTGGTGGTAGTTGTTGAGTTGAGACGGTGGGTGTGGAGTGGAGGTTTGTTGAAGAGTTACATATTGGGTGAAGGTGTTGGATGTTGGGTGAAGATACTAGATATTATCGAAGGTGCTGGATGTTGAGTGGAGTTGCAGGGCGTTGGGTGTATGTGATCGGTGTTGGGTGGAGGTGTTCCATACTGGATGGAGGTGTTGTATGTTGGGTGGAGGTGTTGAATGTTGGGTGGAGGTGTTGTATGTTGGGTGGAGGCGTTGGAAGTTAGGTAGAGGTGCTGGTTATTGGATGGAGGTGATAGATGATGGATGAAAGTGCTTGGTTAAAGGTGGATGTGCTGGGTGTTAGGTGGAGTTGATGAATGTCTTGTAGAAGCGCTGGATGTTGTGTGGAGGTGCAGCTGTTGGGTGGATGTGGTAGATGTTAAGTGGAGCTGGTGCGTCTTGGGTGGAGGGGATGAATGTTTTGTGGAAGTGATAGACGTAGGACGTAGTTGATGAATTATTGGGTGAAAGTGCTGGGTGGTAGGTGGCTGTGCTGGGTCTTGGGTGGAGTTGGTGAATTTCTTGTGAATGTGGAGGGATGTTGGGTAAAGAAGTTGCATGTTGGGTTGAAGTGTTGGATGCTGGGTCTATGTGGTCTATGTGTGGGTGCGTGTTGAGTGGACGTAATAAATGTTTTGTAGAAGATTCCATGTTTGGGTGGAGGTATTGGATGTTTGGTAGCTATTTTGGTTGGATGTGATAGGTGTTGATTGGAGCTGGTGGGTGTTGCGTGGAGGTGATGAATGTTTTATGGAAATGTTGGATGTTAGGTGCAGGTCATAACAGTTTTGTGGAAGTGGTGGATGTTGGGAGTAGTTGAGGGATGTTAGGTGAAACTGGTGGATATTGGGTGAATGTGATAAATGTTTCATGGAAGTGGGGGTTGTTGGATGGAGGTGTTGAATGTTGGGTTGCTGCATGTTATCTGAAGGTGCTGGGTGTTAGTTGTGCGTGCTGGGATATAGAAGAGGTACTGGATGTTGTGTGAGGTAATGGATGTTGGGTGGAGGTGCTCGGTGTTGGTGTATGTGTTGGGTGGAGGTGATAAATGTTGGGTGGAAGTGATAAATGTTGGGTGGAGGTGATAAATGTTGGGTGGAGGTGTTGCATGTTAGGTGAAGGTGTTGTCCGTTGGATGGAGGTACTAGATGATGGGTGGAGGTCCTGGGAATTTGCTGGATGTGCTGTGTGTTCTGTAAAATGTGCTGGATGTTGGATGGAGGTGTAGGGTGGGCGTGCTGGGTGGAGGTGATGAATGTTTTGTAAAAGTCCTGGGTGTTGGTATGAGGTGTTGAATGTTGGGCGGAGGTGCAATGTGTTGGGTGCAGGTGCTGCATGTTAGGTTCAGGGTGTTGCATGGTGGGTGAAGGTGGGTGCTGCATGTTGGGTGGATATGCTGGGTGTCGGATGTTGAGTAGAGGTGTTGGATGTTGAGTGGAGGTGCTGCATGTTGGGTGTAGGTGTTGCATTTTGGTTGGAAGAGTTGGGTGTTGAGTTCTTGGTGTTGGCTGGAGGTGTGGGTGTTAGGTGAAGGTGCTTCATGATGGTTGTTGGGTGGAGGTGTTGGGTGGAGGTGTGGATGCGATAAATGCTTAGTGTAAGTGTTGGATATAGGGTGGAGGTGCTGGATGTCAGGTGGCGGTGCTCAGTGTTGGGTGGTTGTGGTGGGAGTTAAGTGGAAGTGATAAATGATTTGTGGAAGAGGTGTTGGAAGTTTGGTGGATGTTGTGGGTGTTAGGTAGAAGTAGAAGTACTGAGTGCTCGATGCAGGTGGAGTTGTTGAATGTTGGGTGGAGGTACTGGGTGTTTGGCGAAAGTGATGAATGTTTTGTGGAAATTTTGGATGTAGGGATTAGTTGATGAATGTTGGATAAAACTGCTTGGTGTTGTGTGGATGTTCTGGGTATTGGGTGGAGGTGATTAATGTTTTGTGGGGGTGCTGTATGTTAGGTGGCGGTGTAGGGTGTTGGGTGGATGTGGTAAGTGTTGAGTGGAGACGATGAGTGTGAAGTGAAGGTGATGAATGTTTTGTTGAAGAGTTATATTTTGGGTGGAGGTGTTGGATGTTGAGTAGGGGTCACTGGTGTTGGTGTTGTGGTGCTGGGTACTAGGTGAAGGTGTTAGAGGTTTCGTGGATGTGTTAGGTACTGGGTGTTGGGTGAAGATACTAGATGTTAGCGTAGGTGCTGGGTGTTGGGTAGAGGTGTTGAATGTTGGGTGTAGGTACTGTACGTTGGGTGGAGGTATTATATGTTGGATGAAGGTGCTGGGTGTTCAATGGAGGTGCTTAATGTTGGGTAGAGTTCCTTGGTATTGGATGAGGGATATGAATCTTGTATAGAAGTTCTGGGTGTTAGGTGGATGTCCTAGAAGTTGGTGTAGAGGTGTTGGATGTTGGATGGAGGTGCTGGGTGGATGTGGTAGGTGTTGAGTGGAGCTGGTGCGTGGTGAGTTGAGGTTATCAATGTTTTGTGGAAGAGATGCATGAAGTGGGGGGTGTTGGATGTTGGTTGGGAGTGCTGGGTGCTAAGTGCAGGTGCTAAGCATTAAGTGGATGTGCTACGTGTTGGGTGGAGGTACTGGGTGTTGGGTGGAGATAATAGAAGTTAGGCGTCGGTGCTGGATGTTGTGTGCAGGTGGTACATGTTGGGTGGAAATGCTGGGTGTTCGGTGGAGGTGCTGGATGATGGGTGGAAGTGTTGCATATTGGGCGGAAGTGATGGGTGTTGGGTGGAAGGGATGAATATTTTGTAGAAATGCAGGATGTTGGGTGGAGGTGTTGCATAATGGGTGGAGGTGTTGGATGTTGATGAAGGTGCTGGGTGGAGGTGATTTGTTGTTAGGTGCAGTTGATAATTGTTTTGTGGAAGTGTTGGTTGATGGATTGAGGTTTTTGATGTTGGGTGGAGAAGCTCAATGTTGAGTGGAGGTGTTGCTTGTTAGGTGAAGGTGTTGGATATTGGGTGAAGGTGGTGGGAGATGGGTGGAGGTAATGAATATTTTTGTAGAAATGATGGGTGCTGGGTGTAGGTGTTATAATTTGGGTGGAGATGATGGGTTTTGGGTGATGGAGGTAAATGGTTGTTAGGGATGCACAATAAATAGGCTAATGTGAGGAATAGCGTTAGTTTTCAAACGTTAGATGTGTCTGGCATTAGCACCGTTATGGTACTCTAGCTAACGCTTTGTTGGATCGTGAAATCTTATATATAACGAAAATAGAACTTCATTTTCTAAACATTTTCGTACTGTGTTGTTGCTCATAAATAATGTTAGTGCACCTGTCATCTCTAACTTTTGTAACTGACCATCACATGCAACACTCAGTCCACGTACAAGTGATTCCAAATATTTGTATTTCTTAAAAAAAAAAAAAAAACACAAAACAACATTATGCCTTTCTATTTTGAGAATAGTATTTTACTTAACGAAAATCAACTTATCCCAAGCTAAACTAACATTGATTAATGTAGCCAGATTTACTTAACCTAATCCATCCTAGGCTAATTTGCCTTAACCTTAAGAAACCCAAGCTAACCTAATTTAACATTATCTCAAAATAGCTTTCAAATCATGTATAGGTCCTTAGAGGAGATCATCATTATAATTTATGATTTGTTTTCGTCACCTCTGTCCCTGACCTTAATATCTTACGTGCTTAATTAGATATTTCTTAACTCTAGAAAATTAAATTCTATTGAAGCATCTGGAAACGGATGCACGATTAGCACTGAAATACCTCAAAAATATAACAATTCATTATGATCACTTGACAGTCGCAAATAATTATCAGGTTTTTCGCTTAGATACATGACAATGTCGTAATACATTTTCATATTTTCTCTTTCCAATGGACTTTACGCTGGCAGTGTAATATCCTATTTTTTCCACTGTTATGTTTCCTGAGGGGATTCTTTTGATCATAAAGTTTGTAACGCCATGAAAGCTCTCAACAGATTAAGAAATAATTCACTCTCACCGAGCCCTCTATCATGCATAAGTTGTTAAGCCGAGGAAGTAGGATATGCCCTTAGACACACACACACACACACACTACTACTACTACTACTACTACTACTACTACTACTACTACTCTATGGCCTCCATCCTTCCCTTATAGCCATACCTTCGCCGCCATTTTATTACCTTAAAATTAAATATCCTAATACATAAGTAGCTATCCTAGCTGTGTTGAGTTAATTGAGCCGCAGATCTATGCGGCATTCAGTGACTATTGCCTCATAGTCAATATTTGCAACTGTTGTTGGCTTTGGGGCCGATGCTCTCGTTCCCCTAAGGCAGAGCAAAGCCGACCTAAGGAGAGAGAATGACAGTCGACATCTCATCCAAGCTGTAACATAACTTCTGGGCTGCTGCTTCTGTTCGGATAGCACCTCCTAGAGTCTGGCGTAGAAGCATCTTGCACTTGGTCCATCCCACCAGAAAATGTGAACACTAGGAGTGAAGCTGCCTTGATCAACGTTCTGAATTCTCTCCCAGTATGCCCTTATCTTGTCGTTCTCTTTCCTCATGTGTGCAGCATCGAGAGCTAAGTTACGGTGACATGCGGCCATGGGATAAAAAATCCTGATGTCGAAGAAGGCTCGCTGTCCATACGTCCAGAATCCTCGAGCACTGACGTCAACACAGGTTTCGTTGAATGCGTTTGAAGTCTGATGTTGGAAATTCTCACCGTCCAATGGAAGGACGGTCGGTTCTACCCTGACATCAAGGCAGATTTCCTTCAACATATTTGCTGTGAGATCCCTTACTTCGTCATGCCTCATGCATATGAAGCCCCCTTACTTGAACACCATGGCGTGATAGACGTCATAGGAAGAGCCACACGCGTATTGGGAGGGCAAACCTTCTACTGGCCGACCGTACCTTAGAACTTTGGCATCTGTAAATTCTTGTTTATTGAGACTGAAACCATTTGCCCTTATTGGTAACGTAGTTAACCAGTTTGAGGCGCCCACCTCCTGCGCTATAGCTTCTTTTTTTTCAAATTCTCTGGTACTTGCAGCAACAGTTGCTGCAACTTATCACTTTGGCCGTGCTGTCGTTCTGTTGTGATGGTCCTACGAATCTTGTTTACTTCACTGGTATCCACCTCCCCTGCTGCGTTCTGAGATATTATGTGGTCCGTGAGGGCTGCCGAGAGCTTAACTTAGTTTTGATGTTCGGTGGCAGCAATCTCATCTGGATTGGTCAATCCCATTCCTCCCAGTCTCGGTGGTAGTGCAAGGACTGATCTTTCTGCTGGGGTTAAGTGAGGGTGTTTCACTAATTTGGGAATGAAATTGACGCTGATAGCTTCTTCCAGAGGGTGGGGAGGGGGTCCGATATCAGGGATAGTGCGCATCAGGTAGTTCCAGCGATGCTCGACTCCATGGGTGAATGCCGCAAATGCCGCATGTGGCTCTGTGTTAGCAATCTCAGACAGAGCTTGAATTTCCCTAACTCATTCATTCACCTTTCCCGTTACGTACGCGGTCTTGAAGTCCGTCGTGCCGATTACTGCGCCTAGGTGTCTTTGGCCATCCTTTGTTATTTTGACCTCACTTCCACCTAACACCTCCATTGCCCGTTCATAATGTTCTGGCTTCACAATAAGGAAGAACTTGCTGGCGTTTGGGTGGTACCCTATTTGTGGACCTCGTGATGTTACCAGGTCCCACCACTTTTTGATGTCCTCCACTTTTCCTGCTCCTGTAATGTCATCAGCGTACGCCACTTGCTTGAGCTCAGTTGTTTCAATTTTTATTGCGTGTTGGAGCACGGATAGGCCTATTGCGTACATTGCCATTGCAACAGGGTCCCCCTGCGTTGTTCCCTCAGTTGACTGTATGATGGTATCACCTCTTAGAGCCTTATTGTTTACTATATAGAGGTCTGGTGGATTCCTATAGGAAATTTCCACATACATTGCAAAGCTTGGACACTTGATCTTGATGTTGTGCAGTGCGGCCTTGCGGTTAAGTATGTCGAATGCGTTTGAAGCGTCCACCAGGAGAACGGCCTCGCAATCGCGCTGCTCAAATATCGTTCTCATGGCGTGAATGGCAGCTTCCCCTCCAGCCTGGTGGCCAGCACAAACTTGCAGGTTCCCTGCTGCTGCCCTGACATCATCCTTTACCACCTCCAATATGCATTTTCCGATGATCCGCCTCAGCAATTCCCCCACCCCGATAGGCCTACATCCTGGATTCTTATCCAGGGGAATGAGGCGGCAGGCCGTCAGAGCATGGAGGTGTTTTCAACACGAGGATGCCAGCTTCCTTGCAAGGACGGCAATGGCGGTGCTGAGATCACTTGCTACGGGGCCAAACCCTGTTTAGTGCTGAGGATGACTCTACAACCGTTTGCATCCAGACCTGAAGGGCCGGCACCTCCCTGAGTCTTCAGTGCCTTTTTCCACATTACTACTACTTTGCTGTCACTCTGAATCGAGTATGACGATCATCCAGCTATGATACAATGACATGAGTTATTAATGGATGTCACCTTTGTTGGTGAGCTCTGAGGTGATTCGAGAGGCCGATACGGGACTGGCAGGACCGTCCACAAACATTGCACGTGTGGAGGGCTACATCCAGTGCGGGTGGGGCGGAGGCAGCATCTTTCCGGCGCTGGTGCTTGCCTGCCTCGGTATGAAGTCTGGCTAACTCGAAAGTATTGACACCTTCTTCTGTGGTGCTAACTCCAAGCGTTACGGTGCTGGGTGATTGTCTCCCTTGTAAGGGGGTCGAATTGGCACTTTCCAGGTATGTCTTATGACTATCTTTTTACCTGTTGTCCATGCAGGCAATATGGCTAGTCCAGAGTAGTTGTTCATGGATAATAGTAACCTAGATGCTCTTACAGTTTGTGACAGCGAGAATACTAGCATTTGTCCTTTTGTCTTCCCAGCGAACTCGGAAGATGGAATGTAGACTACATTGGTTAAAATTTTCGAGTTCCTTATGGCACATTCTCCCACACTTCCACTTGTTACAGTCAGCGTAGTCAATCCTAGTCTCCGAGAGTCGTGAACCACGGGAGTATGAACTCGCATTCGAAGCATTCACTCCTCCAGTTTATGGGATGTTTAGCCAGATACAGACTTTCAATTATGCATACAGGAGTAATATACTGTAGTTCCTTTACATTATTGTTATTATTTATAAACCCTTAATGTGATAGATTCACAAACCAAATGTCAATGTTTCCTGTTGTAAATCCTAATCTCCGTGAGCCGTGATTCCCCGTGAACCGCGGCAGTATGAACCCGCGCCCGAAACATTCACTCGTGACGTGGAGTGGGGGGCCGGGAAAGGGGTGAGAGGGCAGGAGTGGAAGGTGGCCACAGGGATGGGAGAGGGGCGAGGTAAAACGTCTCCAACTACAACCCAGTATTTATTAAGCAAACTATTAATACGTAATAAAGATAATAATGTGGTATAGGAAATTAGTAAGTCTGCATTTGTTACTTGTGTGATTAATTGCGTATTCATATATTACTGACCAAATGTTGTGAGACAATAAATAAGCCCAAATAATAACACTCTCCCTCTCCTGCCCCACCCCTACACCCACTGCCATCAGCCGTCTTCTGTTCCTCCAGGTCTTTCCCTCCCCCGCTAGTGGGGCAGCTAAATGCAATTTTTCAAGAGAATCATGAAAATGGTGATACAAGCACCAAATTTGGCATGGTACTTCTTTAATGGTTATTAGTCAAGTCTGTCTAATTGGCCATTTGAAAATCCAAGATGGCGGCCATTTTTCAGATGGCCGCCACATTGATGTTGTTGGTCAATCTGAGTGATCTTGGTGTCGATATGTATATTTTCAAGCATGCTCAGATGATTTTTTATAGTTTTAAGTCCATTGTAACATTTGTATCTACATAAAATAACACTTTTAGTAAAAAAATATAACAAAAAAGAACTTACTAAAAAAAAAGTACTTACTATTAGCACTGGTTCCTGTGACTTCTCCTGACAGTACATCTTTGTGCATTTACTGCTGTTCACATATGCAGCTGCAAAGTGCTGTGCAGGAAAGTTCAGAGCGAAAGCATTTGCATCTCTGGTTGCAGTCTTTCTTACAGGAACATTTGGTCAGCTCCTGACAGCATGTCGCAATCGGGGAAAGAGTCGTCCAACGAATCTGCCTTGCCTCTCCCTTCTGCGTCCATCCCCAGTTGACAGGACTGCTGGTTTCTGGATTGGAGATTGTTGCCTGGAACCAGATGATACCAGCCTGGTAGGCAGCCCGCTTTGCATGTTCCTTGAGGGCTGCCTGGGTTGGTGGAATGGAGTCATATGGTCTCTGATTGCGGGAAAAAAGATTTAGTCTTGCCTCATCTACACCAGTGGCTGCACTAGATCTGTCGTACGTGAGGACAACAAATCTTTCCAGCTTTTGCAGGTCAACATCAGCAACTGTTGTTGGACATTGGCTGAGTTTGGTGAATGTTTCTGAAACTTCATCACAGACATTCCATGTCAGCCATGCAGATTTCTTTCCTTTCCCACGGAAGCCAGACACAACGTCACACCCAGTGAAAGCATGAAAGTATCGGATCCCACTAGCTTTCTTAGGCCCTATCGCAGAAACTACATCATGAACTGGAATCCATCGATGACTGGCTCCTTGGCCAAAGGCAATCCACATGTTATCAAGACCAAGCTCCTGTAGTGATGGCAATACAGATAATTCTATGACGACCACGTCAGTGTCATTGGCTTTGATGATGAGGGACTTGCTACCTTCCATTGCTGCATCCCTAGCATGCACAAATATTCGTGTGTCTGCTTCCTCTTGACAGCATGGAGCCACAGCTTCTAGGGACTTTTCTGTGTTGCTAATGGCATCTTCACCCTTTGTCACAACCACCGTGCTTGTCGTCTGTGCTTCACACATTTTCTCCGCGAGAAAATGGAATAGTTCTGTCTTGTTTTTGTCATCTCGCAGAAAGCTTCTCCAGTTTTTGGGAGTCTTACTGGTTCCTGTAACTCTTCTCCTGATCCCCTGTCCTCGTTTCGACCTGGCCTCAGACTTCAGACTTGACTTTTTGTACACATCAAACACTACATCTACTCTATTGTATTTGGCACCATAGAATTCCACTTTGGGCAAAATGTCTTCTCTGGCATAGGCATCAAAAGTCTTTGATGTGCGTGGAGGCAGGGCATTGATCAGTGTTGAGCCATCTATGATGATAGCATCTCCATGTGGTTCTCTCTCTGTAGTATTCACTTGTGCTTTAAGAATTTCAACCAGCTGTGACTTCTGACAAGTATGAAGCATGCCATTATCACTGAGGGAGGCAGGAGCTAACTGGTTTTCATGCTTGAAGAATTCTTGCAAGTCATACTGTCTGTTCTGACTGGAGATGAAGAGTCGCGAGAACAGCTGACAGTCATCTTTCAGTACCTTCTCTTTGGAACTGCTAACAACGTGGTCATGTTTGAAGGAGGAAGATCTGTTTTTCTTGATTGGATGGTAGAACAGACATTTACCTTCATTCTTTAGTCCCTCTAAGAATGACCGGAATTGCTCTTTTCCTCTGTCATGGTGTGTACCAACCATTTTAGCAATATCTGGATCTGCAATGTTTTTTGTGTCTAACACCAGAAGGTCAGATGACTATTCTTGGAAAGGGTTGCCAATCTCCCGCAGCACCTTGGGATGTGCTTCCACCTTCTCAAAGAAAGATTTCTGTGCACTCAGGGTCTGCTCATGATGTCGGCTGCTGGTGGTGGTTCCAACTTTTGCACCTGACGCAGCTTCATATCCAGCAACAAGACGACTCACTTCAGGTCCAGCCACCATCCACCTACGAAGTGCTGCTGGGTCCTCAGTCAACCCAATTGCTCCTCCATCGCCTTTAATCACTGCATTGTTTTGTTCATGGGCTTGATCAATAGCAATGGCAGAGAACTCTCTTCCTGACTTGTGGACAACAAAGTTCTCCTTGTAGAACTCCCTCGCTACCTCTGGATGTTGTTGCTCAAGGCACATCATGTCTCGAAGGTGAATTGGAATCCAACGGGCATAATTAACATTGTTGTTCGCAAAGAAGTAGAGGATCAGCTCTGAGTGTGCTTCAAGGTAGAATTTGAAATTGCCTTCCCTGAATGAGCGGATCAACATGAAGATGGTGAGCTCCATGTCCAGCACAAGGTTCCAGAATTGGAACTGTGTCATTAGTCCC
Source organism: Homarus americanus (assembly GCF_018991925.1). NCBI lineage: Eukaryota > Metazoa > Arthropoda > Malacostraca > Decapoda > Nephropidae > Homarus > Homarus americanus. The sequence goes on from NW_024736071.1 coordinate 2,344,658, forward strand.
GTGCAATCTGAACACCGTCCAGATAACTAACACCCCATTTTCCTTGGCTCGACTCTCCCGCGCTGGCACATCCTGTCAATTCAGGTGCGGCTGCTTAACTGATTTGGGGTTGGTTAAGCAGCATTTGGGACACTAAGCTGTCGCAGTATGACAAGCTTTTTCTTAGCTGACACTGAACCCCATGCTGGGTTGCACAGCACTGATGTCACCAGTGTGCCCTGGTAGTGCCCGACAATCACTCCCTCACATGCAGAGACCCTCTACATGCTACCCTCACCTAGTTGGAAAAAACATAAAACCAGTACATAAAACCAGTCATAGATAAGACAGATATATATCTGAGAGTATCAGAAAAAAAAAATCATCTGGGCATGCTTTAAAACATACATATCGTCACTAAGATCATTTAGATTGACCAACCACATCAATTTATATAAAAAAAATCATCTTTCGAAGGTCAATTTGGCAACCATCTTGAAAAATGGCCACTATCTTGGATTTCCAAATTGCCAATCAGGCAGATTTGACAAGTAGCCCCTAGGGTATGATCATGCTAAATTTCATACTTGTATCACCATTTGCACGATTTTTCCATTATCCGCTCCAGTACGCAGAAATGTAGAAATGTGAGGAACTGTCACCAGCCAGAGGGGCATAGAGTAGATTTTTCTTTTCTGTTGGTTGACACGATGACTAACAAATGCATTTGATTACGCCTATTAGCAAAATAATAACAATGTAGCCTAACAATACAGGAATCCGAAATTGCCAAACACATATAATATAACACATAACTATGATTGCTAAGCAGTTCCACATTTTAAGTATATGTTTTTATGTCACAGCTTACAACAACACGAAACACAGCTTTAGTGGTTTATATATTCTGTCTACTGGACGATTCACTCCAATGAGATGATGTGGTGTCGGGAGGGGGGAGAGTCAGAGCACCAATATGCCATTTCCCTGCAGATGATATGCAGACGTTTTGATCTTCTTCACCGCGAAGGTGGCACAAGCTTGTCTGACATTTGCCCTGCTGAAATTCATGCCTTGGTCACCCAGTAACCGCTCTGGTATATCTACGGCAAGGAAGATTTGGTTCACAAGGATCTTGGCTATTGTCGAGGTTTTCTGGTCCCTTATGGGGAAAGCCCAAGTGTATCTGCTGTACACGTCAGTCATTATCAGCATGTTCTCTATTCCTTGCCGCTTGTCAAGCAAGGTGGTTGCTGCCATCATCTCCAGTGGCTCACCAGCCTCAATTGTCCCTAGATGCAGCTGTGGCTAGATATTCCCGCACAGTCACCCCCATTCCAGGCCAGAAGCCTCGAACCCGCACAAGTGGTGCTTGAACTCATCATGACACCCTCTATCTAATCAATTCACCCTGCAACCTAGGCGGTAACCCTGGCACCTCCATAGATTCGGTCCTTCACGCCTTATAAACCACACGGAATCCTGCCTAGCTACCAAGGACTGCCTTACTCGGTACAGCTTACGGAAATAAACATCCTGGAGTTCCACCTGTACGTCCCCTTCCTGAAGCTCTCCTGCCATCCATCTCCATATCCCCTTTAACCACTTCATACCTTCCTTTTCCCTGTGCAGCCCCTCATCCAAGCCACATTCTCCTCCACTATATTCATTGCCGTATATTCTTCATCACTCTCTCCTTTCTGTTCCGAAGGGAGCCTAGATAGAGTAAATGCCACCGTGTTGCTCTTTCCCGCCTTGTACTTGGTGAAATCGAACTGCTCTGGATCGGCATTCCACCTGCTCTCCACTGTCCCTAGTTTAGCGGTCTCTCTTGTGACTCAATAGGTTATTATCCATGTAGACAGTGAAATGTTTCCCCGCCAGATAATCCCTGAATTTATTCACAACTGCCCATTTGAGTGCTAGCATCTCAAACTTACAGGAGCTATAGTTTGTCATGTTTCTCTCTGATTTCATAAGGCCCCGGATTGCATAGCACACCGGATGCAGCTTGCCGTCCTTCATCTGGGACAGCACGGCACCTAGCCCACTGAAACTGGCATCTGTCTCTAAGATGAATTCCTGAGTGAAATCGGGATAGGCCAACAACGGCGGCTGCGTTACCACGTCTTTCATCTTCTTGAAGGCCTGCTGCTGCCTCTTTCCACTCGCCATCTATTGGATCCTTCAACTTCCCAGGCATCAGCTCAAGAAACGGAGCATTTATCTGAGCAAACCCTTTGATGAATTTCCGGTAGAAAAAACAAAAACTGCAAAAGATGTCACACCTTTCATTGTTTGAGGGACTGGCCAGCCTTTTACCACCCCACCTTTCTCTGGATCATCTGTGATACCTTTGGCAGAAATCTGATATATCTTAAGTAGCCTACCTTGACTGCTATAATTTCACACTTCTTGGGAATAAATCTTAGATTATGGTCCCTCATTCTGACAAACAATTACTGCAACCTTACTGAAGGTTCCAAGTGTTCCCTGAAGAAGGCAGTGATGGGTAGGGAAACACCGGGTAACACTGAAGTCCATTTATTAACGGATAGGAGAAATACAAGTAGTGACTAGCGTGTGCCATGCACGACCCACGGAGTCAGACTGAGGCTGCCTTGCCATATGGCAGCCTCAGGGGAATGTTGCCACATAACACGTGCAGTGTTGCCACGTAATTACATATATACATGCTACTCGGCACAGTAGCTTAGATACATAACCTACATCTCCCTCCCCCCCTCACGCTCATAGTCTTTGTCTTGAGCGGACTTCTTAGTCCTAAGTCGCTCCGAGCGTCGAGGTGCACTGTGGGGCGGATCCTCGTGAGGTGTAGGGGACTCGTCCTCGGTCAGGGGGCCAGCAGCAGGGGGTGGGACTGACCGGAGGAAGCGGCAGTTCCTCCACCAGACGCGGCCACTCGGCATCCTGACCTTGTAGTCCCGCGACCAACCGACGCCCATCACTATGCCCACCTAGTCCCAACGTGTCGTTGTCGGGTCCTAAACGCGGACAAGGGCACCAATCTCCAGCAGCTGAAGAGGGCGGGCACGGTCGTCATACCGAGCCTTGGGGTCCTGGGCACGTGTAGCGGCGCGGCGGTCGCAGCTCTCGGCTCTGGTCTGCCACTCCTTCGCAAAGGCCTTGGCGTGTGCAGGAACGCAAGAGCGGAGAGGGTGACCATACAGGTTCTGGGCAGGGGAGCGTCCTGTGTGGGTGGGAGTCCTTTGTCAAACGCCTCACAGTCTATGTTGCCTGAAGGGGCCACCTTGAGGATGAGGTGCTTGACTGTCTTGACCGCAGCCTCAGCATGGCCGTTTGACTGTGGGTAGTGGGGTGTTGACACGATGAGGCGAACTCCCCAAAGCTCCAGGAATCCTGTGAAGTCCCGGCTAGTGAACTGTGGCCCACCGTCCGTCCGCAGACGTACGGGGACGCCCAGGTCACGAAAGAGGTGCCGGAAGTGGCGAATGGTGGCCGCTGACGTCGTCTCCGAGCCGCAGATTACCACCACAGGCCAGCCAGAGAGTCGGTCGGCGACAACTAGGAAATGTTTCCCAGCTGTGCCGAAGAAATCAGTCGACACGGACTCGAAGGGCCTGGTGGGTTCGTCGTCGCACAAGAGGGGCTCCTGCTGTTGACTGGGCTGCATGATCTGGCACGGCTCACAGGCACGGACCGTATTGTCGATATCCGCGTCAATGCCAGGCCAGTACACAGCCTGCCTCTGCCTCTGCTCCACGATGGCTGTCGTGTAAGCGGGCCAGAACGCGACGACGGAGAGCTGCAGGGACGACCACATGGCCAACGTACAGGACGAGGTCGACCATCTGCGTAGAGGTCCCCCTGTATCTTCCAATACGGGCGTAGGGCAAAACGGTCGCGAGGGAACCCAGTCCTCTCACACTCCAAGAGCTGAGTGTAGGAGGGGTCGTCGGGTGCTGGTGATGGACTGTACGGCCTGCAAAGTGACTATGTTGCTGACTTAGAAACCGGCCTCGGTGCTGAGCATCTCGTCTTCAGGTGTCGGGCGGCTGACTTGGGAGCGGGAGAGGGCATCCGGGATGCACAACTCCTTACCTGCGCGCCAAGCCGCGGTGAAGACGAAGGCCATAATCTTCTTCTTCAGGCGCTGGAGGCGGGGATTCTCGATGGCGTCCAGCGAATATTGGTTAAGAACGGGGACCAAAGGCCTGTGGTCTGTAATGAGGTCGAAGTGCTGTAGGCCAATCAAGCAAAACTTGCACTTCGATAAGGCCCATACCACTGCCAGCAGCTCCAGCTCGATGGTAGCATAGCGAGACTCAGCATCAGTGAGGGAGCGAGAGCCACACTGTACGAGCCGGTACTTTCCTCCACCGTGATACTGGAGAAGGGCATAACCAACCCCATACAGGCGCGAGGCGTCTGTCTGGAGGACGGTGGGGAGCGCTGGGTGGAAAGTAGCGAGGATAGGTGGACTTGACAGGGCCTCCTTCACCTTATGAAAGGCGAGGTCGTGGTCAGGGGTCCACGTGAAAGTCCTCTTGGGGCTCATTAGGGGGCGGAGAGGCCCGGCAGCGGCGGAGACGTCAGGAGAAAATTCTGCCAGCTGGTTCACCAGACCCATGAAAGACCTGAGATCCGTAAGGTTGGCAGGTTTGGCAAAGTCCGCTATGGAGCAAACTTTCTCCGGGTCCGCAGCAATGCCATCCCTTGAGAGTCGGTAGCCGCAGAAAGACACTGCAGGTGCGGCCAAGACGAACTTCTCGGCATTCAGAGTGATGCCGTGCGTCCTACACCTGGTCAGTACCTCGTCGATGCGGCGAAGATGCGTTAGGTAGTCCTCATCGTAGATGAGGACGTCATCCACTACCTTCACGCAGTTGGTCACACCTTGAAGTGCCATGTCACCACGGAGACAGAAGGCGTCCCCCATAGCAGCGAATCCCATAGGGCCACGGCTATAGCGGAAGCATCCGTAAGGCGTGATGAAAGTGGTCAGTGGCTGATCGTTCTACTTCAGTAACCACAGAGGGCGTCCATTGTCGAAAAGTGCCGTACCTTCGGGTCCACACTCCGTATAGCTGCAAAAGGTGTGGGTGAAGGGTGGGTGGGACGGGACACCTGGCTGTTAAGCTTAGTCAAGTCGGTAGTAATCTGCACTCCACCATTAGTCTTAGCCACAGCGACTAGAGGGTGGCACCAAGGGGACGGGCCACCATGGAATCCAGTTCCTTCTTGACTGAATCCCTGAAGGCGAGAGGGGTCAACCGGGGAGTGTGTATGGCAAACGGCTGCGCATCTTCCCGCAGGTGTATCCTCATAGGTGGACCCGCCATAGCCTTCAGTGGCGCGGTCCGTAGGGCCTCCTTCGTCACCAGCACTTCCGAGTAGTCCTTCAGGAAGTAGGCCCTTGCAGCCGAAGGAGACGTCTCGCTGCAAAGGGTGGAGGCGGGGCGGGATTGGATGCGGGTTCTGTGCAGCTCTGTGCAGCAGCGCCAGGCGCGTCGCTCGTTTACTCACGCACCCTGCTGGCTGTGTACCGAGTAGCTGGGATCTGCTCAAGAAAGTCTCTGGGCACCACGCCTAACTCTTTGCAGTGCTCCCACGACAACAAGGGTGTAGCGAGAGTAGGCTGCACGTCCAACCATTCGTGACATGACCTGTCGCCGTAGGTGATCTCCGCTTGAAAGGAGCCCACAGCGTCCGGCATCTGGGAACCGTCCGCATTGTAGTACAGAAGCTGCGGCGGTGGTCCCAGGTCGCGTTTGGTGAGGCCCAGTTTCTGGAGGTGCTTCAGGCCTATCTCCGTAGTATCAGCGCTGGTGTCCGGTATCACCTCGATGTGACCCGACACATCACCATGTGTGACGGCGACGCAGATGGTAGGGGAAGGGGTAGCCCTGGGGCGTGTGGTCGATTCCACCCTCCTGATGTGACTCCGCTGCTGCTTGGGGCTGCGTGGGCCATCTGAAGGGGGCGGCATGCGAACCACCCCGAGGGAAGTGCACTGCTTTCCTCCTCGTCCCGGGCTTTTGGGCTTGGGTTGGCGGCAGCACTTGTAGTAGTGTCCATAGCGACCGCAGGCCTGAGACTTGTGGCCTCGTGCAGGGCACCTGTCTGTGTTAGACCAGTGGCCCTTACGGTCACATCCACGACACAGTGCGTCGGCAGCCGGGCATGTCTTGGGGCCATGCTGCTTTCCACAGCTGCCACAGGAAGCACTAGGCGGAGGCGTGGAAGAACATGCGGCAGCCTTCACGTTGTTGGCCGCCTTCTCACCCTTTTTGTACTGTGAGATATCTCTCACAGCAGGTGGGGCCCGTAAGGCAGAGGTGGCGGACTTGGTGGCCTCATATGACCGACATTCAGTCACTACCACCTGGAGTGTGAAGGAAGCGTCCAGCGGGATGAGTCGCTGCACCAACTCTTCTTGCCTGACACCTGTCATGATCCCGTACTTGATCCAGACTTCCTCACATTCCCGGCTGTGAGCCTTGCAGACGTGGATCTCCTCTGACAAACTCTTCAAACGCACAAAAAAGTCGTTAAAGGATTCATTCTCCGCCTGCTTGCAGCTGGTGAAGGCGCGGCGACGGAAAGCCTCGTTATTCCGACCCTTAACGTGCTCCTGCAAAAGGTCGAGCACATCCGTCACTGAAGACGTAGAATCGGGAGGCACTTGCAACGTGTGCTCCAAAACTCTCTGGGTCTCCAGCGACAAACACATCCGCAGTTGGATGAGCTGTTTGTTTGGAGGCATGCTGTCAAGGTCCACCATCGTGGAGTAATCTGTCCACCGCCACCTCCACTCACGAAAAAGCTGAAACGTGACGTCTGGTGAGAGGGCGGGTGGGGGTTGAGCAAGAGTGCCTGGAGGATGCTGGTGTGGTGGAGGAGGGAGGGTATTGGCGCCTTGGTGAGCGCTACCTGCGAGTGAGGGAGGGTGGGTTAGTGCCAGGGTCACCAGAAGTGCATCGAAACGCTCCTTTTCCTCCTCTCTTCGTATCTTCTCCCTCTGAAGTTTCATCTCTCTGCGTCTCTCATCCCTGTCGTCCATCCACCTCAGAATTGTGGCAATGTCCGTCGCTGAAGGTGGAGGATGACAGGCAGTGGGCGCAGAAGCTCCATCTGCGCCCGGTAGAGGGGAAGGTGGGGAGTCATGTCTCCCATCTTGACATTGTCCCTTTTTACCGCCCATCTTAGTATGCTTGAACTGCGCTGTTTAGTATATAAAGTGGCGCCTCATCAGCTCAAACCACATAATATGACGTGAACAGCGCAGAAATAACGCATAGAGTCCACTGTTCTGTCCGTGTGTGTGTGTGTGTTTGTGTGTGTGTGTGTGTGTGTGTGTGTGTGTCTGAGAGAGCAGATCGTGGTGGCCTTAATGCGGGTGGCTAGAACCGCCTCAGAGGTGAGAATGTTAGTGTTTCCCCGAATGTCACACGACAAGGGTGTACGCCTGCGTGCTCTGTGGGTACCACAAAAAACAGGCCAATGCTCAACTCTCAGCTCTAGACACACTAATACACTGACACTAACACTGCCACCATCACTAAAACGCACTGTGACGGCGCAACACTGCACGTCGCGGTGAAACACAACGCAACACAACACAACACACTAAGAGTCGACGCGCATATCGCCGGCAGTCGGCATTGTTCACAACACTTGTAAGTCCACAAATCCTACTCACTGTGCCATGAAGATTCCAAGTGTTCCCTGAAGAAGGCAGTGATGGGTAGGGAAACACCGGGTAACACTGAAGTCCATTTATTAACGGATAGGAGAAATACAAGTAGTGACTAGCGTGTGCCATGCACGACCCACGGAGTCAGACTAAGGCTGCCTTGCCATATGGCAGCCTCAGGGCAATGTTGCCACATCACACGTGCAGTGTTGCCACGTAATTACATATATAAATGCTACTCGGCACAGTAGCTTATATACAAGGTTGCTACTCGGCACAGTAGCTCAGATACATAACCTACACTTACTAAATGCTGATCTATCGTATTTATTACGAACCACGCCATCTATTGTCATGATCTAACTACCCAGCACTACCGAGAAACACCATCTAGGGACGAAACCCGAATATGACTAGTCTTAGTCACCATTCCGGGTTTCCTTTCTCCATATCCTGGTTGTTGCGTCACCTCCTCCAACTCTTCCTCATCAGCTCCGGATCGAGGAGAGTTCAGTTCACTCTGGGAAGTGACCACACTTGGATTACCTATCCTGGAAACCTCCGGCACAGTGACTACCTGCCATCTTCTTCAATACTCAGCCCTACTCGTCAGACACTTCAGCACCGCATTTGAGTATTGTAACCCTATATTACCTCCCACCTCCACTTGCTTCAGATTGTTGTATGTTGTATAAATATGTATATACTCTTAAGCCAATGTTGCGTATGTTTTAGTTAAGTATGGTTAAGGGTAAATTATAGAAAGCTGGATATTTTGTTAAGGAATTTATTGTACTTTATTATACACAACAAAAACTCGCATCCTTTGTCTACCCTTTTATAGTCCGATTGTCTTTGTTTGTTTAGTTTTTTATTGTTGTTGTCTGTTGGGATCTGGGTAGACTTTTAACTATATTCTAAACCAGTTTCTAAATCCCCAACTCGTAACATATTCGAAAACATCATCACGTCGTCGAGGTATACAAGCAATGCTGAGAAGTTCTTATCCCTAGAATCCACTCCATTTAGCTCTGAAAGGTCCCCCAGACTATTTGACAACCCCATTATTGGCACTCTCCTGTACTCGAAATGTCCAAAGCTTGTGTTGAAGGTGGTCTTCAGATGGTCTTTGGAGTGCACGTCTTTCTGGTGTTAGCCAGCTGCCAGATCGAAAGCGGAGATAAACCAGGCTCCGGTCAGAGACTTTTGTGTTTCAATTATCGTCAGTGTCCCATCCTTCTTTCCCATTACTACAATGGCGACAGAGAAGGGACTCTCACTATGCTCAATTACTCCTTGCTCTAACAACTGGTTAATGTGCTGCTTCACCTCCTGTGCCTGGTTCGGAGGGATTCTCCTGTATGGCACCCTAACTGGCCTATCTGTTGGTACGAGGATCTCTTGCTGAACCCCGATGGCTAGCCCTCTCCTTCAAAAATATCACTGAATTCACTTCCTACTGCTGCTCCTTATTCATCAATTCCGTATGTACTTTGATCTCCTCCCTGACACCCTGTTGGACTGTCCTCACCAACATATCCTTACTGGTGACTACCTCGACTTCAGTCCCGTAAGCCACCTTCCCAATCCTCAAATTTCTCCGAAATATCCTCTGACGCTCAGACAGATTTACCACTAGCACCTGAGTCATGCCTCGCACTGCCCTCACAACTGTAGGCAACACAACCACTCCTTCAGGCATCCAACCTTTATCTCCCACCGTCAGTGGCTCGATTACCACTTCCTTGCTAGCTATCTGGCGTAATGAAGTAACCCATACTGATAACAAACGACTACACTGTGGAGGGATCTTTGGATTGTCACTTCTACCTGTCACACAATAACCCAGACCGGTGACTTCGGCATCCCATAGCCACCTCACCTCCTGCATACAGTCTTCGCACTTGGCTGAACTTCTGGATTCCTTGCATAAGTGGCACATGTGTGGCAAGATTTCCGTGACCTCACTCAATAAAATAATGCCCAGCAATCCCACATGCGGCTGACCCTTGCCCTGAGTCTCAACCCCAGGACACACCTGTACCCGTGTTGGTCGCAACAGTATGCCTGCAGGTTCCAGCTCTTGACAGTAAAAGTTTTCATCGATTAACGACACTTCTGTCTCAGTATCCGCCAAACCCCCAACCCTCTACCATCACGGAGACCTTGGGACAATCTGCTTTTAGCCCAAAGTACCCTCAGGCATAATTAGTTTATTGGTTCTTATCATTGTTTGCCAGGGGTCGCTCCTCCCTCTGTCTGCAGCGTCACCGGAATAGTCTAAGAATTGGTCCTGGGGCGGTTGGCGGTGAATGCCTGGCCCTGACCGTTTCCCGAATGCCAGTTCTTACTGTCGTTCCAAGTCCGATACTGGCCTTTGGCCCCGTATCCCTTTGGGGCATGTTATCTCTGTACCTGCTCCTGCAGTGGAAGCTGAGGTGCCCCTCATATAAACATGTATAGCATGTCCTCGACTGGGCCGAGCCCCTAACCTGCCGACCACTTTCTCCTCCATCATCTCTGGTCTGTCAAGCAGGTGCTTCTCGGTGTCTCCATCCTGCTCTCCATCACTTCAGGGCTCTAGCCGCCACTCCTCCTCCTTCAATCCCATGATCCACTCATCCAAGCTTCTCATAGGATGTATCCTCATCTCCTCGGTTAACCAGTCACGACTTCTTGATCCTTTCAGTCCCTGGGCCATGACGCCCCCAACATGGAGTCGTCATATTTCTGCCCATGGTTAGCTAATATTTCATTCATCTCTAGCATTGTGGCGTAACATTCCAGCAAGGTATTATCAGCTCTCTGTTGCCGGTTTATTAGATTCCGGGTGACCATGACCACTCCTACACTTTGTGTCAGCAAGAATAGTGCCATTTGTTCTTTTGTCTTCCCAGCAAACTCGGAGGTTGAAAAGAAGACTACGTTAGTGAAAGTTTTCAAGTGCCTTGAGGTGCCTCCTGTATGTGACTCATGTCTCACTGCCATGTAGCTGAAGACACGGTTTCGGAGTCTGCCAAAGGCTTGAAATGCACTTACGATCCGATGCTGAATCTCTTCATTGATGTCTGCAGTGGTGGACAGGTGGGAGCCGAGATACCGAAAGTGGGTAGCATTAGAGATGGTAGTGCGGTTAATCTAGATGGATGTTGGTGGTGTGTCTGAATCAGGGACAAGCTGAAAGAGAATCTGAGTCTTACGTACATTCACCTCAAGGCCGAAGTGTGCCTACGCATTTGCGTAGGTGTTCAGCATTTCCTGTAGGTCGTGTTCAGTGTGAGCAACAAGGGTGAGGTCGTCTGCATACTGAAGTTCAGTAATGGAAGCTGTCGACACCTTTGTTCTTGCCTGGAATCATCTTTTGTTGAAAAGACCTCCCTTCACACGGTACTCGATGTCCATCCCGCCGGCTAAATTGGCACTGACACGAGTAAGGAGGGCAACCAAGAAAATGGAAAAGAGAGTTAGTGCCAGTATGCACCCTTGGATGGAGAAGAGCTCAGACTGGGTGCCATTGTGCAGGACACTGCCGTTCATGCCATTTTGGAGTTGTCTCATAATGGCGATGAATTTTTCGGGGCAACCAAAACGGCTGAGGGTCCACCAGAGGGCTTCCCTGTTGACCGAGTCGAAGGCCTTGGTTAGGTCGATGAAAGCTATGTACAAGTCACGACGCTGTTCTCTGCAGTTTTCCTGTATCTGCCGAGCAGCAAAGATCATGTCAGTGGTCTAAAACCACACTGAGATTCTCGGAGGAAGTTTTCCACCTCAGGAAGAAGTCTGTTAATCTTGCCAGCTACGGAGAGCAGTGAGATCCCACGGTAGTTGCCAGAGTATTACCGATCTTTAAGAGCTTGGAGGAATTCCTCCCTATCCCATATATTCTCCAGGAGAGAATGGAGACGGCTGGTAAGCAGAGGTCATCCTGCTTTATACACCTCGGTTGGGATTCCATCCGGCTCTGAGGCTTTGTTATTTTTCATCTGTTTGATGGCATTAGCTACCTCATCCAGTTATGGAGGATAGCTGAGGTGGGTCAGCTCTAGGTACTCAGGACAGCCACATTGGTGTTACGGTTAAGCAATGAATGGCAGTGCTCTTTCCAACGCTGAAGGAGGACTTCATCATCTTTAATTATGAAGTTACCATCAGATGAGCGGAGGGGGGCTGCGCCACGAGTGATTGGCCCATAAAAGTTTTTAGTGAAATTAAAATAAAAAAAAATCATGCATCTTGTGCAGATCTGCATTTTTTTATTTGTATTTTGCATGCTTTTTTTATGCCAGTCATTCTTTACATTGCGAAGTTCCCACTGGGCTTCCGCTTTCTTCTTGCGAAAGGTATCAGCTTTTGTCCGAGACTGAGGGTTGTTCTGCCAGTCAGTAAAAGCAGCACGTTTATCATCGATGAGTACCTTGATTGACAGGTCATTTTAACAAACCAGTCCTGGTGTATTATTTCGATCTGGCCGAGGGTCTCTCTGCTGGTTTTTGTCATTACAGTGTTAAAGAGTATCCCATTTTGCACTGGGATTCTTGTCGTTTGCTGTTGGGTAGTTTACAAGCCCATGTTCGAGCTGCTCTCTGAAAGCATGTGCTACCGCTGGATCATCCAGAAGCTTACTATTTTAAAACTCTTCTGGAGGCTTGCTGCCTTCGCCGTTTTGGGGCGACGTGAAGTGAGAGCTTGGCTCTGACAAGTTGATGATCAGTGTCGCCTTGGTCTGAGCCACACATGGCATGCAGGCCCGGATTATCCATTAGGCACAGTGCCTAGGGCCTACGAGATATTGGGGGCCTTCGAAAAATAAAACGAGAACTTTTCTTCCCCTTTTTCTACAGGTTATTATTAAATTGATACTGAGGTACTTTTTTCCCATTTATTTATTACTTAATCCTATTAGTGTCCACCAGCTAGCTGTGCTTCTTGTAAACAAAACTATTTCTGTACTGTACAAGAACAGCTGATCTAACCCATTTTCTTTTACTCAATTCATGGCAAACATCACTGAATCTTATTCTTTCGACATCACATTTTATAATTAGGTACTAGCTTGTGATATTAGTGAATATGCTGTCAAATGGGGCCCTATATCTTGGAGGTGCTTAAGGCCTACGAAAGTCTTAACCCGGCCCTGATGGCATGGGTAATGAGGACATCTCGGCGATCTCTTTCTCTGACAGTGATGTAGTCAATGAGATGCCAGTGTTTGGATCGTGGGTGTTGCCACGAACCCTTGAACTTGTCGGCCTGCCGAAACAAGGTATTGGTGATAGTGAGGTTGTGCGCAGCACACTTGCTGAGGAGGAGTAGGCCGTTGGGATTACACTTGCCTAGTCCATTTTTCCCTATGGTTTCCCTGCCAAATATTAGCATCTCTGCCAACTCTGGCATTGAAGTCACCAAGTAGGCCAACCTTGTCTTCTTTGGGGATATAGGTTAGCACTCTGTCGATGTCGGCCTAAAAGGCCTCCTTGATGTAATCCTCTGCATCCAGTGTTGGGGCGTATGCACTGATGAAAAAGGTATGACGTGGGTGATTCAGTTGGACTCGCAGCGTCATGGGGCGCTCGTTGATTCCAATAGGCATTTCAGTTAGCCTGTGTAGGATGCGTTGGCAGATGGCAAAGCCAATTCCATAAATGCGGTTTCTCTTCGCAGCAGGCTTACCCTTCCAGAAGAAGGTGTAGCCAGACCCCAGTTCTGTGAGTTGGCCCCTCATCTGGGAGTCGGGACTCACTAATGGCTATCTTGATGTTATACATAGCCAGCTCTTTAGCCACGAGGGCAGTTCTTCTCTCAGTATGCTCATTTGTGCCAGTATCCAGAAGGATCCTGACATTTCATTCAGAGACCATAAGAGGTTGTATGTTTTTTTTTTTGGGGGGGGGGGGATCTATGAATTTGATTGTGTTTTCGATCGCATAATGATGACCGTAATGGGTGCGGTTGCCCAGTCAGGTTGGGATTTTAGTCAGGCTATGTTTAGGGCACCTTTTCTAGCCCCTTCCCAATGCGAGGTAAGCAGAGTGGCTCCTCGAAAGGGCTGCTCAGTAGCAAAGACAAGACCGGATTGCACTGCTGCCTAGATCCCAGTACATAAACGACCATCTTATCTGTGCCGCCCATGTGCAGAGTTCTGACTAGAGACTCCCAGCAGTCATCTCTGCCTGTCCCCATCGCCACTCGTCCGTTGCCATAGGACTTTTGGGGGTATAGGGGTTTTGATGATGATGAGAGGTATGATGAGTTGGATGATGGCTGCCCGTGAGTTGATTTATGTGGTGAGGCACGAGAGCAGTCTGCACTCACACATCTTGGCTCTCCCTTTTCCTGATCCAGTGGTGCAAGTGTTGCAATGACTAGGGAGATGAAGAGTTGCAATGGACTGCCGATAGACCAGTTTGTTGTGTTTCGACTTGGCAACCTGTCCATCAGGCATTGCCTTCGTCCACCGGTGTAGTAGTTGGGTTTCCACGGTGGTTACCTCTTCCGCCTATACCGCCGTTGGGGTCTTGTTGGAGTTCTGTAAGCATGTCTGCCTAATGCGGGGCTCCACTGCAGATTTTTCGTTTGGGGTTTATTCCAGAAGCCTTATACTTACCAAGGTTAATCCGCAAGGCAGCGGGGCAATGGTTTGGAGGCTCCAGAACGTGTCCATAGGCCAGTGGGCCTATGCACCATCCCTCTAGGGCCCACTTCTACTCCGAGGTCCCTGCTGGTCTTGCCTGAGCCCACGAGACACCCAGTTACCGTGCGTTGCCAAGAGGAGGCACAGCAGGAGTTTTGAAGGTGGGGAGGCTATGTAGCGTCAGGGAAGACTTATTCAAGTTGTTTCCTTGTTCGCCACGAGGGCTAGCCAGAGGCGGCAGTTGAAAGCGAGAGGGAGCAAGCAGTGGTGGCACCTTAGCACTAACATAATGCTTCCACACGAGACGCTTTTCACCACCCTGTGTGCGACACACACATACACACACGCTTTCCATCAGCTATTTGAAGTTAAATAAAACAATTCTGGTAACTGCTTTACGAATTAATACAAAAATACCACTGGAAAAATCAGGTGAAAGAATATAACAGAATCCATTTGGGTCTACCACATGAAAGAAAATTTGATAAAAAATTTATATAGTAAACAAACAAACAAACAAATATGTAAGTTGCTCTTATAGTCTTCTTTGTGACACGTAAAATTTTATTGTAAGAAGTACAGATTTGAAATCCTTCCATCTGTTAAATGAAGTGCGGAGAATGACGGGATCAGCGACAGTGTGACGTGCCCAAATTGGAATCTATTGGCAAGATCCCGGGTTATTTCCATCGGAAGGCGGCACGTTTCCGTAGGATATGGGGTCCAGTTTCTCTCGCCTCCCTCCCTCCTTCCCTCCACCACCACCACCTCTCTCTCTCTCTCTATCTCAGGCTGAGAACAGGACAGTCTTAATTTCGTTGTCTGCATTCTAGTACGATTTGTTAAACATCATGGTACTCCAATGAAATTTATTAACAAGGTTTATCCAGACATTGTCCTTACTCTACGGCAATTCACCAGCCAGATTTCCCAGCTACAACCTTTTAATACAAGAATTTGCCAACTAAACATCCAAACAAGGATCCTATGCTATTGAGATTTAGCAACCAAACATCCTAGCCAACACCTTTTGCTAGTGAAATTGAGCAAACTCCCCTGCTCTGGTAGAAAAAGACTTTTCCGGGGCCAGATTCACTAACATCGTCATAACTTTGATCGCACCGTCTCACTTATCTCTAGAAGCCACGATGACTGTACAATACTGGTAAGAGGTGATACAATAATGATTCGTAAGAGACCCGAATGGAAGTTTAGTTCAGTATGTTACAGGAAAAATAGAATTGTGGTGCATTTGTTTTGATTCTTCACTAGACCAGTTAGTGTGCTCAGAAGAAACACCCTGAAGGAATATTAACTAATCGTAAGTTACCCACACCAGCTGATAAAGCATAAGAATCAAGGCAGCTGAATTTCTCCGGTGAGAATTTCGTTAAACCAATCGATGGTGTCAAGAATTATAGACGAAGTGACATTTGCTACATAATAATACTAATACTAATACTAGTACTAGTACTAATACTAATAATATTAATAATAATAAAAATAATAATAATAATAATAATAATAATATTATTAGTATTAGTAGTATTAGTATTAGTATTAGTATTAGTAGTATTAGTATTAGTATTAAGCAAGACGTATACGTTGGGACCGGATGAGACATCCTTGTCACTCGACCAATATTTAGCCAGAGTATATCCCTACATGGAAATCTGTAGTACCTTAGCAGTAGGTGGTCATCAATTTTTAGAGAGTCCAAAGGATCCTTAAACATGAGCTAAAATAATCATTAGTGCTATCTTCAAACCCGAATTACGTCTGGCAGCTGTGTGTGTTTAGGTATGGATTGTATGGTACAGAAAACTGGAGTTACGTGACCTTTAGCTATCCGTCTTGTGGAATTTTATGAGTGCTCGGGGGACACCATAGCATTTGTTGTTACAATAAGATCGGTTCCGGATGTCGTAAATTGTTAGTGAATCACCCGTTCAGCCTTAAGGGTGGCCGAAAGTACAAAAAGTGATGATAAGTCGCTAGCGAATATGGCCCCTGGTACAGAACCAGTATCGGTGGTAGAGAACACATCGATAGGGGAACAGGTTTAGGAGGAAGAAATTAGACCGATACCGACTGAGCTGAAAGTAGGGATATGATGACAAAGTTTAAGGTAATACTACTAGAGAGCAAGAGTGTACGATGAGGGGGTGCAGAGTTGTGCAAACAATGGTCGATACATTAACACCAGCAGCAAAAAGGTCTGGATATACGTTAAAAGTCAACACCGTTTTGTCATAAAGCATGACTACCGGAAAGACTGGACCCGAGCACATTACCACAATTATACCATAGGAACAAACCGAAATACCGGCAAAAGGCAAATATGACGCAGTATCTCAGAAAACTCGAGAGGCGTCAACAAGTAACTTTTTTCTAAGCAAAGAGTTTTATATATATATATATATATATATATATATATATATATATATATATATATATATATATATATATATATATATATATATATATATATATATATATATATATATATATATATATATATATGTATGTATAAGACGAGACAAAAGAGGGTGGTCGACTATTCTCTAGGCACAAAAGCCGATCTAAACTTTTCGAAACTTACTGCAGCATAAAATTTCGATTAAGCTTGGAAAGTTTGTGACCAGCAGAAGCCGCGAGGGCAAGTCACTGTCCTCCCTCATGAGCGATGCGGAACATTGTTCTCATTGCCACCAGAGTATAATTTGTAAGACATTCTCTTCACTGCAGCCATGAATGATGCAATCGCTCTTTTTCCCGTGGGAGGTGCAAATATCTGTCTTCATGAGTGATGCAAGACACTGTCTTCACGATAAATATAGAGCCTCTCTTCGTGAGTGATGTAAGAGTTAGGAGTGATGCATCTCACTATCCCTAAGTGAAGCAATACACTATCCTCATTATTGATGCGAATTAGCATTCTTGTAAGAAATAATAGTGACTTACCATACGAGTATTGCCCTCATGCGAGAGGAAAAGCCTTGCCCTCACTGCCATCATGAATGACGTAGGAAAATGCCCCCTTGAGTGATGCAGAAACATTCTCCTTGTGAGTGATGCAAGCCGCTCTCTTCACGTGCAACATCAAGTTCATCATACTCATCATCATCAAAATCTCTATACCCCGAAAAGTCATATGGCGACATACGAGTGGTGACGGGGACAGGCAAATATGACTGCCGGGAGTCTATTAGTCATAACTCTGCACGTGGGCTGCACAGATAAGATGGTCGTTTATGCGCTGGGATGTAGGCAGCAGTGTAATCCGGTCCTGTCTGTGCGAATGAGCAGCTCTTTTAAGGAGCTCTGCTCACCCCACATGAGGAGGGGGGCTACAAAAAGGTGCCCTAAGCAAAGCCTGCCTAAAGAACCAACCTGACTGGGCAACCCTCAACCAGTAAGGTCATCCTTATGCGGCCAAAAACACGTTCATAATCACAGATGAAAACAAAAACAAACTATGCAACCTCTTATGGTCGCTGCATGGAATGTCAGGATCCTTCTGGATACTAGCACAAATGAGCATCCTGAAAGAAGAACCGCCCTTGTGGAAAAACAGCTGGCTCGATTTAACATCGACATAGCAGCCATTAGGGTGTCCCGGCTCCCAAGCGAGGGTCGACTCACAGAACGGGGGTCTGGCTATACCTTCTTCTGGAAGGGTAAGTCTGT
The DNA here is from genome assembly GCF_018991925.1 of Homarus americanus. Classification (NCBI taxonomy): domain Eukaryota; kingdom Metazoa; phylum Arthropoda; class Malacostraca; order Decapoda; family Nephropidae; genus Homarus; species Homarus americanus. The sequence goes on from NW_024736071.1 coordinate 2,362,636, forward strand.
TTAGGAGAGAAACCACATTTATGGAGTTGGCTTTGCCATCCGCCAACGCATCCTACCAAGGCCAACTGAAATGTCTGTTTGTATCAACGAGCACCTCATGATGCTCCGAGTCCCATTGAATCACTCACGCTATGCCTTTTTCATCAGTGTATACACCCCAATACTGGATGCACAGGATGACATCCAGGAGGTCTTCTAAGCCGACCTGGACAGAGAAGATAAGGTTGTGCTCCTTGGTGTCTTCAATGCCAGAGTTGGCAGAGATGCTGACATTTGGCAGAGAACCATGGTGTATCATCATATAGGGTCTGATGAGATATGTAATATGTAAAATTATATATTTGTTAGGTATTGTATAAATATTGTGGATGCAAGAATTTATTGTACTAAAATAAATATATTTCGTATAGAAATTATTGTTGCGTACATAGGCAGGAATTTCTCGCTTCAGACACATGTGACATTGCTGTTGTGGTGGCAGCCGTCTAGTGTAACGGACGTATCTGGACAAGAAATTTTAATATTCTGTACATGTAAGTTATAGTTTTGGCTATTTGGTATATATTAATTAATATTTCGATATTCTTTATAAGCAAGAGTTATCAGAAATAGATATCATAATTGTATGAGGCAAATTTAAAGGATTAAAAAATTGTTTCCAGTGTATGTGGGCGGCTTGACATTTTGTCACTTGGGGTCACTGGCTGGACGGACTGAAGAACTTGGTACTGGGCTCGTGCTGATTTGGAGGGTTATGATGAGTTTGGGTCTTTATTTTTTATTGGAGCAGTATTTATTAACAATATAGCTTACAGTAAGGATTATAAGGTTCTTGTTAAATAATTCTGGAACTGAAGTATATTTTTTATTTGTGTTTGTATGTTTGTTTATTGTCTGCTGATTCCCAGGTTGAAACCTACTTCAAATAATGTGGTGTTGCTGTAGCCCTGACTTTACATTGGTACGACCCAACACGTAGGGAGAAATGGACCAGGCAAGTGTAATCCCAACGGCGTACTCCTCTTCAGCAAGTGCGCTGCACACAGCCTCGAGGCTAGCATCATCAATGAACACCTTCGTTGGACTGGCCATATTACTCGCATGGACGGCAATAGACTGCCAAAGCAGCTACTCTACAGTCACCTAACGAATAGTAAACGTAACGCTGGCGGGCAACTGAAAAGGTATAAGGATAGTCTTAAGACAAACCTGAAAAAGTTTCAAATCGAGCCCCTCACCTGGGAGAAGATTACTCCACACCGTAACGATTGGAGGAACACCACACGAGAAAGTTTCATTACTTTCGAGTTATTCCGACTGCAAACTGAGGCAGATAAGCGCCAACGCCGGAAGGACGCTACCACCGCCCCTACCGCACTAGATGTAGCCCTCCACATATGCAACATTTGTGAACGACCCTGCCGGTCCCTTATCGGCCTCTTTAGTCATCTCAGAACTCAACAAAGTAGGTGACATCCTAATAACTCGTATCATAGCAGGATGATCGTCATACTCGATTCCTAGTGACAGCAAAGTAGTAGTGTGTGTGTGTGTGTGTGTGTGTGTGTGTGTGTGTGTTAGCTCAGTCCTCTTGGTTAATACAGTCAGCTTACGTTACGTAAGGTTAGGTTAGTTTTGCTTAGGTTAGGTTAGGTTAGTCTAGGTTAGGTTAGGTTAGGTTTGGACGAGCGGGAATTACGTGGGGGAATAAGGAAAGATGCAAGGTTTTGAATCGGAGTGAGAAAGAGAGTAATTGTCTATCATTGCTGTTTTTGTATAGTCATCAAAAATATTTTCTGCACCTCTATGGTATTATACAATATGACACACCGGACCAAGAATTCTGAACAACACTTATTTACGCGGGTGATTCCTGTTAATTTCTCTGTATTAACTATATGTGATATAAAAATACATCATACTGGTTATAGAATGCATCACACAACCAGAAATGCCAACCTTACCAAATTAACATAGCCTCAGTCAGTGATCGTTGCAAAGGCCATCAGACCTAGGTGTGCAGAGCGTTTTTTTGTTGGCTGTACAGTATGTATATATCATATTTGTGTGTACATGAGGGAGTAAGAGACAGACAACGAGAGCATACTTTTGTCAAGGTTCCTTTCCTATATTGGTACACTTCCTCCCTGGTTTTGTACCTGCCTATCTCTTTCTCTCGCTCTCGCAACACCCGTAGTAATGGCCTGCCTGGCAATAACAATTTTGCGTGTGTCTAGTGTTGTAGTTACAGTGGACACAGCTCATGTATAACCACTAAGTGTTTACTAAATTGAATTCTGGAGTGCAGTTGAGAAAACGAGGTGATTATCCTCGCATGTTTCACTCTGGTAGTGATACTCTTATAAGGCATCAAACTGTAGAGTACATTTCTCCCAGTCTGCCTCTTCCTCTACTACGTTTACTATCTCCCTTCTGTATTTCCTTTGCTTTATCCTTTTATCTCTCTTTCTGTTCTACCTTTGCTATCTCTATTTCTATCTCTCCCTTGTTTTGGCTTTTCATCTTTTTCTGTCTTTATATCATTCTCTTTCTATTTTTCTCTTTAACTCTTTATACATCTATGTATATAAATAGTTCGAATGTGTGTCCTTGCCATGCACATAAAACATCAGGAATTTCTACATGATTGCATTTTCCTGGCACACAGCCTCTTACATGTACAGTACGTCACGTGGGCTTGAAATATTCTCTCGTTGTTGGTCTCTTCCATCTTTCTGTAAATCAAGTCGTTCCGGTATATCATTTTTGTTCGTCTGACATCTAAAACGTTTGTAATTTTGTTCGCCTTCTTCAGCAAATCCCTTGTTTCTGGAGTGGCATTACGGGAAATTATACCTTTTCCTTCACTTTCTAAGCCAATTCATTCTTTCTGGATTAACATAAGTATAAATTCTGTAATTTTCTCCTGCCTTATTCAATCCGTTGGTACAGTTGTGGCATAATCGTTAATTCTATGTTTTTCCTCTCTAATTAAACTAATTAATTCATTGTGGAGTGAAATAGTGCTCTTTTTTCCCTCTTTCTTAATAAATCCATTCGTTCTGTGTTGACACGAGCATGAATACCGACGTAAAGGATACCTAAGCCTCGTATACAACTAATCAACAGTGTTTTCTTTATAAGAACATAAGAACATAAGAATGGAGGAAACTGCAGCGGGCCTATTGGCCCATACTGGGCAGTCCCGTTTACACCCAGCCCTATTGCTCATATAAGCATCCAACCTATGTTTGAAGCTATTCAGCGTATTCGAGTTAATGATGATATTTGGCAACTTGTTCCATTCATCCACTACTCTGTTTCCAAACCAGTGTTTACCTATTTCACGCCTAAATCTAAATTTGTCTGATTTAAAACCATTGTTACGAGTTCGCTCCTGGTTGGATAGTTTGAGTACCTTTGTAATGTCCCCTTTGTTTAGCCCTGACTTCCACTTATACACCTCTATCAGGTCGCCCCTCGCTCTACGTCTCTCGAGGGAGTGCAAATTAAGATGCTTTAACCTGTCTCTATACTCAAGGTTCCTAATGCCCGGGATTAGTCTTGTCATTCTCCTCTGAATTCTTTCCAATGATTCTATATCCATCCTGTAATACGGTGACCAGAACTGAACTGCGTAATCCAGGTGTGGTCTCACAAGCGCAAGATACAGTTTTAGGATGACCTCGCTAGTCTTGTAACTAACACTCCTTTGTATGAACCCAAGTACTTTATTAACCTTGTTACGAGCAAAAACACATTGTTTACTTGGCTTAAGGTTCCTACTTATCATTACTCCTAAATCTCTCTCGCAGTCGGATTTCTCTATGGCATCGTTGTTCATCTGGTATCTGGTTTCCCTGTTTACATCTCCTATGCTGAGTATTTTACCTTTGTCCACGTTGAATTTCATCTGCCATTTTTCAGACCATTCGAAAAATTTTTTTAGATCTTCCTGTAGTTTTGCGGAGTCTTCGTCAGATTTAATAACACGTCCTATTTTAGTGTCATCAGCAAATTTACTTATGTTGCTGTCTATGCCGATATCTATGTCGTTTATGTATATAATAAATAATAATGGTCCAAGTACTGAGCCTTGGGGAACTCCACTTGTGACGTTGCTCCAGTGGGACTTAGTGCCGTTAATGCTCACTCGCTGTTTCCTGTCCTGTAACCACGCCCTAATCCATTTAAGGATGTTACCTTTGATGCCATGTGCTTCTAACTTTCTAATTAGTCTTTCGTGGGGGACTCTATCGAAGGCTTTGCTAAAGTCGAGATATACCACATCATAATTGTGCCCCTCGTCCACCGATTCGAAAACTGATGAAAAGACTGTTAATAGATTAGTTAAACAAGAACGTCCGCTTGTGAAGCCATGCTGGGAATCATTGATCAATCGGTGCTTCTCCAGGTGATTTCGTATAGAGTTTGAAATGATTGCTTCCAGTAATTTGCCTACTATTGATGTTAGACTGATTGGGCAGTAGTTAGAGGATAGTGATCTGTCCCCCTTCTTGAAAATCGGTATTACATTCTGGTACTACAACTGTTTTTAAGGACATGTTAAACAACTTTGCTAAGGGCATACTAAGCTCTTCCTTACATTCCTTTAATACTCTGGCAAATATCTCATCGGGACCAGATGACTTATTAGGCTTTAGTTTGTCCATTTGCTTACTAACATCGTTACTAGTCACTACTATCTCGCTTAATTTGTTTTCTTCACTATCTCTGAATAGAGTCGGAGCCTCGGGTATCATGTTTAAATTTTCAGTGGTGAAAACTGTTGAAAAATATTTATTCAAATTATTGCTCATTTCTCCGTCGTTATCAGTGAGCTCGCCGGCATCTGACCGTATTGGTCCAATCTTTTCTCGTGTTTTAGTTTGATACATTTGGTAGAATCCTTTGGGGTTTGTCTTCGCCTTCCTTGCTATTCTTACCTCATTATTCCTCTTGGCTTTCCTTATCTCGGTTTTAACCCTACTCGCCAATATCTTATAATAATCCTGGAGGTAAATTTCGCCACGCTTTATCCTTCTACCTATAACCTTCCATTGGCCAATGATGTTCTTTAAATAATTATTTATCCATTTAGGGTCATTGTTGTCTGATCTGAGTTTTTTGTATGGTATGTTCTGCCTTTGTGCATTAAGTAACTCTTTATTTAAATTGTCGTGGAACTCGGCAATCTCAGATCTCGTTATCAGGTCAGAGTCATCTGTCAGGTTCACGGCCAAGCGCGACACCCCTTTGAAATTTGTAATTATAATTTACTTACAAATTTCGACGAGAGTCAGTCAGGATCACTAGAACTCTATGTGGCCAAGCTCTGTTGTGCTCTAGTGTCACCTCTGTAATGCCTTCGTGAGAGTTCTAGCGTTAAAATGGCAGTTAGTGTCAGCTCTGTGATGTTTTAGTGTCAGTTATTATTTTCTAGTGTCAGTTTTTTAATGCTCAATTGTTAGCTCTATAAATGCTCTCCTGTCAGCTGTCGCTGGTCGATCTACTGTGAACTTAAAGAGGATGAACAAAACAGACTCAAACTACAGTGATGTAAATTCAGGTTAACAATATAAAAGAGTATTTAGGTTTAGTTATGTTACGGTATCCTACGTTATGTCTTAAATTTGTTAGGTTAGGATATGTTTCTTATATTATATTACCGTATATTATGACATGTTATGTTATATTATGTGATTTTATGTTATGTTATGTTATGTTATATTATGTTATGTTATGTTTGTTACAGTAAGTTTAGTTAGGTTAGGTTAGGTTAGGTTAGGTTAGGTTAGGTTAGGTAATGTTTGGAAGTCGTGTGAATTTTGTCTGTTGGATCAGTTTGGTATTCTCGTAGGGTGAGGACGTCGGTGCTGCCCGCTCACGTGGCCGTGGTCTCTTGACCATGGAGACAGCTGCCAGCCCGGTTTGTCGGGCCCCTCCCCTTCCCCATCTCCTCCTCCCCATCTGGATTTATCAACATCCTCCCATCAACAGTACAGTGCAAAGATTGACGATCAACGCACAACTGATATACAAAAGTGGCAATTTCAACTCGAAACAAAAAAACAACTGTTAGAGCGACAATCGTGCTTAGTGGTCAATGTTGACCACCAACACGGGATGAGAAGCCAAGAAAGACTCCAAACTACATCAGCGGAGAAATGAGGACTCCCTACTCCATCCAGGTGAGGAACTATGAATTCCTAACTACATCACATGAGGAACAAGTACCATCTCCAACACCCTGTCTGAGCTGAAAGACCTACCCGGACCACGTGGCGGGTGTGCTAAACATCTGCTTCTATAGTAAGGTAACGTATTAGCACCCAGGTATGACGGCCCTCCAGACAGTGGGAACCAACATCAGCTCACAAGATTATCTACAAGACCAGCTCCCACAGTACCAGATCTATAGTTAATCTATATGTTGACTCTGTTTCTCATGTTTTTTTGTATTGAAAACTTTTGTCAATCAAATGACTCACTGCCGATTTCACCATATGTAACTTATCACCTCTGTTTATTGTATATTTTCAGCCTTCGTGCTACCATGTTATCTTAATAAGCCGTTAGTAATTATTATTATTATTATTATTATTATTATTATTATTATTATTATTATTATTATTATTATTATTATTATTATTATTATTATTATTATTATTATTATTATTATTATTATTATTATTATTATTTAATGACACTTAAATGCATGATTTTTTTTCAGTAATTTTGAACGCTATAATAAAAATACCATTGTCAGTTTCAGAATACTTTTTGTGACTTCATTATAATAATGTTAGGTTGAGTTCAATTAAGGAAAGGTAGGTCATAGGTTAAAAAATTAAGTTAGGTTTAGATTTGGTTAGATTAAGATAAATTAGTTAAAGTTTAGTCTAGAATTACAAACTGATTATACTATAATAATGAAACCAATTAAATGATCAAGTTTAATCATCATGGGGTTCTTGGGATAGGTACTGAAAGTTGAGGGAGGTTGTGAGGAGGAAATGATAAAAATGGTGAGGGCAGGATGAGCGAAGCATAGGGTGCTTTAAGGAGTTTTGTGTGAGAGTGGCATGCCAAGGATAGTGAAATTAAAGGCATCAAAAACAGCTATTAGGGCGGTGTTGATGTATGGCTTGGAGCCGTGGGGACTGGAGAGAGAGTTGGAATTGTTGGAGAAGACTAATGCGATGACGTTGTGTTGGGTATTGATAGTGTCACAGGCTGAGAAATGAACACATTAGAACAAGAACAAGAGTGACTTGTATTAGCAATAAGGTTGGAGAGGGAACGGCTGAGATGGTTTAGTCAAGTAGTACGACGAGATGAAGGGAAGGCGATCACCAGAGTTTGAGATGAGTCGATCAGAGGAAGGTAGAGATCAAAATGAAGACAGAAGTTATGGTGGAAAGACGTGGATGAGAAAGACATACAGAAGACAGGAAAGACGACAAGAAAAGCAAGAGACAAAAGAACGTAGCAGACTCGGATCCGAAAAGCCGTATCCTAACATTTGGATATAGTTAAATGAGAAGAAAAAAAAATATGTACACTCATATTGGGTTATCATTTAATCTTTTACTCCTTATGGTCAGACATGGAAAGATATCTCCAAATATAGTTATGAAAACACAAACATGCTCACAGTTTTTATCTTAGCATAATATAAAACATACAAAACACTAAAAGATACACATAGATAGCCTAAGTGTGCATACAATTATCCCCAACGGAAACCCAAGCATAATTATAACAACAAATATTCCTAGAATACTCCAATATTACAATACTTATCTCAGCATACTGATAACTAAACGAATCCTAGCTAATAAATGCACACAGCTCAACATATTATTTAATACGCATATTAATAGCATACTCATAAATACACATATTCTTAGTAATACATGAACACTAGTATTCTCACACACACGTGTATAGTATATAATATATGCAGTATATATCCTAGAATCCTCACCAAGGCAAAGGCTAACATGCAAGATACAACCTTACAACACACAGTAACACAGACTGAATATTCACCACATAGGTAAAATATCCCAAGATTATCGTGTAAGAATAATGATAATAAGTAGAAGATTAAAAATACGAAGAAAAAGAAGAAGATTTTTTTATGAATTTACTCAAGCTAATTTAATTCCTCTCAAGAATTAGCATAATCCGAGTATACTTAACTTTAACGAGTAAATTCTCCAGCGCTTCCGGGTTTTAATTTCCATACGGTGTTTTGAGGAGACGTGATCCCATTAGTGAGGGGCTGCGGTGAGGGGGGAGTTGGCGGAGGAAAGGAAGCGTGGGGGAAGCTGGTGAAAGATATAGACCAGGACCCCAGAGGGTTTTATTCATGTGAAAGACGCCAAAATATTTGGCCTCATGGACTGATGGCACCCTCACCCGACATTCCAAAAGTGGATTGCTGCCGGGTCTCGGGCGTGGCTTTGCCCTTGAAGTCACCCCTGAAAGTGGATGAAAAGTGACATTTATTTAATGGAATAGCGCTCGAAACAAGTCTAATAAAGTACTTGGGTTCATACAAAGGAGTGTTAGTTGAAAGACTAGCGAGGCATCCTAAAACTATATCTTGCGCTTGTGAGACCTCACTTGGATTACTCAGTTCAATTCTGGCCACCTTATTACAGAATGGATATGGAATCCTTGGAAAGAATTCAAAGGAGAATGACGAGACTAATCCCGGGCATTAGGAACCTTTTGTGCAGAGACAGGTTAAAGCATCTTAATTTGCACTCCCTCGAGAGACGTAGAGTGAGGGGCGATATGATAGAGGTGTATAAATGGAAGTCAGGGCTAAACAAAGGGGACATTACAAAGGTACTCAAACTATCCAACCAGGAGCGAACTCGTAGCAATGGCTTTAAATTAGACAAATTTAGATTTAGGCGGGAAATAGGTAAACATTGGTTTGGAAATAGAGTAGTGAACGAGTGGAACAAGTTACCAAATATCATCATTAACTCGAATACGCTGGATAGCTTCAAACATAGGTTGGATGGATATATGAGCAATAGGGGTTGGGTGTAAATAGGACTGCCCAGTATGGGCCTATAGGCCCGCTGCTGTTTCCTCCATTCTTATGTTTTTATGTTCTTAAATCAGTGTCAAACCTTTCCTTGTGGTCTGAGTGTGAAATGACCAATGACAGCATTTTTGGTGTAGCTTTCCCCCCACCAGCAACACCCTTGATCTCATTAGTTATTTGTATTCTTCTATCTTGTTACCCATGAATAGTTGTCTTGCTGACAGGAGCCTTATTTCAAAGTCAATATTGAAAAATATCTTTAATATCAAATATGAATACATGAAATAATACGTGAAAATAAACTTGAAGCGCTCCAACAATAATGACATAACTCTTACAATACAAGCTCACTGACACGTTGAACTGTAATCTTTCTCAAAGATTATTAAATGAATCTCTTTTACTCATAATAATTAAAGAAATTGACTGGACAATATAATATAATTATCATGGTACTGTACACACTTAAAAGTGCATAACTCCAATTGGACGTTCTCTTGAGTACATTATAAATCATCTTCATCACTATCACCCCAGGCATTGTCTGATTTCTCTACATCAACTCACACATCACTGATTTTGTCCACATTATCCTTAGGAGTGTCTATGATGGATTCTGTGGCTGAACTACCTGGGGACCAGTCTGGCTCCAAAAAGTTTTTATTTTCCTTCCATCCAGAGTCTGTGGGATTAGCTTGACCAGTCATATCAATTTGATCAGACATTTTCTAAAGCCTTGCCACAAATTGAGCCCTTTTGAGTAAATTAACAAGTGTCTTAGTGCACGGGGTAAATCGGAATAGATGATCTTCTTGACTCTGGCCAGAGGTTCCTTGTCATTAACACCACTCAGGCGTAGGGAGGCCCTGTATCTTGCCTCATTTATATTGGAAGTTTTGAACCCATACAACGAGCAGACAAACCTAGTATCATCTGGAACATCAACTTACTCAGACGTAAGAGATGGCAATGCCGCCACATGACTGAGCTCTCCCCCTGCTTCAAGCCGCTAAAAGAGCTTCACTTTGCCATTCCTGAAAATGCACGGTGTAAAATCACAACCTGTTGTAGCATGATGCCCCAACAGTGCTTCAGTGAGTCCAGAAGGTTTTCCCCTCGATAATGGTAGCTATTCCCGAGACATTAAAGTATCTCCGGTGGTTGTCCGATCCATAGTCCATGATGATACTGAACCCTTCTATTCTTCCGACTGGTCCAAGAAGAATGATGAGGACGTCTGTGTCAGTAGACCTTACCAGTATATTTCCAGTAGCAATGGTCTTTACGTGAATTGCAATGAGAGTGTCTGCCTCCTCGTGCCAACCTTGGAGATGACGGGGTTCCAGGGCTTGTAGCATTTCATCCCCATTCTTTTTTCATCTCCGTGCACTTTCCACCATGTGAGATGTAAAACGGCTTTCCTGTCAATAATCGGCTCATAATGTGGCTTCTTCCACTCCTTCCCTAAGGAAATGAACAAACTTTTCCTTAAATGCACCATTTTTGAGGAGCTCCATTCCACTTCGTTTCTGGCCTGGTCAGACCCAGTAATGCCAAATACTTGACGAATGTCAGAACCACGTATACTTCGCTCATAATCTTTAATGGATGGGGACTGGTACTTGTCAAATACCACGTGGATCTGTTCTCCATAAGTGGAACATATCTTTATTAGAAGATCCTTGATCATAATTGCATTTGTGGACTTGCTGTGTTTCACTATAGTTTCACGAAGGATGTTGCCACCGTCAATTATGGTGGCCTTGATTGGGGGATGATCCCTATCCATGAGCCCAGTTTTTTTACTTTTAAGTGCTTTTGTGTGGTTAACTTTGTCTGTCTTCAGGGGAGTTCCACCACTATGAGAGAGAGAGAGAGAGAGAGAGAGAGAGAGAGAGAGAGAGAGCAGTAATAGGATAACTTAGTATGTGTTGCAAGTTAAGTGTGTCTCTTGTCTTTTTTGCAACAACCAAGATTCTTCCAAAGACGTCCCTTACTTCTTCGGCTGCATTTACTCTCCGTAGTGTAGATTTTGCCTCGTTTACATTCTCTGTAACAAACTTTAACATCTTTATTCTTGGCACTGTACTCAAAAATCGTGAAATATCGACTGTACACTCACCTTCAAATTTCAGTCGAAGATTTCTGCCACGTACCAACGTGTCAAGAAGAAATTTATCTGTGGCATCCCTTGCTTTCTTCCCTGAGGACACATTAACAAGGGAAGCTGGAGAATCTGGTGCAAATGGGTGGCAAGTGCAGCTGCGGGTCTTGGCAAGGGCATTCATTTCAGAATTGTCAAGTTGAATTCTCCATTTATTCAGCTGATTTGTTGGTTCCTCTCCCACTTGGAGACCAACCATTTGACGGAGCTCTGACAAAGCTATGCCACGTTGAGTTAGAGTGACTGACCACCTTCTGAAGGCGCTCTCAAAGTTTCTGAAAGCTGAAATACCTTTCAAGGGAGATGCTGCATCCCTGTTGAGTGTTTGCAATAAGGTCAAGTCAAATGCTTATCTTACATAGGATTTACTTGTTCGTTGAATGGAGAGTGCACCAGCTTCTAGAATTTCACGGGCATGGGGATCAATTTCTCTGAGTTTGTGGAGGAAGAGAGAACCCTACCTTGCGTAATTGGGGCGGTTCAAAGCGAAGCACACTTCAATCACACTTGGGAGGGGATGGATGTAGTGGTCAACATCATTGGTGCGTACAGCTCGCTGCAGTTTTAGATGAGGTATACATAGCAGGCCCAGTAAACTGCTGTGCTGCCATACTGCCCATCGATAACGTCGTGGAAGAAGTCTTCATATCTGTTCACGAGATTCTTGAATGAGGCATTTTCAACAACAGTTTCACAAAATTTAGCAGTTAAATTACTGTTTGAATTCATTTCTTGTACAAGGATTATCTCCTCATCGGATACTAAAAGAAGGAAATTAGAGAAGAGCTCTCGTTCCATCACTGCAACAATAATTTGATGGATTCTGGTACATCTGTTGTAAAATTTACCATACATGAATCCAGTAAGTGACCCCTCGGCCAAGATACCTGCTTCAGTGAGAAGGTATTCAAACCCTGAATCAGCCAAAAATTTTCCCACGGTTCCGAAGAAGGCTAGCTCAAGATATAAGTTCCGGTCAATATGATGAGTCTATCAAAAGCTGGAGTTTGTAGAGCTTGAATGGAGTATGCCTTTAGGGGTACTGTGAGGTCATATGTTACGATGCCATATTTCTGGTTTGTTTCCTCTGCCACTTTGAGTGACCGCACCATAGATCCCTGTACCACATCGTTCTCCGTTTGTGACTGGAAGATAGGGTCCAAGTATGTGATCACAATTTGAGGGAGATCATCTGCCACAAACTGGGAAATGACACCAGTGAAGAGTGGCATATGAAATCGAGGCCCGTTTGACGGAAATTGCTTATTTCCACCACCTCAGTGGTTGGGGTCAGTTTGAACTGGGTCCGTTTCAAAGATGTGAGAAAAGGAAGAATAATCTGTTTACCCCTATCAAAGCACCGCCTCATCCGTCCAGCCAGCGCCCCTATTTTACTTGCAGGTGATGTCGCTGGGTGGTATTCTGGTGTAACTTCATTCTGATAAATTCCTACTGTTGAGTGCAGTGTGTTCTTGCCATCTAGGGTTCCAGTGTTAACATCATAGTTGTCCCAGGTGCATGTTAAGATATAATAAAGATGTAAAAGGTATGTCTATTGTTTACATTTTTCTTGTATTTTGGATGGCCCCAAATCCAATCAGTGAAACCTCTCAAAAACTAATTAATTCAGACCAGAGGGTGCCTTTATTGAGTGATTTCCTTTATTTTTATTGATGTATAGGCCTTCCTTTATAAAGACTGTAGAGGATTGTGTTAAAAACAGGTACAGTATATTACAGAGAGGTTTGACCATGTATCAACGTGATATTAATTCGGTAGGCGTGTAGTTCTGCATTGCTTTGGAATTTGGGCAAAACTGCATACCTAACCCTGCAAAGTTCCCTGCCATCCTTATCGCCAATACCATCATTAAACTACTACCACCATCACTACCACCTTTATCAGCCACTGCTATCTTTATCACTATTACTACCATTGTCACTACCATCACAACAATTATGACCTTACGTGTCACCATTTTCACAAATGCTTAATACTAATAATGGTTGCCCCTCGTGTAACGAGGATGGCCGGCCCAAGGACCACCACAACAACAACCACACCCTCAGTTAACAAGCTGAATGACTCAGTGTCAAGGAATAGTCCGAGAACACTGGATAACTCGCCAACTGCACTGGCTAACCATTACGATCCGCAAATCGATTAACATCCAGGTCCCCATTAACTGCTGACAGAGGACGAAAAGACAACCGGAAGGACAGACGGACATTTCTAATAAGTAATAATTGTTCCTAATCCACTGCACAGATTAAGCCCAGCTGGTGTTTCCTAATTTCCATCTGTACAAGTGTAAGCGATTTCAGTCTCAAGCCGTTTCACTTCATCGTAGCTGATGCAATGGCCAAAGCGATTAAGGATGTTCAACAAAGATTTCGATCCTGTTAGACTTCCCAGTCCAAATGCTCGATGCTTCCACGGACGAACTGCTCATCTTCTATAGTTAAACACAGCATCCGATGCACTGAGTAACTTATTCTTTAGACATTAGTGATCATTGGAATTAAGGGATAGTCCAAGAATTGGGTGTTGCTGGCGTGGGTAAAGCCACACCTAAAATTACTGTCATTGGTCATTTCACACTTAGTGCTCTTTCATTAAATAGATGCTGCTTTTATTCATTCTATAGGTGTTGCTGGCAGGAGGAAAGCAACACCTGAAATTGCTACCATTGGTCATTATACACTCAATGGACCACAAGGAAAGGTTTGACACTGATTTCATCCTTGGCGCTCTTCCATTAAATAAATGTCACTATTATCCACTTTCAGGGGTGATTTCAGGGGCAAAGCCACGCCCCAGACCCGGCAGCAATCCATTTTTGGAATGTCAGGTGAAGGTTCCTTCAACCCATGAGGCCAAACATTTTGGCGTTTTTACATGAATAAAACTCTCTGGGCTCCCGGTCTAATAAGGAAGAGGGGAAAGACTGGTGGAGGATGGGGGAGCTGGCGGAGGATAGGGAAGGATAGGGTGGTGGAGGATGGGGGGGAGGATAGGGAAGGATAGGGTGGAGGCAGGAGGGATAGGGTGGTGGAAGAGGGAGGGAGGGTGGAAGAGAGGGGGAGGGATAGGTGGACAGAGGGGGAGGGATAGGGTGGTGGAGGGATAGGGTGGTGGTGAATAGGGGTGAGGGTAGGCTGATGAAAGATAAGGGAAGGGGAAGCTGGTGGAGAATAAGGAGGAAGTGGGGAGGGTGGTAGATGTTGGGGGTAGGGGTAAGCTCGTACCGTGTAGAGGATTGGGGTGACAATTTTAAGTAGGGAGGACATAACCTAACTTAACCTAACCTAACCTAACATAACCTAACATCTTCATAGATTAAGAGAGAGAGAGAGAGAGAGAGAGAGAGAGTGGAGGCTGTGTGGAGAATTTGTAGGGGGCGAACTGGTTATGGGGTGGGGCAACTGAATACAGCTGTTAACCACACATACATACACACACACACATACACACACACACACACATATATATATATATATATATATATATATATATATATATATATATATATATATATATATATATATATATATATATATATATATATATATATATATTCAATGATAGACAAACGAGAAGAGCATAAAAGAAACAGAGAGATGGATAAACCGAACGACTGATCGACTACATCTTGATGAGAATTTAAGACATTTCCTCTTTGTGGTTGAGGGGAGAAAAAAGGGAACCCGTAACTCCAGAATAATGGCTGCCAAAATGATGCTTTACGAGAGAATTATCCCTTCTCCATTATCTTATCGACATTTTTCTCAATAAATCACGTCAGAATCTTCCCTAGCAGCATAGAAGAACCTGAAGGAAAAGGACTTAGCTAAACTTAAGTGTATGTGTTTGACTGCGGTATAAACAAGTATTAGGACACACACACACACACACACACACACACACAAGTATTAGGACACACACACACACACACACACACACAACAAGTATTAGGACACACACACACACACACACTCACACACACACACACACACACACACACACACACACACACACACACAGCAATTTGGCAACATGAAAACTTCCTCCACCACTCACTGTCTTGTCAGCTTTCTCGATTACATATACCGCCATCTCGAGAAACGAAAAACGTCTGTAGCTGTCGCCTTTATTGATTTCACTAAAGCGTTCGACCTAGTCGACCACAATATAATCATCAACAAAGCTATTGACCTCGGGCTTCGGAGAAGTCTCATACCATGGCTTACAGACTTCCTCAGTGACCGACGCCAATCTGTACGCTTCCGAGGGGCTGTCTCCACCTTTCAGTCACTCACCTGTGGCGTCCCCCAAGGCACCAAGATGGGACCACTCTGCTTCCTTATGCTCATCAATGATGCCCTAAGAGAAACCCCTGCTCGCTGGAAATATGTCGACGACTCCACCATTGGGATCAGCGTCAACAATTCTGCTCCCAACTATACCGCCCTTCAGGATTTATTGAACAGTCTCCAAAACTGGGCCACCAACAACCATGTCACCATCAACCATACCAAGACCATGGTTATGCACATCAACCTCTCCTCCGACATTGTCCCACCTCCTTCCATTACCCTAGGTCCGAACACACTCCAGGTTGTAGATTCCACGAAGCTCCTCGGCGTCACCATAGACAACAAACTAAATTGGAAACCACACGTCAGTGAAGTTGTCAAATCCTCCAGTTTCCGTCTCCACCTGCTCCGCCGACTCAAGTCCCTCGGAGTTCCTGCACACGAGCTCCTCAGTGTATACACAACATTCATACTTCCCAAGCTCACCTATGCCTCCCCCACCTGGTCTTCCTCCCTAAATGCCACACAACGTAAACACCTAGAAAAAGTGCAAAAGAGGGCATGCAAGATTATTCTCTCCCCTTCCTACTCCACATATCAAGAAGCGCTCAACACACTGACCCTTTCGACTCTCACTGACCATCACCACGACCTCATCTGCAAATTTGGTAAGAAGCTTCTACACCATCCCCGACACCGGCTCCTACTACCACCTGAGATCCCCTGTCCGAGAATTGCTGTTCGACACCACAACCGCATCCAACCCATACGTGCACGAACTGATCGCTATAAGAACAGCCCAGTCCCAACCATTGTAAAAATTATCAATAACATGTAATAAATCAGTGTATTCACTCCCAGTAAACACTGCTCCTTACACTGTCACTATGTTGAAATGAACTGTAGTTTGAGCTGATCCCCATCTAAGTTATTATATGTCTTATTTGTGTCACTTATGTTACTTGTATATTATTTGTAATTCGTAACCCATTCCCCAAACATGTAACTGTATATTTTCAGCCTTCTGGCTGCCAAGCTCTTTCAATAAACCGTTAATTATTATTATTTATTATTATTACACACACACACACACCATCTATTTTCTTTCATATATCAGTCCAGTCCCTATATTTTTTTTCATCTATCTCTCTGTCTCGTATTATGGCAGTCAATATGTTTATCTATCTTACTGAAACAGATTCCCACAAGTGATCTTGGGCCATTCGTGCCCGGTGGCGAGTCCGGTGGTACAGTTTACCGAGGCGTGAAAGTTCGAACGCTCGTGCTTGGCTAGCTCGTAAGCGCCGTCCGGCTGACGGCGTACAGCGACATCGTTTTCCAGATGGTCGTGGTTGTTATAATCATGGTCGTGGTTGTTATAATCATGGTCGTGGTTGTTTTAATCATGGTCGTGGTTGTTAAAATCATGGTCGTGCTTGTTATAATCATGGTCGTGGTTGTTATAATCATGGTCGTGGTTGTTATAATCATGGTCGTGGTTGTTATAATCATGGTCGTGGTTGTTATAATCATGGTCGTGGTTGTTATTACCATTGTTGTGGTTGTTATAATCATGGTCTTGGTTATGATCATGGTCGTGGTTGCTATAATCATGGTCGTGGTTATGATCATAGTCGTGGTTGTTATAATCATGGTCGTGGTTGTTATAATCGTGGTTGTGGTTGTTATAATCATGGGCATGGTTGTTATAATCATGGGCGTGGTTCTTATAATCATAGTCGTGGTTGTTATAAACATGGTCGTGGTTGTAATAATCATTGTTGCGGTTGTTATAATCATGGTCTTGGTTATGATCATGGTCGTGGTTGTTATAATCATGGTCGTGGTTTTGATCATAGTCGTGGTTGTTATAATCATGGTCGTGGTTGTTATAATCATGGTCGTGGTTGTTATAATCATGGTTGTGGTTGTTATAACCATGGTCATGGTTGTTATAATCATGGTCGTGGTTGTTATAATCATGGTTGTGGTTGTTATAATCATGGTCGTGGTTGTTATAATCATGGTCGTGGTTGTTATAATCATGGTCCTGGTTATAATCATGGTCGTGGTTATAATCCATTGTTGTGGTTGTTATAATCATGGTCTTGGTTATGATCGGTCATGTTTATTTCAATCATGGTCGTTTGATCTAGTCGTGGTTGTTATAATCATGGCCGTAGTTATTTATAATCATGGTCATGGTTGTTATAATCATGGTCGTGGTTTTTATAATCATGGTCGTGCTTGTTATAATCATGGTCGTGGTTGTTATAATCATAATCGTGGTTGTTATAGTCATGGTCGTGGTTGTTATAATCATGGTCGTGGATGTTATAATTATGATCGTGGTTGTTATAATCATGGTCGTGATTGTTATAATCATGGTCGTGGTTATAATCATAGTCGTGATTATTATAATCTTAATCGTGGTTGTTATAATCATGGTCGTGGTTGTTGTCATAGTCGTGGTTGTTATAATCATGGTCGTGGTTATAATCATGGTCATGGTTGCTATAATCATAGTCGTGGTTATTTATAATCATGGTCGTGGTTGTTATAAATGGTTGTTATAATCATGGTCGTGGTTGTTATAATCATGGTCGTGGTTGTTATAATCATGGTCGTGGTTGTTATAATCATGGTCTTGGTTGCTATGATCATAGTCGTGGTTGTTATGATCATAGTCGTGGTTGTTATAATCATGGGCGTGGTTGTTATAATCATGGTCGTGGTTGTTATAATCGTGTTCGTGGTTGTTATAATCTGGGTTGTGGTTATGATCATAGTCGTGGTTGTTATAATCATGGTCTTGGTCATGATCATGGTCGTGGTTTGTATAATCATGGTCGTAGTTATGATCATAGTCGTGGTTGTTATAATCATGGTCGTGGTTATAATCATGGTCGTGGGTGATATAATCACCAGATTATTAGTTGTTATAATCATGGTCGTGGTTGTTATAATCATGGTCGTGGTTATTATAATCATGGTCGTGGTTGTTATAATCATGGTCCTGGTTGTTATTATCATGGTTGTGGTTGGTATAATCATGGTCGTGGTAATGATAATAGTCGTGGTTGTTATAATCATGGGCGTGGTTGTTATATTCATGATCGTGGTTGTCATAATCATGGTCGTGGTTATGATCATTGTCGTCGTGGTTATAATCAGGTCTTGGTTATGATCATGGTCGTGGTTATGATCATAGTCGTGGTTGTTATAATCTTGGTCGTGGTTGTTATAATCATGGTCGTGGTTGTTATGATCATGGTCGTGGTTGTTATAATGTTGTCGTGGATTGCGATCATAGTCGTGGTTATTATAATATGGTCGTGGTTGTTATGATCATGGTCGTGGTTGTTATAATCATTGTCGTGGTTATGATCATAGTCGTGGTTGTTATAATTATGGTCGTGGTTGTTATAATCATAGTCGTGGTTGTTATAATCATGATCGTGAGTGATATAATCATAGTCGTGGCTGTTATAATCATGGTCGTGGTTGTTATAATCATGGTCGTGGGTGATATAATCATAGTCGTGATTGTTCTAATCATGGTCATGCTAGTTATAATCATGGTCGTGCTACTTATAATCATGGTCGTGGTTTTTATAATCTTGTTCGTGGTTGTTATAATCATGGTCGTGGTAGTTATAATCATGGTCGTGGTAGTTATAATCATGGTCGTGGTTATAATCATGGTCGTGGTTATAATCATGGTCGTGGTTGTTATAATCATGGTCGTGGTTGTTATAATCATGGTCGTGGTTGTTATAATCATGGTCGTGGATGTCATAATCATGGTCGTGGTTGTTATATTCATGACTGTGGTTGTTATATTCATGGTCGTGGTTCTTATAATCATGGTCGTGGTTGTTATAATCATGGTCGTGGTTGTTATAATCATGAACGTGGTTATTGTAATCATGGTCGTGGTTATTTTAATTATGGTCCTGGTTATTATAATCATGGTCGTGGTTGTTATAACTATGGTCGTGGTTGTTATAATCATGGTCGTGGTTGCTATAATCATTGTTGTGGTTGTTATAATCATGGTCTTGGATATGATCATGGTCGTGGTTGTTATAATCATGGTCGTGGTTATGATCATAGTCGTGGTTGTTATAATCATGGTCGTCGTTGTTATAATCATGGTCGTGGCTGTTACAATAAGGGTCGTACCTGAGACTAACACAGGAGGAATAAACCCCACACCTTATCTTTAATCTCAATAAACCCAGATTAACCTCACCTAATCAACAGGATTAGAGACCATTAGGATTATATCACCAATACTGATACATTTCACACTGGATTAATAACAAAACATTTAATCACATTTCCAATAGCTAATGTCTTACGGATATCTTATGGTATTGTATGGTTTTGTACTGTATTTTAGCCAGCTAATAGCGTACAGCGAATGAGGGTGCGGCAAGTCCGTAGACTTGCATGGGTAATTAGGGTGCACCATGTCCGTATACTTACATCGTTTTCCATCGTAAATAAAATGGTTAATTAATGCCATCATAAAGAAACCATCGACATGGGACCAGGTTTGTTCCACTCTACGAATTTTTTAGCGATTTTTACACCAAGTTTGATGAAAAACAATTGTGCCGTTTCTACTGCCCAGAACAGACAGACAGACAGCTAGTCCTATAGTATATTAGACAAGTGATCGTGGGCCCTTCGTGCCTGGTGGTGAGTCTGGTGGTACAGTTTACCGAGATTGTTATAATCATGGTCGTGGTTGTTATAATCATGGTCCTGGTTATAATCATGGTCGTGGTTGTTATAATCATGGTCGTGGTTGTTATAATCATGGTCTTGGTTAAGATCATGGTCGTGGTTGTTATAATCATGGTCGTGGTAATGATCATAGTCGTGGTTGTTATAATCATGGTCGTGGTTGTTATAATCATGGTCGTGGTTGTTATAATAATGGTTGTGGTTGTTATATTCATGGTCATGGTTGTTATAATCATGGTCGTGGTTTTTATAATCATGGTCGTGCTTGTTATAATCATGGTTGTGGTTGTTATAATCATGGTCGTATTTCGTATAATCGTAGTGGTAGTTATTATAATCATGAGGTAAGTAGTTGATGTAATCATGCTCCTTGATTATTTATAATCATGAGCGTGGTTGTTATAATCATAGTCGTGGTTGTTATAATCGTAGTCGTGGTTGTTATGATCTTAGTCGTGGTTGTTATAATCATGGTCGTGGTTGTTATAATCATGGTTGTGGTTGTTATAATCATGGTCGTGGATGTTATAATCATAGTCGTGGTTATGATCATTGTTGTAATGAGACAAATCTCACAAGAAGAAGATTACATATAGGTAGAATATTGATAGTATAAGAGTATAAAGAGAGGAAGACTTTGGTAGCGTGGCCGTGATAGTTATTTACTCTTATCGTACACTGGTCGTGTCTTACACGTCAATACACATCTATTACGTTCTTAAAGGCGACTTCTCAAACACTGCTTCGTTACAACTCTTTATTAATCACGAACATGACATGGACACATTAATAACACCTTCTATTGAAGTTACTAGGACATTATATTTACGTTACTAGGACATCATATTACGTTACTAGACACTCTGATTCTCGGACACGAACATGAAATGAATACACTTCCCACGTAGGTAACTCATCCCATGGAAAGCTCTGACAAACACTCACGTGACCTAGGGAAGGCCTAGCAGGGAGACTGCTTAGCTGGAACACTGGTGTCGGGAGGGCGACTGCTTAGCTGGGACACTGGTATCGGGTGGGCGACTGCTTAGCTGGGACACCGGAGGGAAGTCTCGGTCCTGACCGGAGGCGACTTGCCTCCGGCCTCTGACTTCGGCTCGAGCAGGCCTGGTGGTGTCGTAGCTGGCCACCTTGTTACAAGACAACTACTTCTCTGCGAATCCCGAGGGAGGACCAGGACGTCCTATATATTGGGATGCGAGCCGTCAGGTTCAGCTGGGGGGGCGGGGGGGGCGGCGAAGGGTCTCCTTACATTTGACCCCGCAAATGTGCGGTCAGGCCTGGACTTTTTCAGAACTATCTGGGAAAGTCATCAGGTGGGGCCGTGTGTATATTGGGAGAGCAACCGTGAGAGTTCCCCTACACTTGACTTCCCAAACGTCGGGTCAGACTGGAGTTTCTGAGATGTAAGGAGAAGTCATCAGGTGGGGCCGTGTGACACGAGAGGCCCTGGTTGATTTGTGGCCCCCTTGAGTTGGGCTCCAAGGGTTACATTTGACCTGGCTAATTGTGAGGTCAGGTCCGGCCTTTGTTCAGAGAGTAGGTTATTGTATATTGGAAGAGGGTCGGCTGGTGCCTTCTTACATGTCTGTTGTGGTGACATGTCACATGGGAGGGGAGCTAGTTGATTTGTAACCCCCGGTCCACCGTGAGAGTTACACTTGACCCCTCAAACGTCGGGTCAAGACTGGCCCCCCTCTGCGGTGTAGGACATTGTGTATATTGGGAGAGAGCCGGCTGGTGCCCTCTTACATGTGTGACATGGGAGGGGGAGCTAGTTGATTTACAATCCTTGGTCAACCGCAGAGTTACCCTACACTTGACCTAGGGAAGGCCTAGAGTTTCTGAGATGTAAGCTGTGGTCTGACAACCCATCACTACATGGTCGTGGTTGTTATAATCATGGTCGTGGTTGTTTTAATCATGGTCGTGGTTGTTATAATCATAGTCGTGGTTTTTATAATCATAGTCGTGGTTGTTAAAATCATGGTCGTGGTTGTTATAATCACAGTCGTGGTTGTTATAATCATAGTCGTGGTTTTTATAATCATGGTCGTGGTTGTCATATTCATGGTCGTGCTTCTGTTATAATCATGGTCCTGGTTGTTATAATCATGGTTGTGGTTGTTATAATCGTGGTCATGGTTGTTATAATCATGGTCGTGGTTTTTATAATCATGGTCGTGCTTGTTATAATCATGGTAGTTGTTGTTAAAATCATAGTCGTGGTTGTTACAATCATGCTCGTGGTTGTTATAATCATGGTCGTGGTTGTTATGATCATAGTCGTGGTTGTTATGATCATGGTCGTGGTTGTTATGATCATAGTCGTGGTTGTTATGATCATAGTCGTGGTTGTTATAATCATGGGCGTGGTTGTTATAATCATGGTCGTCGTTGTTATAATCATGGTCGTGGGTGCTATGTTCATCGTCGTGGTTGTTATGATCATAGTCGTGATTGTTATGATCAACGTCGTGGTTGTTATAATCATGGGCGTGGTTGTTATAATCATGGGCGTGGTTGTTATAATCATGGTCGTGGTTGTTATGATCATAGTCGTGGTTGTTAGAATCATGGTTGGGTGATATAATCATTGTCGTGGTTGTTATAATCATGGTCGTGGTTGTTATGATCATAGTCGTGGTTGTTATGATCATAGTCGTGGTTGTTATAATCATGGGCGTGGTTGTTATAATCATGGTCGTCGTTGTTATAATCATGGTCGTGGGTAGTATGTTCATGGTCGTGGTTGTTATGATCATGGTCGGCTATGATCATAGTCGTGGTTATAATCATGGTCGTGGTTGTTATAATCTTGGTCGTGGTTGTTATAATCATGGTCGTGGCTCGTAATGATCATAGTCGTGGCTGTTAGAATCGCGGTTGGGTGATATAATCATTGTCGTGGTTGTTATAATCATGGTCGCGGTGGTTTTAATTATGGTCCTGGTTATTGGTAATCATGGTCGTGGTTGTTATAATCGCCGTGGTTGTTATAATCATGGTCCCGCTGTTATAATCATGGTCCTGGTTATATAACTGGCGGTCTGCTGTACAATCATGGTCGTGGTTGTTATAATCATGGCCGTGTTGGTTATAATCACAGACGGTTGTTATAATCATGGTCGTCGTTATGACTGCTATCGTGGTTATAATCATGGTCGGTTATGATCATAGTAGTGAAGCTGTTATAATCATGGTCGTCGTTATGATCATGGTCGTGGTTATAATCATGGTCGTGGTTATGATCATAGTAGTGGTTGTTATAATCATGGTCCTGGTTGTTATAATCATGGTCGTGGTTGTTATAATCATAGACGTGGTTGTTATAATCATGGTCGTGGTTATGATCATAATCGTGGTTGTTATAACTGGCGGGGCGTGGGTTGGTTATAATGGCGGGCGTGGTTGTTATAATCGCGGGCATGGTTGTTATAATCATGGTCGGTATTTTAATCATGGTCGTAGTTATGATCATAATCGTGGTTGTTATAATCATGCTCTTGGTTATGATCATAGTCGTGGCTGTTATAATCATGGGCGGTTGTTATAATCATGGTCGTCGTTGTTATAATCATGGTCGAGTACTATGTTCATGGTCGTGGTTATGATCATGGTCGTGGTTATGATCATAGTCGTGGTTGTTATAATCATGGTCGTGGTTGTTATAATGGCGGTCGGGTTGTTATAATCATGGTCGTGGTTGTAATGATCATAGTCGTGGTTGTTAGAATCATGGTTGGGATATAATCATTGTCGTGGTTGTTATAATCATGGTCGCGGTGGTTTTAATTATGGTCCTGGTTATTATAATCATGGTCGGTTGTTATAATCAAGGTCGTGGTTGTTATAATCATAGGTCGTGCTTGTATAATCATGGTCTGGTTGTTATAATTATGGTCTGGTGTAATAATCATGGTCGTGGTTGTTATGTAATCATGGTCGTGTTGGTTATAATCATGGTCGTGCTTGTCATAATCATGGTCGTGTTGTTATAATCAAGGTCGTAGTTGTTATAATCATGGTCGTTAGTTGTTATAATCATGGTCTGGTTGTTATAATCATGGTCTGGTTGTAATAATCATGGTCGTGGTTTATAATCATGGTCGTGCTTGTTATAATCATGGTCGTGCTTTGTAATCATGGTTGTGGTTTATAATCATTATCGTGGTTGTTATAATCATGGTCGTGGTTGCTATGATTATGGTCGTGGATTGTTATGATCATAGTCGTGGTTGTTATAATCATGGGCGTGGTTGTTATAATCATAAGTGGTTGTTATAATCATGGGCATGGTTGTTATAATCATGGTCGTGGTTGTTTTAATCATGGTCGTGTTATGTCATAATCAGTGGTTATTATAATCATGCTCTTGGTTATGATCATGGTCGTGGTTTTTATAATCATGGTCGTGGTTATGATGCCATAGTCGTGGTTGTTATAATCATGGTAGTGGTTGTTATAATCACTTGGTCGTGGTTGTTATGATCTTACTGCGTGGTTGTTATGATCATGGTCGTGGTTTGTTATAATCATGGTCGTCGTTATGATCATGGTTTTGATTTGTATAATCGTGGTCTGGTTGTTATAATCATGGTCGTGGTTTTTATAATCATGGTCGTGCTTGTTATAATCATGGTAGTTGTTGTTATAATCATAGTCGTGGTTTATTTACAATCATGCTCAGTGGTTGTTATAATCATGGTCGTGGTTGTTATGATCATAGTCGTGGTTGTTATGATCATGGTTGTGGTTGATATGATCATAGTCGTGGTTGTTATGATCATAGTAGTAGTTGTTATGATCATGGGCGCGGTTGTTATAATCATGGTCGTCGTTATTATAATCATGATTGTGGGTGCTATGTTCATGGTCGTGGTTGTTATGATCATAGTCGTGGTTGTTATGATCAACGTCGTGGTTGTTGTTATAATCATGGGCGTGGTTGTTATAATCATGGGCGTGGTTGTTATAATCATGGTCGTAGTTTGTTATGATCATAGTCGTGGTTTATTTAGAATCATGGTTGGGTGATAATCATTGTCGTGGTTGTTATAATCATGGTCGTGGTTTATTTATGATCCAATTAAGTTGGTTGTTATGATCATGGTTGTGGTTATTTATAATCATGGGCGTGGTTGTTATAATCATGAATTAAATTAGTTGTTATAATCATGGTCGTGGGTATATGTTCATGGTCGTGGTTGTTATGATCATGGTCGTGGTTATGATCATAGTCGTGGTTGTTATAATCATGGTCGTGGTTGTTATAATCATGATCGTGGTTGTTATAATCATGGTCGTGGTTGTAATGATCATAGTCGTGGTTTTGTTAGAATCATTGTTGTGCGTGATATAATCCGAGTCGTGGTTGGTATAATCCATGGTCGTGGTTATTTATAATCCATGGTCGTAATTGTTATAATCATGGTCGTGGTTGTTATAATCATGGTTGTGGTTGTTATAATAATGGTCATAGTTGTTATAATCACGGTCGTGGTTGTTATAATCATGGTCGTGGTTATTTATAATCATGGTCGTTGTTGTTATAATCATGGTCTGGTTATGGCTCAATGTATTTTTATAAGTTGTTATAATGTGGTAGTGTTTGTTATATATTTCCTTAGTCGTGCTTGTTATAATCCATGGTCATTAATTTGTTATAATCATGATCGTGGTTGTTATAATCATAGTGCGTGGTTGCTATGATTATGGTCATAGTTTATGATCATAGTCGTGGTTGTTTTGATCATAGTCGTGGTTGTTATAATCATGGGCGTGGTTTGTTATAATCATGGTCGTAGTTGTTATAATCATGGTCGTGGTTGTTATAATCCTTTGGTCGTGGTTATGATCATGAAAATCGTGGTTGTTATAATCATGGTCTTGAGATTTGAGTCCTTGGTCATGGTTTTTATAATCATGATTAATGGTTATGATCACTTAGTCGTGGATTTGTTATAGTCATGGTCGTGGTTGTTGTTTATAATCATGGTCGTGGTGATATAATCATAATCGTGGTTGTTATAATCATGGTCGTGCTTGTTATGATTATAGTTGTGGCTGTTAGAATCATGGTTGTGTGATATAATCCTGAATCGTGGTGGTTATAATCATGGTCGTGTTATTTATAATCATGGTCGTGGTTGTTATAATCGTAGTTGTTGTTGTTATATTCATGGTCGTGGTTATAATCCATGGTCGTGGTTGTTATAATAATCATGGTCGTAGTTTATTTATAATCGTAGTCGTGGTTGTTATAATCATAGTCGTAGGTATTTATAATCATGATTAAATTGGGTGATATAATCATAGTCGTGGTTGCTATAATCGCATATTCGTGGTAGTTATAATAATTATAGTGGTTGTTATAATCATGGTCGTGGTTGTTATAATCATGGTCGTGGGTGTTATGATCGCCAATTTGTGGTTATGATCATAGTCGTTAACTATTATAATAATCATTGTCGTGGTTTTATAATCATGGTGTGGTTATTTATAATCATGGTCGTGGTTATTATAATCATTGTCGTGGTTGTTATACTGATGGTCATTAGTTTGTTATAATCATAATTAAATGGTTATTATAATAATCATAGTGCATTAGTTGTTTTAATTATCGTCCTGGTTATTATAATCATGGTCGTAGTTGTTATAACTAGTCTTGGTTGTTATAATCATGTAAGTAGTTGCTATAATCATTGTTGTGGTTGTTATAATCATGGTCTTGGTTTTGTTGATCATGGTCGTGGTTGTTCTAATCATGGTCGTGGTTATGATCATAGTCGTGGTTGTTATGATCATGGTCGTGGTTGTTATAATCATGGTTGGTCGTGGTTATTTATAATCATGGTCATTAGTTTATTACAATAAGGGTCATTACCTAGAGACTAACACAGGTAGAATAAACCCCTAGCTTATCTTTAATCTCAATAAGCCTAAGATTAACCTCCACCTAATTAACGGGATTAGAGACCATTAGGATTGTATTACCAATACTGATGCATTTTACACTGGATTAATAGCAAAATATTTCACATATCCAATAGCTAATGTCTTCCGGATATCTATGGTATAGTTTGGTTTTGTACTGTATTGTATCCGGCTAACAATACAGCGGATGAGGGTGCGGCAAGTCCGTAGACTTGCATGGAGTAATTAGGGTGCGCCAGGTCGTGAACTTGCATCGTTTTTCCATCGTAAAATAAAATGGTTGATCAATGCCATCATAAAGAAAACCATCGACATAGGACCAGGTTTGTTCCTCTACGAATTTTTTGTGATTTTTTACCAAGTTTGATGAAAACAATTGTGCGTTCTGCTGCCCAGAACAGACAGACAGACAGCTAATCCTATAGTATATTAGACAAGTGATCGTGGACGCCGTGCCTGGTGGCGAATCTGGTGGTACGGTTGCGATACCGAGATTGTTATAATCATGGTCGTGGTTGTTATAATCATGGTCCTGGTTATAATGTTGGTTGTTATAATCATGGTCTTGGTTACGTGTAGTCGTGGTTATTTATAATCATGGTCGTGGTAATGTTCATAGTCGTGGTTGTTATAATCATGGTCGTGGTTGTTCATTTTTGTGGTTGTAAGTTGTGGTTGTTATATTCATGGTCATGGTTTTTATAATCATGGTCGTGGTTTTATAATCATGGTGCGTGCTTGTTATAATCATGGTCGTGGTTGTTATAATCATGGTCGTAGCTAGTTATAATCATGGTCGTGGTTGTTATAATCATGGTCGTGGTTGTTATAATCATGCCTGATTGTTATAATCATGGTCGTGGTTGTTATAATCATGGTCGTGGTTGTTATAATCATGGTCGTGGTTGTTATAATCATGGTCGTGGTTGTTGTAATCATTGTTGTGGTTGTTATAATCATGGTCTTGGTTATGATCATGGTCGTGGTTGTTATAATCATGGTCGTGGTTATGATCATGGTCGTGGTTGTTATAATCATGGTCGTGGTTGTTATAATCATGGTTGTGGTTGTTATAATCATGGTCATGGTTGTTATAATCATGGTCGTGGTTTTTATAATCATGGTCGTGCTTGTTATAATCATGGTAGTTGTTGTTATAATCATAGTCGTGGTTGTTATAATCATGGTCGTGCTTGTTATAATCATGGTCGTGTTTGTTATAATCATGGTCCTGGTTGTTATAATCATGGTTGTGGTTGTTATAATCGTGGTCATGGTTGTTATAATCATGGTCGTGGTTTTTATAATCATGGTCGTGCTTGTTATAATCATGGTAGTTGTTGTTATAATCATAGTCGTGGTTGTTACAATCATGCTCGTGGTTGTTATAATCATGGTCGTGGTTGTTATGATCATAGTCGTGGTTGTTATGATCATGGTCGTGTTTGTTATGATCATAGTCGTGGTTGTTATGATCATAGTCGTAGTGTTATAATCATGGTAGCGGTTGTTATAATCATGGTCGTCGTTGTTATAATCATGGTCGTGGGTGCTATGTTCATGGTCGTGGTTGTTATGATCATAGTCGTGGTTGTTATGATCAACGTCGTGGTTGTTATAATCATGGGCGTGGTTGTTATAATCTGGGCGTGGTTGTTATAATCATGGTCGTGGTTGTTATGATCATAGTCGTTTGTTAGAATCATGGTTGGGTGATATAATCATTGTCGTGGTTGTTATAATCATGGTCGTGGTTGTTATGATCATAGTCGTGGTTGTTATGATCATAGTCATAGTTGGCTAATCATGGGCGTGGTTGATAATCATGGTCGTCGTTGTTATAATCATGGTCGTGGGTACTATGTTCATGGTCGTGGTTGTTATGATCATGGTCGTGGTTATGATCATAGTCGTGGTTGTTATAATCATGGTCGTGGTTGTTATAATCTTGGTCGTGGTTGTTATAATCATGGTCGTGGTAATGACGATATAGTCGTGGTTGTTAGAATCATGGTTGGGTGATATAATCATTGTCGTGGTTGTTATAATCATGGTCGCGGTGGTTTTAATTATGGTCCTGGTTATTATAATCATGGTCGTGTTTGTTATAATCAAGGTCGTGGTTGTTATAATCATGGTCCTGGTTGTTATAATCATGGTCTGGTTGTTATAATCATGGTCTGGTTGTAATAATCATGGTCGTGGTTGTTATAATCATGGTCGTGTTGGTTATAATCATAGACGTGGTTGTTATAATCATGGTCGTCGTTATGATCATGGTCGTGGTTGTTATAATCATGGTCGTGGTTATGATCATAGTAGTGGTTGTTATAAAATCATGGTCACCAGTTTATTTATAATCATGAGGTATTAGTTTATTTATCATAGACGTGGTTGTCATAATCATATTGGTCGTGGTTATGATCATAATGCGTGGTTGTTATAATCATGGTAGTGGTTTTTATAATCATGGTCATGGGTGATATAATCAATAATCATAGTAGAAGTAAGTTTGTTATAATCATGGTGAGTGCATGTGTGAAGTCATAGATTGTCAGTTGTTAGAATCATGGTTGTGATATAATCCGAGTCGTGGTTATTTATAATCATGGTCGTGGTTGTTATAATCATGGTCATTAGTTGTTATAATCCTTGGTCGTGGTTGTTATAATCATGGTTGTGGTTGTTATAATAATGGTCATAGTTGTTATAATCCACGGTCGTGGTTGTTATAATCATGGTCGTGGTTGTTATAATCATGGTCGTGGTTATTTATAATCATGATGCGGATTTGCTTAATGATATGTTTATAGTTATTTATAATCATGGTCGTGTTTGTTATATTCATGGTCATGCTTGTTATAATCATGGTCGTGGTTGTTATAATCGCAGTCGTGGTTATTTATAATCATAGTCGTAGTTATTATATCATGGTCGTGGTTATAATCATGGTCGTAGCTATAGTCATAATCGTGGTTGTTATAATCATGGTCTTAAGTTATGATGTAGTCGTGGTTTTTATAATCATGGTCGTGGTTATGATCATAGTCGTGGTTATTATTATAGTCATGGTCGTGGTTGTTATAATCATGATTAAATGGGTGATATAATCATAATCGTGGATTGTTATAATCATGGTCATTCTTGTTATGATCATAGTTGGCTATTTAGATATGGTTGTGGTATAATCCTAGTCGTGGTGGTTATAATCCTTGGTCGTGGTTGTTATAATCATGGTGCGATGGTTATAATCCTTAGTTGTTGTTGTTATATTCATGAGTCGTGTAATTTATTTATAATCATGGTCATGGTTATAATCATGGTCGTGGATTTGTTATAATGCGTAGTAGTGGTTGTTATAATCATAGTCGTAGGTGTTATAATCGCTGGTATTGGGTGATATAATCATAGTGGAAGTAGTTTGCTATAATCCTTAATTAAGTGATGGTTATAATAGTGCTCGTGGTTGTTATAATCATGGTCGTGGTTGTAATCGCCCAATTATTAGGTGTTATGATCATAGTTGGTTTATGATCATAGTCGTGGCTGTTATAATCATTGTCGTGGTTTTTTATAATCATGGTCATTAGTTTATTTATAATCATAGTCAAGTGGTTGTTATAATCATTATCGTGGTTGTTATACTCATGTGGTCGTGGTTGGTATAATCATGGTCGTGGTTATTATAATCATGAGTACGTGGTTATTTTAATTATCGTCTGGTTGTATAATCATGGTCGTAGTTGTTATAACTATGGTCTTGGTTGTTATAATCATGCTCGTGGTTGCTATAATCATTGTTGTGGTTGTTACAATATGGTCTTGGTTTGATCATGGTCGTGGTTGTTATAATCATGGTCATTAGTTTATGATCATAGTCGTGGTTGTTATGATCATAGTCGTGGTTGTTATAATCATGGTTGAGTAAGTGGTTGTTATAATCATGAGTGCGTGGTTATTACAATAAAGAATTAAGTACCTGAGACTAACACAGTGAATAAACCCCACACCTTATCTTTAATCTCAATAAGCCTAGAATTAACCTCACCTAATTAACAGGATTAGAGACCATTAGGATTGTATTACCAATACTGATACATTCACACTGGATTAATATTTAATCACATATCCAATAGCTAATGTCTTCGGATATCTTATGGTATAGTTTGGTTTTGTATGTATTGTATCCAGCTAACAGCATACAGCGAATGAGGAGTGCAGCAAGTCCGTAGACTTGCATGGAAGTAATTAGGGTGCGCCAGGTCCGTAGACTTACATCGTTTTCCATCGTAAATAAAATGGTTAATTAATGCCATCGCCAAAGAAACCATCGATGTAGGACCAGGTTTGTTCCACTCTGCGAATTTTTTGCGATTTTTTACGCAGGTTTGATGAAAAACGGTGTGCCGTTTCGACTTCACAGAATAGACAGACAGACAGCAGCTAGTTCTATAGTATATTCGACAAGTGATCGTGGGCCTTCGTGCGGTGACGGAATCTGGTGGTACAGTTTACCGAGAATGTTATAATCATGGTCGTGGATTTGGTATAATCATGGTCCTGCGTTTATTTATGGTCATGGTTGTTATAATCATAGTTGTGGTTATTATAATCATGAATTGGTGGTTATTTATAATAATCATGGTCGTGGTTGTTACTATCATGGTCGTGGTTGTTGCAATCATGAAACCGTGGTTGTCTGGTCATGGTCGTGGTTGTTACCGTCATGGGCGTGGTTATTTATAATCATGGGCGTCGTTATTATAAGCATGGTCCTGGTTGTTATAATCATGGTCGTGGTTGTTATAATCTACGGTCAAACCTGGTTATTATAATCATTGCTGTGGTTGTTATAATCATGGTCTTGGTTATGATCATGGTCGTGGTTGTTATAATCATGGTCTTGGTTATGATCTCATAATTAAATGGTTGTTATAATCATGGTCCTGTTTTTTATAGTCATAGTCGTGGTTGTTATAATCATGGTTGGGTTATATAATCCTTAGTCTGAGGGTTGTTATAATTATGGTCTTGGTTGTTATAATCATGGTCGTGGTTATTATGATCATGAGTAAATGTTTGTTTATGATCATAGTGGAAGTGGTTTGTTAGTATCATGGGCGTGGATTTGTTATAATCGTAGTGCGTGGTTTATTTATAATTATAGTCGTGGTTGTTATAATCATAGTCGTGGATTTGTTATCACATCATGGTCGTGATTATTTATAATAATCATAGTCGTAGTTGTTATAATCATGGTCATAGTTATTTATAATCATGGTCGTGGTTGTTATAATCATAGTCGTGGTTGTTATAATCATAGTCGTGGTTGTTATCATCATGGTCGTGGTTATTTATAATCCTTAGTCGTGGTTGTTATAATCCTTGGTCATAGTTGTTATAATCATGGTCGTAATTTATTATAATCATGGTCTAGTTATTTATAATCATAATTTTCGTTATTTATATTCATGGTCGTGGTTATTTATAATCATGATTAAATTGGTTATAATCGTAATTAGAGTGATTTATTGTAATCGTGGTCGTGGTTATGATCATTAAATGGTTGTTATAATCATGGTCTTGGTTATATAATCATGGTGTGGTTTTTATAATCATGGTGTTATTTATAATCATAGTCGTGGTTATAAATCATAGTCGTAATTTATTATAATCATGGTCGTTGTTATTTATAATCATGGTTGTGGTTTGTAATAATAATGGTCATAGTTTAATTATAATCATGGTCGTCGTTGTTATAATCATGGTC
Source organism: Homarus americanus (assembly GCF_018991925.1). Classification (NCBI taxonomy): domain Eukaryota; kingdom Metazoa; phylum Arthropoda; class Malacostraca; order Decapoda; family Nephropidae; genus Homarus; species Homarus americanus. Next base: position 2,395,665 of record NW_024736071.1, read on the forward strand.
GTGGTTGTTATAATCCTTGGTCTTGGTTTATTTATAATCATTAATATGGTCTGGTTGTAATAATCATGGTTATAGTTGTTATAATCATGGTCGTGTTTGTTATAATCATGGTCGTGCTTGTTATAATCATGGTCGTGCTTGTTATAATAATCATGATCATGGTTGTTATAATCATGGTCATTAGTTTATATGATGATTATGGTCATGGTTACTTGATCATGGTAGTGGTTGTTATGATCATAATTCCGTGGTTGTTATAATCTACATGGGCGTGGATTTATTTATAATCATGGTCGGTTGTTATAATCATGGTCGTGGTTGTTATAATCATGGTCGTGATTTATGATTATAATCGTGAGATTTGTTATAATCATGGTCTTGGTATGATCTCTTGGTCGTGGTTTTTATAATCATTGTAGTGGTTATGATCATATTCGTGGTTATTTATAGTCATGGTCGTGGTTGTTATAATCATGGTCGTGTGTGATATAATCATAATCGTGGATTTGTTTATAAATCACATGGTCGTGCTTATTATGATCATAGTTGTGGCTGTTAGAATCATGGTTGTGTGATGTTGTCCCTGGTCGTGGTGGTTATAATCATGGTCGTGGCTGTTATAATCATGGTCGTGGTTGTTATAATCATGGTTGTTGTTGTTGTTATAATCATGGTCGTGGTTGTTATAATCATTAATTAAGTGGTTGTTATAATCTTGGTCGTGGTTATTTATAATCATTGTCGTGGTTGTTATAATCATAGTCAGCCAAATTATTTATAATCATGGTCGTGGGTGATATACTCATAGTCTTAGTTGCTATAATCCTGGATGTGATTTATTTATAATCATGGTCATTAGTTGTTATAATCATGGTCATTAGTTTATTATAATCATAGTTTGTGGTTGTTATAATCATGGTCGTATTTGTTATAATCATGGTCGTCGTTGATATATTAATCATGGTCGTGGTTGTCATAATTATGAGTACCGTGGTTGTAATTCGCGTGCATTGGCTGTTATAATCATTGTATGCATTGGCTGTTATAATCATTGTCGTGGTGGTTATAATCATGGTCGTGGTTGTTATAATCATGGTCGTGGCTGTTATAATCATTGTCGTGGTTATTTATAATCATAGTCGTGGATGTTATAATCATGGTCGTGGGTGATATAATCATAGCGTCGTGTTTTGTTATAATCGGTCGAGAATTTCCAGAAAATCGTAGTGCGTGTTTTTCACCAAATCCTTTTCCTGGTTGTTATAATCATGGTCCTGGTTGTTATATTCATGGTCATTAGTTTATTTATAATCGCCTGGTCGTGGTTGTTATGATCATAGTGCGTGGTTGTTATGATCATAGTGCATTAGTTGTTATAATCATAGGTGTGGTTGTTATAATCATAGTCGTCGTTGTTATAATCATGGTCGTGGGTACTATGTTCATGGTCGTGGTTATTATGATCATGGTCGTGGTTATGATCATAGTCGTGGTTATTTAATCATGGTCGTAGTTGTTATAATCTTAGTCGTGGTTGTTATAATCATGGTCGTGGTTGTAATGATCATAGTCGTGGTTGTTAGAATCATGGTTGGGTGATATAATCATTGTCGTGGTTGTTATAATCTCTCATGGTCGCGGTGGTTTTAATTATGGTCTGGTTATTATAATCTGTGGTGTGCGTGGTTGTTATAATAATCAAGGTCGTGGTTGTTATAATCATGGTCGTGGTTGTTATAATCATGGTCCTGGTTGTTATAATCATGGTCTGTTTGCTTAATAATCATGGTGTGGTTGTTATAATCATGGTCGTGTTAGTTATAATCATAAGACGTGGTTATTACCGTCATGGTCGTCGTTATGATCATGGTCGTGGTTGTTATAATCATGGTCGTGGTTATGATCCTTAGTAGTGGATTTATTTATAATCATGGTCGTCGTTATGATCATGGTACGTGGTTATTATAATCATGGTCGTGAGTTATGATCATATTAGTGGTTGTTATAATCATGGTCAGGTTATTTATAATCATGGTCATTAGTTGTTATCATAGACGTGGTTGTCATAATCATGGTCGTGGTTATGATCATAATCGTGGTTGTTATAATCATGGTAGTGGTTGTTATAATCATGGTCATAGGTGATATAATCAATAATCATAGTCGTGGTTGTTATAATCATGGTCGTGCATGTTATGATCATAGGTGTGGTTGTTGAGATCATGGTTGTATAATCGAGTCGTGGTTATTTATAATCATGGTCGTGGTTTATTTATAATCATGGTCGTGGTTGTTATAATCATGGTCGTGGTTTATTATAATCATGGTTGTAGTTATTTATAATAATGGTCATAGTTATTTATAATCACGGTCATTAGTTTATTTATAATCATGGTCGTGGTTGTTGTTATAGTCATGGTCGTGGTTGTTATAATCATGGTCTGGTTGTAATAATCATGTTTATAGTTATTATAATCATGGTCGTGTTTGTTATATATTCATGGTCGTGCTTGTTATAATCATGGTCTCGTGGTTGTTATAATCGCAGTCGTGGTTGCTTTATAATCATGGTCGTGGTTGCTATGATTATGGTCATGGTTGTTTGATCTCATAGTCATTGGTTGTTATAATCATGGGCGTGGTTATTTAATCATGGTCGTGGTTGTTATAATCATGAATTAGTAGTTGTTATAATCATGGTCGTGGTTATGATCATAATGCGTGGTTGGTATAATCATGTGGTCTTAGTTATGATCATGGTCGTGGATTTTTTATAATCATGGTCGTGGTTATGATCCTTAGTCGTGGTTGTTATAATAGTCATGGTCGTGGTTATTTATAATCATGGTCGTGGGTGATATAATCATAATCGTAGTTGTTATAATCATGGTCGTGCTTGTTATGATCATGGTTGTGGCTGTTAGAATCATGGTTGTGTGATATAATCCTAGTCGTGGTGGTTTTAATCATGGTCGTGGTTGTTATAATCATAATTAAGTAGTTGTTATAATCATGGTTGTTGTTGTTATATTCATGGTCGTGGTTGTTATAATCATGAATTAAATGGTTGTTATAATCATGGTCGTGGTTGTTATAATCAATAGTCGTGGTTATTGCTGCAATCATAGTCGTAGGTGTTATAATGTTATAATCATGGTCGGGGATATAATCATAATCGTGGTTGTTATAACTCATGGTCGTGGCTTAGTATGATCATAGTTGTGCTGTTAGAATCATGGTTGTGTGATATAATCCTAGTCGGTGGTTATAATCATGGTCGGTTGTTATAATCATGGTCGTGGGTTGTTATAATCATGGTTGTTGTTGTTATTCATGGTCGTGGTTGTTATAATCATGGTCGGTTGTTATAATCATGGTCGTGGTTGTTATAATCGTAGTCGTGGTTTTATAATCATAGTCATAGGTGTTATAATCATGGTCGGGTGATATAATCATAGTCGTGGTTGCTATAATCATATTCGTGGTAGTTATAATAGTGCTCGTGGTTGTTATAATCATGGTCGTGGTTGTTATAATCATGGTCGGGTGTTATGATCATAGTTGTGTTTATGATCAAAGTCGGGCTGTTATAATCATTGTCGTGGTTTTTATAATCATGGTCGTGGTTGTTATAATCATGGTCGTGGTTGTTATAATCATTGTCGTGGTTGTTATACTGATGGTCGTGGTTGTTAATCATGGTCGTGGTATTATAATCATGGTCGTGGTTGTTTTAATTATCGTCCTGGTTATTATAATCACGGTCGTGGTTGTTATAACTATGGTCTGGTTGTTATAATCATGCTCGTGGTTGCTATAATCATTGTTGTGGTTGTTATAATCATGGTCTTGGTTTTGATCATGGTCGGTTATAATCATGGTCGTGGTTATGATCATAGTCGTGGTTGTTATGACTGGTCGTGGTTGTTATAATCATGGTTGGTCGTGGTTGTTATAATCATGGTCGTGGTTATTACAATAGGGTCGTACCTGAGACTAACACAGGTAGAATAAACCCCAAACCTTATCTTTAATCTCAATAAACCTAGATTAACCTCACCTAATTAACAGGATTAGAGACCATTAGGATTGTATTACCAATACTGATACATTTCACACTGATTAATAACAAAATATTTAATCACATATCCAATAGCTAATGTCTTCGGATATCTTATGGTATAGTTTGGTTTTGTACTGTATTGTATCCGCTAACAGCATACAGCGAATGAGGGTGGAGTCCGTAGACTTGCATGGGTAATTAGGGTGCGCCAGGTCCGTAGACTTGCATCGTTTTCCATCGTAAATAAAATGGTTAATTAATGCCATCATAAAGAAACCATCGATATGGGACCAGGTTTGTTCCACTCTACGAATTTTTTGCGATTTTACACCAAGTTTGATGAAAACGATTGTGCCGTTTCGACTTCACAGAATAGACAGACAGACAGCTAGTTCTATAGTATATTCGACAAGTATCGTGGGCCCGTGCCCGTGACGAGTCTGGTGGTACAGTTTACCGAGAATGTTATAATCATGGTCGTTTGTTATAATCATGGTCCTGGTTGTTATGGTCATGGTTGTTATAACCATGGTTGTGGTTTTATAATCAGGCGGTCGGTTGTTATAACTGGTCGTGGTTGTTATAATCATGGTCGTGGTTGTTATAATCATGGCTCGTGGTTGATATGATCATGGTCGGTTGTTATAATCATGGGCGGGTAGTTATAATCATGGGCGTCGTTGTTATAAGCATGGTCCTGGTTGTTATAATCATGGTCGTGGTTGTTATAATCACGGTCGGTTTTATAATCATTGCTGTGGTTGTTATAATCATGGTCTTGTTATGATCATGGTCGGTTGTTATAATCATGGTCTTGGTTATGATCATAGTCGTGGTTGTTATAATCATGGTCCTGTTTTTTATGATCATAGTCGTGGTTGTTATAATCATGGTTGGGTTATATAATCATAGTCGAGGTTGTTATAATTATGGTCTTGGTTGTTATAATCATGGTCGTGGTTATTATGATCATAGTCGTGTTTGTTATGATCATAGTCGTGGTTGTTAGTATCATGGGCGTGGTTGTTATAATCATGGTCGTGGTTGTTATAATTATAGTCGGTTGTTATAATCATAGTCGGTTGTTATCATCATGGTCGTGATTGTTATAATCAAGTCGGTTGTTATAATCATGGTCATAGTTGTTATAATCATGGTCGTGGTTGTTATAATCATAGTCGGGTTGTTATAATCATAGTCGTGGTTGTTATCATCATGGTCGGTTGTTATAATCAGTCGTGGTTGTTATAATCATGGTCATGGTTGTTATAATCATGGTCGTGGTTGTTATAATCATGGTCCTGGTTGTTATAATCATGGTCCTCGTTGTTATATTCATGGTCGTGGTTGTTATAATCATGGTCGTGGTTATAATCATGGCTGGCTTATATAATCGTGGTCGTGGTTATGATCATAGTCGTGGTTGTTATAATCATGGTCTTGCTACGATCATGGTCGTGGTTTTTATAATCATGGTCGTGGTTTTTATAATCATGGTCGTGGTTGTTATAATCATGGTCGTGGTTGTTATAACTGGTCGGTTGTTATAATCATGGTCGTTGTTGTTATAATCATGGTTGTGGTCGTAATAATAATGGCCGCGGTTGGTTATAATCATGGTCGTCGTTGTTATAATTATGGTCGGGTTGTTATAATCATGGTCTTATTGTTGGCAATCAGCGGTCTGGTTGTAATAATCGCGGTTTATAGTTGCTATAAACCGCGGTCGTCGTGTTTGTTATAATCATGGTCTTGCTTGTTATAATCATGGTCTGGTTGTGGCCAATCATGGTTTTGAGAAGTGTTGGTAATCATGGTCGTGTTTGTTATAATCATGGTCGCTTGTTATAATCATGGTCGTGCTTGTTATAATCATGACTGTTGTTGTTGGTAATCATATCGTGTTCCCTATGATTATGGTCATGGTTGTTGGTGATCATAGTCGTGTGGTTGTTATGACCATAATGTGGTTGTTATAATCATGGGCGTGGTTGCTATAATCATGGTCGTGGTTGCTATAACTGCTATCGGTTGTTATAATCATGGTCGTGGTTATGATTATAATCGTACAGCGTAACTGAAGTGGTCTTGGTTATGATCATGGTCGTGGTTTTTATAATCATTGTCGGTTAAGGATCATAGTCGTGGTTGTTACAAATATGGTCGTGGCTGTTTATAACTGGCGGTCGCGTGATATAATCATAATCGCGGTTGTTATAATCATCGCATTTATTAAGATCATAGTTGTATTGTTAGAATCATATTGGTGATATAATCATGGTCGTGGTTGTTATAATCATGGTCGTGATGCTATAATCATGGTCGTGGTTGTTATAATCATGGTCGTGGTTGTTGTAATTATGGTCGTGGTTGTTATAATCATGGTCGTGGTTGTTATAATCATGGTGGTGGTTGTTATAATCATGGTGCTGGTTGTTACATTCATGGTCTCTGTTATGATCATGGTCGTCATTGTTATAATCATGTTCGTAGTTGAAATAATCATGGTCGTGGTTGTTATAATCATGGTCGTGGTTGTTATAATCATGGTCGTGGTTGTTATAATCATGGTCGTGGTTGTTATAATCATGGTCGTGGTTGTTATAATCATGGTCGTCGTTGTTACAATCATGGTCTCTGTCATGATCATGGTCGTCGTTGTTATAATCATGGTCGTGGTTGTTATAATCATGGTCGTGGTTGCTATAATCATGGTCGTGATTGTTATAATCATGGTCGTGGTTGTCATAATCATGGTCATGGTTGTTATAATTATGGTCGTGGTTGTTATAATCAAGGTCGTGGTTGTTACAATCATGGTCTCTGTTATGATCATGGTCGTCATTGTTATAATCATGGTCGTGGTTGGTATAATCATCGGCTTGGTTATTATAACCATGGTCGTGCATTTTATAATCATGGTCGTGGTTGTTATAATCATGGTCCTGGTTGTTATAATCATGGTCGTGCTTGTTATAATCATAGTCGTTGTTGTTATAATCATGGTTGTGGTTGTTATATTCATGGTTGTGGTTGTTATAATCATGGTGCTGGTTGTTACATTCATGGTCTCTGTTATGATCATGGTCGTCGTTGTTATAATCATGTTCGTAGTTGCTATAATCATGGTCGTGGTTGTTATAATCATGGTCGTGGTTGTTATAATCATGGTCGTGTTATGGTGGTTGCTATAATCATGGTCGTGGTTGTTATAATCATGGTCGTCGTTGTTACAATCATGGTCTCATTCATGATCATGGTCGTCGTTTGTTATAATCATGGTCGTGGTTGCTATAATCATGGTCGTGGTTGTTATAATCATGGTCGGTAGTGTTGTCATAATCATGGTCATCGTTGTTATAATTATGGTCGCGGTTGTTATAATCATGGTCGTGGTTGTTACAATCATGGTCTCTTTTATGATCATGGTCGTCGTTGTTATACAATGGTCGTGGTTGCTATAATCATGGTCGTGGTTGTTATAATCATGGTCGTGCTGTTGGTAATCATGGTCGATGCTATAATCATGGTCGTGGTTATAATCATGGTCGGTTGTTATAATCATGGTCAGCATTGTTATAATTGGCGGTCGTGGTTGTTATAACCGCGGTCGTGGTTGTTATAATCATGGTCGTGGTTGTTATAATCATGGTCATGGTTGTTATAATTATGGTCTTGGTTGTTATAATCATGGTCGTGGTTGTTACAATCATGGTCTCTGTTATGATCATGGTCGTCGTTGTTATAATCATGGTCGTGGTTGCTATAATCATGATCTTTGTTGTTATAATCATGGTCGTGGTTTTTATAATCATGGTCGTGGTTGTTATAATCATGGTCCTGGTTGTTATTATCATGGTCAAGGTTGTTAAAATGATGGTCGTGGTTGTTATAATCATGGTCGTCATTATTATAATCATGCTCCTGGTTGTTATAATCATGATCGTGGTTGTTATAATCATGGTCGTGGTTGTTAAAATCATAGTCGTGGTTGTTAGAATCATGGTCATGGGTGATATAATCTTAGTCTTGGTTGTTAGAATCCTGGATGGGCTGATATAATCATAGTCTTGGTTGTTATAATCATGGTCGTGGTTGTTATAATAATTTTCGTGGTTATTATAATCATGGACGTGGTTGTTATGATGATAGTCGTGGTTGTTATAATCATCTGCATGGTTGTTATAATCATGGTCGTGGTTGTTATATTCATGGTTTTCGATGTTATAATAATGGTCGTGGTTGTCATAATCATGGTCGTGGTTGTTATAATTATGGTCGTGGTTGTTATAATCATGGTCGTGGCTGTTATAATCAATGTTGTGGTTGTTATAATCATGGTCGTGGTTGTTATAATTATGGTCGTGGTTGTTATAATTATTGTCGTGGTTGTTATAATCATGGTCGTGGTTGTTATAATCATGGTCGTCATTGTTATAATCATGCTCTTGGTTGTTATAATCATGGTCGTGGTTGTTATAATCATAGTCGTGGTTGTTAGAATCATGGTCGTGGGTGATATAATCATAGTCGTGGTTGTTAGGATCCTGGTCATGCTTTTTATAATCATGGTCGTGGTTGTTATAATCATGGTGCTGGTTGTTATAATCATGGTCGTGCTTATTATAATCATAGTCGTTGTTCTTATAATCACGGTCGTGGTTATAATCATGGTCGTGGTTGTTATAATCATGGTCGTGGTTGTTATAATCATGGTCTGGTTGTAATAATCATGTTTATAGTTGTTATAATCATGGTCGTGTTTGTTATATTCATGGTCGTGCTTGTTATAATCATGGTCGTGGTTGTTATAATCATGATCGTGGTTGTTATAATCATGGTCGTGGTTATGATTATGGTCAGGTTGTTTTGATCATAGTCGTGGTTGTTATAATCATGCGTGGTTGGTTATAATCATGGGCGTGGTTGTTATAATCATGGTCGTGGTTGTTATAATCATGGTCGGTTATAATCATGGTCGTGGTTATGATCATAATCGTGGTTGTTATAATCATGGTCTTGGTTATGATCATGGTCGTGGTTTTATAATCATGGTCGTGGTTATGATCATAGTCGTGGCTGTTATAGTCATGGTCGGTTGTTATAACTGGCCGTGGGTGATATAATCATAATCGTGGTTGTTATAATCGGCATGCTGCTATGACATGCGTTGTGGCTGTTAGAATCATGGTTGTGTGATATAATCCTAGTCGTGGTGGTTATAATCATGGTCGTGGTTGTTATAATCATGGTCGGTTGTTATAATCATGGTTGTTGTTGTTATATTCATGGTCGTGGTTGTTATAATCATGGTCGGTTGTTATAATCATGGTCGTGGTTGTTATAATCGTAGTCGCATGTTATAATCATAGTCGTAGGTGTTATAACCACGGTCGTGGGTATATAATCATAATCGTGTTGTTATAATCATAGTCGTGCTTGTTATGATCATAGTTGTGGCTGTGAATCATGGTTGTGATATAATCCTAGTCGTGTGGTTATAATCATGGTCGTGGTTGTTATAATCATGGTCGTGGTTGTTATAATCATGGTTGTTGTTGTTATATTCATGGTCGGTTGTTATAACTGCGGTCGTGGTTGTTATAATCATGGTCGTGGTTGTTATAATCGTAGTCGTGGTTGTTATAATCATAGTCGTAGGTGTTATAATCATGGTCGTGGGTGATATAATCATAGTCGTGGTTGCTATAATCATATTCGTGGTAGTTATAATAGTGCTCGTGGTTGTTATAATCATGGTCGTGGTTGTTATAATCATGGTCGTGGGTGTGATCATAGTTGTGGTTATGATCATAGTCGCGGCTGTTATAATCATTGTCGTGGTTTTATAATCATGGTCGTGGTTGTTATAATCATGGTCGTGGTTGTTATAATCATTGTCGTGGTTGTTATACTGATGGTCTGGTTGTTATAATCATGGTCGGTTATTATAATCATGGTCGTGGTTGTTTTAATTATCGTCCTGGTTATTATAATCATGGTCGTCGTTGTTATAACTATGGTCTTGGTTGTTATAATCATGCTCGTGGTTGCTATAATCATTGTTGTGTTGTTATAACGGTCTGGTTTTGATCATGGTCGGTTGTTATAACTCATGGTCGTGGTTATGATCATAGTCGCTGTTGTGATCATGGTCGTGGTTGTTATAATCATGGTTGGTCGTGGTTGTTATAATCATGGTCGTGGTTATTACACAAGGGTCGTACCTGACTAACACAGGTAGAATAAACCCCACACCTTATCTTTAATCTCAAAAAACCTAGATTAACCTCACCTAATTAACAGGATTAGAGACCATTAGGATTGTATTACCAATACTGATACATTAACACTGGATTAATAACAAAATATTTAATCACATATCCAATAGCTATCGTCCGGATATCTTATAGTATAGTTTGGTTTTGTACTGTATTGTATCCGCTAACAGCATACAGCGAATGAGAGGTGCGGCAAGTCCGTAGACTTGCATGGGTAATTAGGGTGCGCCAGGTCCGTAGACTTGCATCGTTTTCCATCGTAAATAAAATGGTTAATTAATGCCATCATAAAAAAAACCATCGATATGGGACCAGGTTTCTTAATTTCACGAATTTTTTATGATTTTACACCAAGTTTGATGAAAAACGATTGTGCCGTTTCGACTTCACAGAATAGACAGACAGACAGCTAGTTCTATAGTATATTCGACAGTGATCATGGCCCTCGTGCCCGGTGACGAGTCTGGTGGTACAGTTTACCGAGAATGTTATAATCATGGTCGTGGTTGTTATAATCATGGTCCTGGTTGTTATGGTCAGTGGTTGTTATAATCATGGTTGTGGTTATACATCATGGTCGTCGGTTTTATAATCATGGTCGTGGTTGTTATAACTGGCGGTCGTGGTTGTTATAATCATGGCTCGTGGTTGCTCTGATCATGGTCGTGGTTGTTATAACTCGGGCGTGGTTGTTAAATGGCGGGCGCCGTTGTTATAAGCATGGTCCTGGTTATAATCAGTGGTCGTGGTTGTTATAATCACGGCCTGGGCTGTTATAATCATTGCTGTGGTTGTTATAATCATGGTCTTGGTTAGATCATGGTCGGTTGTTATAATCATGTCTTGCTGCATCATAGTCGTGGTTGTTATAATCATGGTCCTGTTTTTTATGATCATAGTCGTGTTGTAATAATAGTTGCTATATAATCATAGTCGAGGTTGTTATAATTATGGTCTTGTTGTTATAATCATGGTCGTTATTATGATCATAGTCGGTTGTTATGATCATAGTCGTATTGTTAGTATCATGGGCGTGGTTGTTATAATCATGGTCGTGGTTGTTATAATTATAGTCGTTGTTATAATCATAGTCGTGGGTTGTTAATCATGGTCGTGATTATTATAATCATAGTCGTGTTGTTATAATCATGGTCATAGCTGTTGTTATAATCATGGTCGTTGTTGTTATAATCATAGTCGTGGTTGTTATAATCATAGTCGTGGTTGTTATCATCATGGTCGTGGTTGTTATAATCAGTCGTGGTTGTTATAACTCGGTCATGGTTGTTATAATCATGGTCGTGGTTGTTATAATAACGGTCCTGGTTGTTATAATCAAGGTCCTCGTTGTTATATTCATGGTCGTGGTTGTTATAATCATGGTCGTGTTATAATCATGGTCGTGGTTGATATAATCGTGGTCGTGGTTATGATCATAGTCGTGGTTGTTATAATCATGGTCTTGGTTATGATCATGGTCGGTTTTTATAATCATGGTCGTGGTTTTTATAATCATGGTCGTGGTTGTTATAATCATGGTCGTGGTTGTTATAATCATGGCTATATAATCATGGTCGTTGTTGTTATAATCATGGTTGTGGTTGTAATAACAATGGTCACGGTTGTTATAATCATGGTCGTCGTTGTTATAATCATGGTCGTGGTTGTTATAACTGGCGGTTGGTTATAATCATGGTTATAGTTGTTATAATCATGGTCGTGCTTTGTTATAATCATGATCGTGCTTGTTATAATCATGGTCGTGCTTGATATAATCATGATCATGGTTGTTATAACTGGTGGTCGTGCTATGATTATGGTCATGGTTGTTATGATCATAGTCGTGGTTATGATCATAGTCGGTTGTTATAACTCTGGGCGTGGTTGTTATAACTGGGCGTGGTTGTTATAATCATGGTCGGTGGTTGTTATAATCATGGTCGTGGTTGTTATAATCATGGTCGTGGTTAATGATTATAATCGTGGTTCATAATCATGGTCTTGGTTATGATCATGGTCGGTTTTTATAATCATTGTCGTGTTATGACTCAGTCGTGGTTGTTATAGTCATGGTCGTGGTTGTTATAATCATGGTCGGATATAATCGCAACGTTGTATAATCATGGTCGTGCTTATTATGACTAGGCGTGGCTGTTAGAATCATGGTTGTGTGATATAATCCCAGTCGTGGTGGTTATAATCATGGTCGTGGCTGTTATAAATCATGGTCGTGGTTGTTATAATCATGGTTGTTGTTGTTATAATCATGGTCGTGGTTGTTATAATCATGGTCGTGGTTGTTATAATCATGGTCGTAGTTGTTATATCATGGCTCGTGGTTGCTATGACTGGCGGTCGTGGTTGTTATAATCATGGGCGTGGTTGTTATAACTGCGGGCGTCGTTGTTATAAGCATGGTCCTGGTTGTTATAATCATGGTCGTGGTTGTTATAATCACGGTCATGTTGTTATAATCATTGCTGTTTGATAATCATGGTCTTGGTGATCATGGTCGTGGTGTTATAATCATGGTCTTGGTTATGATCATAGTCGTGGTTGTTATAATCATGGTCCTGTTTTTTATGATCATAGTCGGTTGTTATAATCATGGTTGGGTTATATAATCATAGTCGAGGTTGTTATAATTATGGTCTTGGTTGTTATAATCATGGTCGTGGTTATTATGATCATAATGTGTTTGTTATGATCATAGTCGTGGTTGTTAGTATTGCGAAGTTTATAATCATGGTCGTGGTTGTTATAATTATAGTCGGGTTAAGGCACCATAGTCGTGGTTGTTATCATCATGGTCGTGATTGTTATAATCATAGTCGTGTTGTTATAACTGCGGTCATAGTTGTTATAATCATGGTCGTTATAATCATAGTCGTGGTTGTTATAATCATAGTCGTGGTTGTTATCATCATGGTCGTGGTTGTTATAATCATAGTCGGTTGTTATAATCATGGTCATGGTTGTTATAATCATGGCCGGGTTGTTATAATCATGGTCCTGGTTGTTATAATCATGGTCCTCGTTGTTATATTCATGGTCGTGGTTGTTATAATGATGGTCAGGTTATAATCATGGTCGTTGATATAATCGTGGTCGTGGTTATGATCATAGTCGTGGTTGTTATAATCATGGCGGTCTTGGTTATGACTGCGTCGTGGTTTTTATAATCATGGTCGGCTTTTATAATCATGGTCGTGGTTGTTATAATCATGGTCGTGGTTGTTATAATCGCTGGTTGTTATAATTGCGGTCGTTGTTGTTATAATCATGGTTGTGGTTGTAATAATAATGGTCATGGTTGTTATAACACGGTCGTCGTTGTTATAATCATGGTCGTGGTTGTTATAATCATGGTCTTGGTTGTTATAATCATGGTTATAGTTGTTATAATCATGGTCGTGTTTGTTATAAATCGCACGTGCTTGTTATAACTACGGTCGTGCTTGTTATAACTCGATCATGGTTGTTATAATCATGGTCGTGGTTGCTATGATTATGGTCATGGTTGTTACGATCATAGTCGTGGTTGTTATGATCATAGTCGTGGTTGTTATAATCATGGGCGTGGGTTGTTATAATCATGGTCGTGGTTGTTATAATCATGGTCGTGGTTGTTATAATCATGAGTCGTGGTGAGGATTATAATCGTGGCGTTATAATCATGTCTTGGTTATGATCATGGTCGTGGTTTTTATAATCATTGTCGTGGTTATGATCATAGTCGTGGTTGTTATAGTCATGGTCGTGGTTGTTATAATCATGGTCGTGATATAATCATAATCGTGGTTGTTATAATCATGGTCGTGCTTTATTGATCATAGTTGTGGCTGTTAGAATCATGGTTGTGTGATATAATCCCAGTCGGTGGTTATAATCATGGTCGGCTGTTATAATCATGGTCGTGGTTGTTATAATCATGGCTGGTTGTTGTTATAATCATGGTCGTGGTTAGTTATAATCGTGGTCGTGGTTATAATCATGGTCGTGTTGTTATAATCATAGTCGTGGTTGTTATAATCATATCGTAGTGTTATAATCCATGGTCGGGTGATATACTCATAGTCGTGTTGCTATAATCATAGTCGTGGTTGTTATAATCATGCTCGTGGTTGTTATAATCATGGTCGGTTGTTATAATCATGGTCGGTTGTTATAATCATGGTCGTGGTTGTTATAACTCACGGTCGTCGTTGATATAACTGGTCGTCGTTGTCATAATTATGGTCGTGGTTATGATCGTATTCGTGGCTGTTATAATCATTGTCGTGGCTGTTATAATCATGGTCGTGGTGGTTATAATCATGGTCGTGGTTATAATCATGGTCGGGCTGTTATAATCATTGTCGGTTGTTATAATCATAGTCGTGGATGTTATAATCATGGTCGTGGGTGATATAATCATAGTCGTGTTTATTATAATCATGGTCGGTGCTGAAACATGGTCGTGGTTTCTTTCTAATCCTTTTCCTGGTTGTTATAATCATGGTCCTGGTTGTTATCTATGGTCGGGTTGTTATAATCATGGTCGTGGTTGTTATGATCATAGTCGTGTTGTTAAAATCATGGGCATGGTTGTTATAATCATGGTCGTGGTTATAATCATGGTCGTGGTTGTTATAGTGGTCGTGGTTATGATCATAGTCGGGTTGTTATAATCATGGTCTGGCCATGATCATGGTCGGTTTTATAATCATGGTCGTGGTTTTTATAATCATGTAATGGTTGTTATAATCATGGTCGGGTTGTTAATCATGGTCGTGGTTGTTAGCAATCAGCGGTCGTGTTGTTGTTATAACTGGCATGTGGTTGTACACAATGGCTGCGGTTATTATGTAACTGGCGGTCGTCGTTGTTATAATCATGGTCGCAGGTTGTTGTAATCGCGTCTTGGTTGCTATAATCATGGTCTGGTTGGTAATAATCCGCGGTTACAGTTGTTATAATCGCGGTCGTGTTTGTTATAATCATGGTCGTGCTTGTTATAATCATGGTCGTGCTTGTTATAACTGGGCGATCATGGTTGCTATAATCATGGTCGTGGCTGCTATGATTATGGCCGCGGTTGTTATGATCACAGTCGTGGTTGTTGGTGATCATAGTCGTGGTTGTTATAACTGGCGGGCGTGGTTGTTATAACTGGCGGTCGGTTGTTGGTTAATCATGGTCGTGGTTGTTATAATCATGGTCGTGGTTATGATTATAATCGTGGTTGTTATAATCATGGTCTTGGTTATGATCATGGTCGTGGGTTTTTATAATCATTGTCGGTTATGATCATAGTCGTGTTGTTGTGGTGTCATGGTCGGTTATAACTGGCGGTCGTGTGTGATATAATCATAATCGTGGTTGTTATAATCATGGTCGTGCTATTATGATCATAGTTGTGGCTGTTAGAACTGGCGCGGTTGTGCGATATAACCCAGTCGGTGGTTATAATCATGGTCGTGGCTGTTATAATCTGCGGTCGGTTGTTATAACTGCGGTTGTTGTTATAATCATGGTCGTGGTTGTTAATCGTGGTCGTGGTTGTTATAATCATGGTCGCTATAATCATAGTCGTGGTTGTTATAATCATAGTCGTAGGTGTTATAACGGCGGTCGGGTGATATACTCATAGTCGTTGCTATAATTGCGTCGTGGTTGTTATAATCATGTCGCGGTTGTTATAATCATGGTCGTGGTTGGTTATAATCATGGTCGGTTGTTATAATCATGGTCGCGGTTGTTATAACTGGCTGTCGGGTTGTTATAATCATGGTTGCGGTTGTTATATTACCGGCCGCGGTTGTTATAACTGGGCGGTCGTGGTTGTTATAATCTGCGGTCGTGGTTGTTATAATCATGGTCGTGGTTGCTAACTATGGTCTGGTTGTAATAATCATGGTTATAGTTGTTATAATCATGGTCGTGGTTTGCTATAATCGGGTTATAGTTGTTATAATCACGGTCGTGTTTGTTATAATCATGGGTCGTGCTTGTTATAATCGGGCGGTCGTGCTTACATAACTGGCGATCGAGCGCTATAATCATGGTCGCGGCCGCGGCGATTATGGTCGTGGGTTGTTATGACCATAGTCGTGCTGGTGATCATAGTCGGTTGTTGGCGACTCGGCAGTCGTGGTTATAACTGGCGGCGTGGTTGTTATAACTGGCGGTCGTGGTTGTTATAACTGGGCGGTCGGTTGTTATAATCATGGTCGGTTATGATCATAATCGGCTATATAATCATGGTCTTGGTTAAGATCATGGTCGGTTTTTTAACTGGCTGTCGGTTATGACTATGAAGTCGGTTACAGTAGTCATGGTCGTGGTTGTTATAACTGGCGGTCGCGATATAATCATAATCGCGGTTGTTATAACCTGGCTATTTGCCGGTTATGATCACAGTTGTGGCTGTTAGAATCAAGGTTGTGCGATATAATCCCAATGCGGTGATATAATCATGGTCGGCCATATAATCATGGTCGTGGTTAAGTATAATCATGGTTGTTGTTGTTATAATCATGGTCGTGGTTGTTATAATTGCGGTCGTGGTTGTTATAATCATGGTCGGTTGTTATAATCATAGTCGGTTGTTATAATCATAGTCGTAGGAAAGTATAACTTCATGGTCGTGTGATATAATCATAGTCGTGGTTGCTATAATCATAGTCGTGGTTGTTATAATCATGGTCGGTTGTTATAATCATGGTCGTGGTTGTTATAATCGCCATTTTGGGTTGCGCAATCATGTAATGGGCTGTTTAACCGCGGTCGTCGTTGACAGCAATCATGGTCGGCTGGGTTGCTAATTATGGTCGGTTATGATCGTATTCGCGGGTCGTTATAATCATTGTCGGCTGTTATAATCATTGTCGTGGTTGTTATAATCATGGTCGTGGTTGTTATAACTGGCGGTTGCGATATAACCATATCGTGGTTACAGTAATTGGCGGTCTTGGTTGTTATAATCATGGTCGTGGCTACAGATCATAGTCGGTTTGTTAGGACTATAGTCGTGCGGTTGTTATAACTGGCGGGCGGCTAAGCGCAATTATGCACGGTTGCTATAATCATAGTCGCGGTTGTTATAATCATAGTCGTGGTTGTTATC
>NW_024736071.1:2418216-2520206 GCF_018991925.1 Homarus americanus
AATATGATGCTATATTAAGACTTAAACACTATAGTATCTGAATTAGGAACATAATTATAATAACTAAGTAGCGTTATTAAGTTCATACCTGCACTTTGTCAAATGTTTGTGGTAGTCAGAATACAGTATGTCTTAATTCATTTTGTGAATACTGCCGATATTTTACTTTGTGAGTTAAAGACTCGTGTTTATTGGCGTTGGTTGAGAATGTGAAATTTGGAATGACGAGGAGTCAACTGTTTCGGTAATGGGATGGTTCAAATGATTGTTTTATCATTTATTTATTCAGATTTTATATGTGCTGTGAGCAGTGGGGTTAGTTCTCCTTATATTATTTTACGTGTGTTCAGGGATCATTCAATGCCATGTAGAGATTCTATTTGTGAATTGGGAAAACAATTGTTTGTGTTAACGGGGAAGGGGAGCTGACCTGGCCAAGTGAGTGTGTGAACCAAGCAGCTACCGCTTCTAGTTTGTGTTCCAGGCAATTATATTACAGTATATAAGTATCATTTTCACTGTCACGTTATGTGTTCCAGTTTAGTGGAGATTAGAACTACACTGCTGACACCTCATGTTCCTGGTGTGGATGTTTGCTATTCCACCTGGTAACATCTATGTAACTAGTCGTGGAGTGTCAGGTAATCCCATCTGCTAGTCACCATGCACTAGCTAGTGTTCCCTCCAGCTTGTAGATTGTAAGTCTTGTAGTTATTTTGCATTTGTTTAACAGTAATTAATGTAATTAATAGTCAACAAACACATGTGGCTTTTCTATTTATTTACCCAAATATAGCACACCCTATTGTTATTAATTACGAATTAACCAATAATAGGCAACTTTCCTTTTACGAGAGAATATATGAGGTAATTTACAGTTCCTTTAACACGTGTGTCGTGTGTAAGAGCACTTGGTGACTACCTGTCAGAGGTGCGAGGAGGACATGGGAATGTCTATCTATAGTCAGTGAGAAGTAAGTGATAACGTATGCTTAACTGCTGTTTATCTAGTAAATTCGTAGAATATAGTTTATGCAAATCCTACATGTGAAATAACCTACATTTATATAAGTAGTACTGCCAGTAGGCTATGTTGACAGTGGATATTACTGGTGTCGCCTGTAGCAGTTGGTGGCCGTCAGCTCATAAGCGAGGGAGCGGTAGTGCTCTGTGTTCACGTTACTTTGGGAGATTTGTACCAGAGATACTGGAAATATTGGACTCGAGAACTCTGTATATAACTGTTAATATAAACATTTGTTTTACCGTGTGTGTTTTGGTTATCATCCTCCCACACCAACGTTAATTCCTGTGACACTTTCCTGCAAATGTCTTGTGACGGCACAGTCTCTCTGACAGTGTCGGGCACTTGATGATGGAGTTAAAAATTTAAATTTACGTTTCGAAAAAGTGGCTGGGTGTCTTGTTAGTATTTTTCGTAGAACTATGTTATTCATCTAATTTTGAAATCTTTAGGCATTATTTAGGGAAGTTATTTTCCTTTGCACAGTTGTCCATTAATATTCCATCAACTTTACTGATCGTTCAGCAGCTTCAGCTAATACTATAATAGTTGTTAACAGTTAAGGTGTCCAGCTTCATCGTGCAGGTGTAAACCAGGATTAATAGAAATTAGACTCTCGACGATTCATTCTGTATCTCGTATACCCGAGAACATTTCATTGACCAAACCTCTGAGAAAAGGTTGTCATTGGACGGCCGTAACACGATGGAGGAAATTTCTTCTCTTCGAAAGAGATTGATGTTGGGGTAACTAACAAAATAAAGAGCGCTGACCAAGGAAAAAAGTAACAATATTTACAGAGTGATCATAACACATTATCATCATTATCACGAACGAAAAAAAAAGAAATGCAATATAAATGGAGTGGCTGATAATAATAATGAAAAAATACTTTGTGAAAGAGCAAATTTTTTTTTCCTAAAGAGTAACTGGCTGTACAATGTACATGACATGTCTGAAGGATCAGCAAGATAGCACAACTCTCCTGAAGCAGAGTTCATCGGGAGGGGTGAGGCGAGGAGACCCCTGGACAGCCAAGTTAGAAGCGTAGGGGAAGTAACAACAAGGATGCTGAAAGGGTAAAGTGAAGTGATGCACAAACACGTCCAATATGTAGTATACACGAGGCGTGGAGGGGGAGGCGCTCTGTAAAAGATTGGATGGATGCAGCGCCCGTGACGAAGTGCCAAGAGAGAGGTGAGGTGTATGGACTAAATGTAGGGAGCTTCAATAACAGTAATAAATAAATGTAATGTCGATGGTAAAGAAGGAATCACTGTCCATAACAAGTAAGTGTTGATGAAAAATGTGATAAATATAACAAATATGAAAGACATGAAATGATTTATGTATTATCCTATGTATCCTGATATACCCACTGATAATAAAAAAAATAAACCCAGATGTTTTGGTTAACCGTGAAGGCGATCGGTTTAATTAGTCATGTATGAGTGGTTCAGGTACTGTACATTACAGCCGGTGTAGGTGATTGAGTCTGGGGAGAGAAAGGGGGGCATGGGAGACGCCAAGATACGTAACTGTACGTATCTTGGCGTCTCTCATGCTTCTTGGTTCCCACCCTCCCTCCTCCTCAGCTCTAGGGGGGACAGGGTGAATGGAGGGAGGCTGTGATGGTCCCTAAAAAAAATGTAAACATGGTTGAGAACTATGATAATTTTGGTGTTTTTATGCCCAAGACCATTTCCTGTTTATGACCATCATTCTCCCAAATGAAGAAATCCTGTAAACGTTCAAATTTATCAATCCACAACTGGAGGAATCCCTGCCTGCCTCCTTCATGTGTTTCAACAACTTGCCTTCAGCCGCCCGTGGTCACTGAATTCCTTCTAAATCGAAAATACACATTGTTTATATTTTTTCACTAACGTACTCATCTGATTTGATTCATTTCAAAGTAACATACGCAATGGGGTCAGCATGCACTGTACAGTACCACAATATGCTTCCCAGTGAAGCACATAGTAAATCTGAGTGTTCCCTGAACACACAAAGTATCCACTCCAATTGATGTGAAATAATGAATTTGGAAATAATATTGGGATATGGAAGATGTAGAAATATGACCGGTTGCACATAGTAAATACTGCATCCATGAATAATGACACCTTTTCCTATGCCACACTATTCACTTCACACATAGGAAGGTGAGGAGAGAAAGAATGACGATATTTGCTGTGGGGTCTGGGATGCGGGAGGGAAAAACACGTAGTTAATCCTGTGTGTTTGGGGAGTAGCGCGGAGATTGGTGGAGTGTTCTTTCTGGCTAATGCACGACAGTCGTCCATGCCCAGATCGCTTATGATACTTGCAGTATAACTGCGCCTGTTGGCTGGGAGTCTAGGCCTGACTATGGAGCTGATATTCATCCCCCTTTTTCTGAAACCAAACAGATAGGTCTTGTGTCCTTTCTAATGACAATAAAAACAAAGAATCGGCTGACGACCAGTGGGCGGAGAGCGATCCCTATATAATGGATCAACTCTAGTTTAGGAAGAGAGGGAAGTGACTGATTGTCCAATGGCATTGCTGATTGAGACTTTTGTTGTTGATGATGTTGTTGTCCCTAGGTACTTGACTGACGAATTGCTGTAACTGGTTCACCTTAATCAATTTTGTTTGTACCTAGCGGCACGCCAAGGTCAGGGTTAGGGTTAGTAGTGTATCCCCTGGCTTAAATGGTAGAGTCTTAAGTGACGCCAATTGTTTCAGACCAAAACAATGGACAAACTGTAAGGAGCCAAAAAAGTTGAAACATTATCAAGAGTGGACAAATGTCCACTCACAAGTCACCATGGTAACTAAAGCTACAGCTGAATAAGAGTAGATTTTTTTAGAAGAGGGAGGAACATAAGAACAACATAAGAACATAAGAATGGAGGAAACTGGAGTGGGCCTCTTGGCCCATACTGGGAAGTCCCATTTACACCCAACCCCTATTGCTCATATATCCATCCAACCTATGTTTTAAGCTATCCGTTGTATTCGAGTCAATAATGATGTTTGGTAACTTGTTCCGTTCATCCAAACCAATGTTTACCTATTTCGCTCCTAAATCTAAATTTGTCTAATTTAAAACCATTGTTAAGAGTTCGCTCCTGGTTGGATAGTTTGATACCTTTGTTATGCCCCCTTTGTTTAGCCCTGACTTTCATTATACACCTCTATCATATCGCCCCTCACTCTACGTAATCCAAGTGAGGTCTAACAAGCGCAAGATATAGTTGCAGGGTGACCTCTCTAGTTTCTAACTAACACTCCTTTGTATGAACCCAAGTACTTTATTAGCCTTGTTTTGAGCAAATACACATTGTTTACTTGGCTTAAGATTCCTACTTATCATTACTCCTAAATCTTTCTCACATTCGGTTTCTCTATAACATCGTTGTTCATCTGATATCTGGTTTCTCTATTTACATCTCCTAGACTAAGTATTTGATAGGAAGGTGAGGAGAGAAAGAATGACGATATTTGCTGTGGGGTCTGGGATGCGGGAGGGAAAAACACGTAGTTAATCCTGTGTGTTTGGGGAGTAGCGCGGAGATTGGTGGAGTGTTCTTTCTGGCTAATGCACGACAGTCGTCCATGCCCAGATCGCTTATGATACTTGCAGTATAACTGCGCCTGTTGGCTGGGAGTCTAGGCCTGACTATGGAGCTGATATTCATCCCCCTTTTTCTGAAACCAAACAGATAGGTCTTGTGTCCTTTCTAATGACAATAAAAACAAAGAATCGGCTGACGACCAGTGGGCGGAGAGCGATCCCTATATAATGGATCAACTCTAGTTTAGGAAGAGAGGGAAGTGACTGATTGTCCAATGGCATTGCTGATTGAGACTTTTGTTGTTGATGATGTTGTTGTCCCTAGGTACTTGACTGACGAATTGCTGTAACTGGTTCACCTTAATCAATTTTGTTTGTACCTAGCGGCACGCCAAGGTCAGGGTTAGGGTTAGTAGTGTATCCCCTGGCTTAAATGGTAGAGTCTTAAGTGACGCCAATTGTTTCAGACCAAAACAATGGACAAACTGTAAGGAGCCAAAAAAGTTGAAACATTATCAAGAGTGGACAAATGTCCACTCACAAGTCACCATGGTAACTAAAGCTACAGCTGAATAAGAGTAGATTTTTTTAGAAGAGGGAGGAACATAAGAACAACATAAGAACATAAGAATGGAGGAAACTGGAGTGGGCCTCTTGGCCCATACTGGGAAGTCCCATTTACACCCAACCCCTATTGCTCATATATCCATCCAACCTATGTTTGAAGCTATCTATTGTATTCGAGTCAATAATGATGTTTGGTAACTTGTTCCGTTCATCCAAACCAATGTTTACCTATTTCGCTCCTAAATCTAAATTTGTCTAATTTAAAACCATTGTTAAGAGTTCGCTCCTGGTTGGATAGTTTGAATACCTTTGTTATGCCCCCTTTGTTTAGCCCTGACTTTCATTTATACACCTCTATCATATCGCCCCTCACTCTACGTAATCCAAGTGAGGTCTAACAAGCGCAAGATATAGTTGCAGGGTGACCTCTCTAGTTTCTAACTAACACTCCTTTGTATGAACCCAAGTACTTTATTAGCCTTGTTTTGAGCAAATACACATTGTTTACTTGGCTTAAGATTCCTACTTATCATTACTCCTAAATCTTTCTCACATTCGGTTTCTCTATAACATCGTTGTTCATCTGATATCTGGTTTCTCTATTTACATCTCCTAGACTAAGTATTTGACATTTGTCCACATTGAATTTCATCTGCCATTTTTCAGACCATTCGATTTTTTTTTCGATCTTCCTATAGTTTTGCAGATTTAATTACACGCTTTATTTTAGTGTCATCAGCAAATTTACTTATGTTGCTGTCTACGCCGATATCTATGTCGTTTATGTACATAATAAATAATAATGGTCCAAGTACTGAGCCTTGGGGTACTCCACTTGTGACGTTACTCCATTCGAATTTAGTGCCGTTAATGCTCACACGCTGTTTTCTGTCCTGTAACCACGCACTAATCCATTTTAGAAAATCTCCTCCAATGCCGTGAGCCTACACTTTTCTTATTAGTCTTTCGTGGGGGACTCTGTCGAAGGCTTTGCTAAAGTCAAGTCGAAGGCTTTGCTAAAGTCAATGCATTTGGACTTCAACGTGTCAGAAAAGCGAGTTAATCCTACTAGTGATCCAAGTTGTGGATCCTTTGAAAACATGCTAATAAATTCGTGGAACTCATCGTATTTAGTAATTTTTTTTAAATTACGGTGCGCATGCATTGACCAACCCCTATCAAGGCGACTCACCAGTGACGTGGGTGGGGGAAAGGAGGTGGGGTGAGGTGAGGTGAGGTGAGGTGTTTATTAACAACTACAACTGGATTGGTATAAGACGACCCACTTCTGAGCTTTTAATTAATCTTGTTAGTGTTACTGCTTTCAGGGGTAGGGGATAAGGAAGGTCTTTCAATATTAGGGGCATTAATTTCCTTTTAGGAGAATAAGACCGGAATAAAATCAAAATACACCTATAGAGAAACAGGAAGTGACCAACCGTCAAAGTAGACGTGTACTTAATATTTGGCTGCAAGCGATGGCTGTCAAGGCAGACGACGTCGCAGGACAGGACACCACAGATGATTGCGAATCGACTCTGGATCCAGGTACTTGATATTGAAGATGAGCGGAACAGAGAAACAGAGCAATTAGGTTTAGACGAGTCTTGGACAAGATATAGGTTGCAATGACATATTGTAACGAGCACAGGACCACGATGAATTAGGCCGATGACAAGTAGTTGAATAAATTCGGTAGCGTAGCTTAGCTGGAGATCAGTTGTCACGTAGTGTTACCAGGGTGACAGGGTGGCAACCAATTCAGCGACGTTTGAGGGCGAGACAAAGCCCGGCAAGCAGGAGGTCACGCCGCACATTGTTTAAGGTCTTGCAAAATTGGCTAATTCTTAGATGCCTGCGGTCAGCACTAGTGACGAGTTGTTAACTCGTCTATATCACCGCTGCACACCACTTGTTGGGACATGAGAGATGCAGTGACATAATTGGTTGTACACTGTTGTAAAGGCCAAATAGGATCTTTGATGGTTGACTGCTACACCAATCTATTCTGAGGTGCTAAGGGAACTTTTCCATTCAAAATATAAATTAATTTACAACAATATATACTCACAAAAGTAATATAATAAGTAAGTTTACGAGGGGAATATGATCTGCCGACACCTGAATATCAGGTACAACACAACAGCTCTGCCGTCGAGTTGTCAGTAGAGGTGTATGGAAGCGAGAGGTCGACCGGAGTACAGAGTAGTCCCAGCTCCCCCGAACAGCATACTCAAGGGATGGGATTAGACTGAATTCGCCCCTGAACTAGATTCCGGTAAACTCTGGTCTGCTGCCCTCCGCAACTCCCTACGACTAGACAAGTCAGATTATACAGTATATGTCCTCTAGAGGACAAGGACTGTCGAACACTGATGATAACGCCTCTCGCGCCGGGCCCTTGACGTGGGTTAAGTCCTCCTAAACAACATGGCAATAATAGTATGCTAAAATTCATACAGTATTAACAACACCCGACATATTGAACATAACACCTCAACAATCAACACAGAAATGTACCATAAACCAACAAAACATAAGCAAATCACAAACAAACATAACAGACAAATCAATGATATAAGTGAAGAATTCTCTTACCGCGCACACATCTCTATTCCATTCTCTGAACGCTGACCGCACTGGTCGTTCATGTCAACCTTGTACTCTGCGAAAACACTGCTGATTATCACTGGCTGCCTAAGCTTTGTACCATGCCTATGGCAAGTGGTGAGCAGAAACTTGTGATGGCTTTGGTTAGGGAAGAAAAGATTGCACTACTGAACAGCTCAGAAGATGACCTGTGGATTTCAAGTAGCGATTCATAAGCAGATGATCCGCGGCCAACAACAATGGAGGTGACAGACAGTTTTCAAGAGGTGATTAATAAGAAAGAAAAGAAGAGGAGGTGAGAGTTGGCGAAGAAAAGTGAAGGAAGTGATAGTGATGAGATCATTAATGATGGGAAGAAGAGGACGACATACACAGAAGAAACCAAAAAGAATTCAACTGGGAATAAAACACAGCAGGTTACTCGAATGAATCATCGTGAAAGTACCAATGGGCCGAGCAACCCAGGTGGTGGAAACAGCTCAGGAAGGAGGAGGTTGAACTTTCCAAGTGATTCACACATGTCATTCTATGAGCGGTTACTGTAGGCTGCTACACTAGGAAGAGTGCATATATAGTTTGAACCCATGCCTTAGGAAGGTCGTAATAATTCCTATATGACTGTAGCTGGGGATGAGGCGGTAAAGTTTTTTTCAACGACAGGGTTTAAGGAAGTGTTACGAGTTGGGGATTTAGAATATAATTCAAAGTCTACCCAGATCCCAACAGGCAACAACAATAAAAAAACAAAGACAATCGGACTATAAAAGGGTAGGCAAAGGATGCGAGTTTTTGTTGTGTATAATAAAGTACCATAAATTCCTTAACAAAATATTCAGCTTTCTATAATTTACCCTTAACCATACTTAACCTAAACTTTAACAGTATATACATATTTATACAACATACAATAATTTGAAGCAAGGTGGAGGTGGGGAGGCCATATAAGATTACAAATACTTAAGTGCGGAGCTGAGATGGCTGACGAGTAAGGCTGAGTATTGTAGAAGACGGTAGGTAGTCACTGTGCCGTAGGTTTCCAGGATAGGTCATCCTGTGGTCACTTCCCAGAGTGAACTGCACTCTCATCGAACTGGAACTGATGAGGAAGACTTTGAGGAGGTGACGCAACAACCAGGATATGGAGAAGGGAAACCCCGGAGTGGTAACTAAGAGTAGTCATAATCGGGTTTCGTCCCTAGATGGCGTTGCTCGTGGTGCTGGGTAGGTATATTAGGACAATAGATGGCGTGGTTCGTAACAGAAGTGATAATGACGATGCCCCAGGACACAGAGCAACACAACCAAAGTGATCGTCTTCATGTACCCGGTTATACTGGATCCTGAGTTTCTAGTTAACGACACACGATTCATATGGGCAAAGTGACACGAAATCTGAGGTGAGAAGAAGAACTAAGTGGTACCAATGATGATGGGAGACGTTCCGTAGAAAATATTCATTTCTGTAATAGGAAATAGTGCAGCAGGTGGGGCCATGTGGCCTGGAAATGTCAAAAGTGAGTGTCGGTGCCGTTACTGTGGAAAAAAAAATCTTAATTCAATGGAATGTAGAAATAAAATAAAGTCTGGGCAACATGTTGTGCCGTGTTGTTGCAATTGTGGCGGGACGCATAATGCAGGTTCCTTAATTTGCAATAAGAAACCACAGATGCGTGATGTGCGGTGGCAGAGCATGGGGGAGGTGCAAGAGCAAGAAAATAAGGAAGGACGAGGAGTTGCAGGAGAGACAACTCTACCTTCAACGGAGAACGTGTGGAAGAAGAGGATGAAAAGTGGCAAGTTGAAGGTAACAGGAAATGGTGTAGGAGCTGCACCAAAAGTTGTTCCAGAAGAGAAGGTAATTGACAAGTTTGGTGATGTGTATGGTGTAGTAGTTCAACTGAGGCAAGAAATTAAGATGCTTAGGAAAAAGGTAGAGGACAATCAGAAGCAAATTGCCCATTTTTGTGAACATAGAAATGTGGATGCTGAAATAAAAGGGAAGAAGGTTGAAAATAATACAGTAATAAAATCTGACAAACCATCTTTGATATGGGGGATCGGAAATGTGGACACAAGGGAAGAGATAACCCGCAAGTTTCTGTTGTTCATAGGGAAAATGGAGAGCACTAGTTTAAGTATACTTTTAGCGAATGTAAATAGCTTACGCCTTAGGACCACAGATGTGCTTGCTTATGTACTGTTGTATAAGGTGGATGTTATAGCCTTACAAGAGACGGGTACGGAGGATGGCAAGTTGATGAATTTACGTGATTATCAATGTTTCTGGTTACCAGCTGATAACAGAAATAATACAAGAGAGGCCAGATACTCAAAAACATTTATGGTACTGTATGTCTTTGTGTACCCTGTAACTGGACTTACAACTCAGATCGGTATACTTAAAACACCGATGGTATACTCTAAACAAATATTTGACATCGAACTCCGTAAGTTAAAGCGCATAACTTACACCAGCCCCTGAGGCTCTGTAACACTCTCAACCCGGATGTAGTAGTCACTAATTCCCGATTGTATAAAAAATAATAATAATAAATGTTGTAATAATGCTTGTTAGACTTGTTTTATCATAGAATAATGAAGAAAATGTTTTGAACATCAACATAATGAAATATAGTATTTCAGTTTGTCTTTTTCGTAAAATTTTTGTTGCAATAATACGAGGCTTGAGTGTTTGTATTTGTCGCAGTTTGGAAGAGATGCTCTTTTGCCTTCTTACAAATTATAAAGTATTTTTTTACCAAAACAGAAGGTTTGTATTGTTCACACTTAGGGTAAAAATATGTTTTATGACTGAGTACACTTATAGAAAGACCTTATTAATGTTGTATAGCCGTAAATATCCCTCAGTAATGAAAGCCAAATATGAGGTGAATGAACATTCCTGCCTACTAGACTTCGCCTTGTTTTTCTAATATGCAACCAATAGCCTAGCCCTATTTTCTTATGTATATGGCTTATGATAACATGAAAGGCTCTAAAGGTTAGCCAAAATTAAATGATATGCATAAAATATGGATTGCCATTAACTTGATTAATAGGGGAATATATAATTCCTTTTTCATTCTTAGGCCAATAAATTTTTAAACGTGGGACCTACTGAATTTAGTTATAACATGAGGAATATTTAAATAAGAAATTATACCAATAGGTTATAGGTTAGGTTAGGTTTGGTTATGTTATTTTATGTTATGTTATGGTAAGTTAGGTTAGGTTAGAGAATGTGTACATGGTTTTTTTGGTGAGTGTCAGGCTGTCAGTGAGACACTTACCTTAGGTCTAGTTCCAGACTTTTCATGAACAGTATCATAGGGTAGAGTATTAATTTAAGAAAATTTACTGATAATCAGATATATTTTCAGGTTTTAAATTGTTGTTTTTTGTATGAACTTGAAGACAATTCAGTCCAAATGACCCAAACATTGAAAGGAAAATACCATGTTCTAGGCTAAATTTCCCTACAATTATTTTCTTTCTTTTGGCGACTTCACACACCATGGCGCACACTTCAGTCTCACTGAAATTTGGTCGTTTCTTCAGGTGGTTGTCCTTCCATCTTTTGTTTACAAACTAATATCACGTGCATCGCTCTCAGCTGATTTCTCCTTCTCTTGTGATTGGTTGATGATTTTGTTAACTGAGCGCTGATTGGCCAACTAGCTCCTGCACTGTCATCTACCTTCCGACAAGAGAACTGAATTTACAGGGTAAACACTAGAGTTATGATAACTTACGGACTGCTTAAGGAACTGTAATTTAATTTTGAGTATGCTAAATTTACGGGAATGTGAGGAGTCTGCAATATGGGGTACTGTATCTCGCTAATATACTTAACTTATGAGGTGTTTTGAGTATCCGGCCCGAGGTCTGTTAACTTATGTTCGGAAAAATGTACCGGTTGAATTGATAATAGCTGATAAGCAGAATGAGGTTGAAAGATTGTGTGTTAAAATCTATGCCCAAGGGAGGTCTATATGTATTGTTAACATCTATGTGTACATCCTCAAAGTTTGGATATTGAGGACATGCATGAGTGCCTATTTAATGATGCTAGTGTATTGGTTGGTACTATGGGTACTATGGGACCGAATAACATTAATGGAAGGAGATGGTTACACTTCTTGGAGGAGTTTGATGATATTGAAATACTGGGGAATCATGAGCCTACCCACATACATGGAGGATGGTTAGATTATGCAGTATGTTATAATACATGTGGAATAAGATCGAATGTTGACATAGCTAGGGATTTGCTTAGTGATCATTTTGCAATACGAATTACTATACATGTTAACAAAATACAGAAGTTAATTAAGCTAAAAGATATTGGTTGCTGGAAGACAAAAAACAGGAACAGAACACAACTATACAGGATTGGTATACAGATTATATGTATTTGAATGACAAATTGGCTCAGGGATGGAGTAAACTCTAAAGAAAGCTGCAAAGATAATGGAGTGCAAAACCAAATGATAACACTGATCAACATAAAGAAAAATTCTCATGGTTCTGGATCAAAACAGTCTGATTCTAGTGTAATTGTATGTGCTGAACTCAATTATGACATTCGTATAGCTGTATCAGGCTCAGTTTTCCAGAACCAGCATATCTATATATTTAGTGTACCATGCTATTCATACAGTAATTTATATGCTCATTGGCTCCACTTATGCAATTATTTTGTCCTGATTTGTGCTTTTTTGTTTGTTTCAGTTTGCTGATTCATGATATTGCATATCTACACCTGCATGATTTGTAATTACTCTGAAATTAACAAAACATGGAACGTCGCAAGTGTGTGAACGGTGCTGACAGTTTTTGCTACATATGTGGTGCCTTCACTCCTGGTAGCCTCAAGAAACCAATCACAAAAGCTGTTCGACTGAACTACAAAAGTTACTTCAAATGTCATTTGGGTGACCAAGACAAGAAATGGGCACCTCATGTAGCCTGTAAGTCTTGTGTTAACCACCTGAGCGAGTGGATGTGTGGTAAACGAAGTTCAGGAATGCCGTTTGCTGTACCAATGATATGGCGTGAACCTAAAGACCACAGTAGTGACTGCTACTTCTGTCTCACAAATATTAAGGGAATAAAAATCAAGACACGAGGCAAGGTACAGTACCCCAATATTGCTTCTGCAATCCGACCAGTACCGCACAGTGCTGAACTTCCAGTCCCAAATCCACCGACTGAACAAGAATTGAGTGATTCCGATTCTACCTCTACCTCAATGGAAAACGACTACCAGGATGACTCTGAAAATACCAGGCCTAAACTATTTACTCAAGAAGCGCTTCATGATCTCATCAGGGACCTAAACTTGTCAAAAGAAAAGGCTGAAGTTTTGGGATCCAGACTAAAGCAGCGTAACCTGCTAGAAGATGGAGTGCATATCACTACAGCACGTTACCGACATAGACAGCTGTCTGTATTTTTCAAGATGGTAAACAACCTTTGTTATTGCGAGGACGCAGTATCTCTCATGCAACAACTCTGCAAGTCTGAAACATACAAGACAGAGGATTGGAGGCTGTTTATAGACTCAGGAAAAGACTCTCTGAAAGCTGTTCTTTTACACAATGGCAATCAGCTTCCATCTGTCCCAATAGCACACGCAACAAAAATGACTGAGAGCTATGAAACAATGAAAATTCTGTTGGCCGCTATAGAGTATGAGAAACACCAGTGGAAGATATGTGGCGATCTCAAAGTCATCAGTTTACTACTGGGCCTTCAGAGTGGCTACACAAAGCACATGTGCTTTTTGTGCTTGTGGAACAGCAGAGCTGATGCAGAGCACTATGTGAGAAAGGATTGGCCGACAAGACCAAGAGATGTGCCTGGAAGGTTTAACTGTGCTCACAATCCGCTTGTAGATCCAGAAAAGATATTTTTGCCTCCACTGCATCTAAAGCTCGGTTTGGCTAAAAATTGCATCAAAGCTATGGATCAATTCGGTGCTGGGACTCTATACTTATCTCAGAAACTAGGTGGTGTGGTTTCCGAAGCCAAGTTGAAAGCAGGTGTCTTGAATGGACCACAAATTCGTATACTAGTTAATGATAGCGAATTCACCAAAACATTGAACCCACTGGAGAAAAAAGCATGGGAATCATTTGTCAATGTGTCAAAGAATTTTCTTGGAAACTATCGTGCTGACAACCTCAAAGAAATCGTAACAACCATGCTTCAGAATTATCATGCATTGGGAGCAAAGTTGTCCTTGAAATTGCATTTTTTCCACTCTCATATTGAATTTTTCCCAGGTAACCTTGGAGACGTTAGTGATGAACACGGCGAAAGATTTCATCAAGATATCGCCATAATGGAGAGCAGATATCAGGGACAATTCAGTCCTAACATGATGGGCGACTATTGCTGGACACTTTTAGAACTTCATATTTTGTCATTATAAAGGATTTGAACTTTTGTTTTTTGGTACAATTTTTTATGAGCTTATCTGTGATAGGTTTAAAATTGTATCTTGCATGACGCGATAATGTTACTATATTAATATTCATTAATATGAAATTAGTCATGAAAGCACAGTCACATGAGATAATCTCATCTTTTGCACGACACGTGATGGAATATTAAATATTTGTACCTATTGATTTTTTTTATAAAACCTGGTCTGATAGAACAAAACAAATATCAGATTCGAATTCAGCAATATGAAATTAGTTGTGTGAGCATGATCTCATATGTGAACCATTTTGGCTGTTGACCAGTGTATAATCAAATCAAGTAAGAGGCGCGGAATAAATACTGGACAGACTTTTTAGGGAGAATCGCTGAAGGCAAGAGCTTGGGTGACATATGGAATAGAAATTGAAATACTTTATTGGCCATAAAATTATTACATCAAAAGGACAGGGTAGTATACTAATCCCACTCTCACTTTTGCCATCCCCTTCTGGGGTTTAAAAAAAGTTATAAATGTCATAACAATAATTATTTTTACATCAATGAAATAGTTCATTTTGGCATGAACACTGTACTACATTGAAAGAACAGATATTATAATCCCACACAAAGATAAATGTCATATCCTTGGAGCAATTTTTTTTACATTGCAAGAATTACATTGCAAGAATTAATCATCCAACAAATTCGTTTCTTCAAAGAAGTGATCTCACTGTTCCTGTATGGTTGTTTTTTTTCACATTCTAATACATAATGTTGTAGTGTATGTGCATCCCTTAGATGACACAGTTAACAAGGTTGTCCCGCCCCTCCACTTATCTGCCAGTAAGATTTGTATCCCAATCTTAGTCTCATTATAACAGTGTCAACAGATGGTAAGTTAGTCCCGTAAGTTACACTGGTGTTTTGTAAAACATACTAATAGTGCTGAAAACTCTCGTTACATACGGCAATCACTTCTCTTCTTGCTTTTTCCCATTCCTCTCTTTTTCTTTTCATTTCAATCTTTATCGTTCTAATACTTACATTGCTAACAATATCTATATACATCTTTTCTACAGCTTTTTTGGCCAATTTGTCAGCCATTTTATTTCAATGAATCCCCACATGTGATGGAATCCATACAAACTGCACAGTACATTCCATTTCTTGCATTACTATGACCAGTCATTTAAAGATATTAACAATATGAAAATTACATGGATTTTTACTCTGCAAAGCTTCCAAGGCACTTTTAATATCAACAAAAATATATGTTTCCTTACATTTCTCTATAGCAATCTGGAGTCCTTCACATATTGCGTGTAGTTCAGCGAGCGTGGATTAAGTGTTGCTGCTAATTCTTTCACAAACCATTTGATCTGCATAACACTCATTGATAAAGTATTCCCTGATAAAAACACCACATCCCGCTTGACCGTTACTTAATACTGATCCATCACAATATATATGTACAGCTTATAGCCTAGTAAAACTATATATTATCTCTAAAAAGACATTTCGTAAATAACTGGGATGCCAATCTTTTTTTTTTCCCTTAAGCTGTAAAATATCTACTGTAATGCATCCTTCCTGCCATGGTCTAAACCTTAAATACGTTTGTAATGAAATGTAGTATTTATCTACTCCATACTTCATCATAATATTATACAATAGCCTTGCATACTTGGACACATTGCCAAGATCTGTTCTTTTATTTAAGCACATTATTGTACGGGAGAACCTATTATCTCCTCCTCTCCTAATGGTCCTAAGAGTAGCGGCTACAGCAAGTTCCTTTACTCTATGTTTTCTACTTGGTAAATCTAACTGCATTCTCATTATTTCAATTCTAGTGGTACGTTGACACCCTAAAACAATTCTCAAGGCCTCGTTTTGTATCACTTCAAGCTGTTGAATAAGTTTCTTACTGTACATTATAAGGGTGGGAGCTGCATAGTCAATAACTGAATGTATAGTACTGATATAAACCATCCTTAAAATAGGAATACCTGCGTCACTTCCCTTCTATGCCAAATCTCTTAAAGGTCTTAAACGTCCTTTACATGTATTTTCCAGGTATTGCATCTCACGTACTTTACTGTTGGACTTGTACCCACTGTACATCCCAAGTATTGGTAAACATCAACTTTCTCTAGCCTTAATCCATTCAAAAATAGATCCCCTTGTTCATAATTTCTGACCTGATATTTAGTTTTTCATTGTTAATAATTACAAGGCCCATTCTACAACAAAGTGTACTCAATGCGTCTGAAGCCTTTTCCATGTTTCTCATACCTTTACACTGTAAATGTATATCATCAGCATATATTATAACCTGAGTGTCTCCAGGAAATTCGTAGCGAGCCATTATGTTCATCAATATGTTAAAATGAGTGGGGCTAAGCACCTCCCTGTTGAGTCCCCAACTCCATCCCTCTTTCTTCTGAGTACCAACCCTGAAGCCATACTCTAGCCATTCTGTTACTCAAGTAATCCACAATCTATTTCAGCAACTTCCCAGAAACCCCTAAATTAATAAGTACCTCAAGTATGAATTCTTTATTTGCCCTATCAAAGGCCCCTTTTAAGTCTACAAAAGTCCTGTCCTTCTTGTAGCCTCGGAGTTATTCAAACACTTTACAACACAGTCTGCAGTACTTCTCCCTTTCTTAAATCCATGTAAATTGGGCGCTAAGAGATATTCCACTTTATACAACAACCTGTTTAATACTATTCTTTCCATCATTTTATTAAACAAGAGGTCAAAGATATTGGACGAAAATCTCCAATGTTCTTTATTATCGTTTTCGATATCTCTGCCACAGACAATTATATTATGTTATGAATAGCGAGCCTGCTTCCTATGTACTGTCAATCAATCAGAGTACCGTCCTCATATCTGAAGGTTGGCGACCACAGTCGTCCACTTTAAACGTTCTCGGACTGTTTTTACTAATCCTCTTGAGGCTTATACCTCCCTGAGGATCCAGTTTTTAACTTCATTCATCCATCGGAGTCTCTGCCTTTCCCTGGCTCTCCTACCCTCAACTTTGCCCATTAATATTTCTGTTATTATCCCCTCATCCCTAATTATATGACCCAAGTACCGAATTTTTCTTTTTCTGTACATTTAAAGTATTCGTCTTGAACATTTTGCTAATCTTAGTCCATCTTCATTTGTCTTACTGTCACTGTATCTTATTCTTAACATTCGCCTATAGCACCACATTTCAAAAGCCTCCAACCTCTTTCTGGTGTCTGCTGAAAGTGTCCACCCTTCTGACCCAAACACCAGTCTGCCATATAAGGCCTTTCAGCAGCCTTTTTCTCAAATCGAAGTTAATGTCCCTTTTCATTAGGTTTTTTAGATTATGAAATGCTCTTTTTACTTGCCCTATTCTTTTTTTTTTGATTCCTTTTGTACATCTACCATCACAGTTAACGTTACTTCCAAAATAAAAAATTTCCCACCTGCTAAAGTTCTCTGTTGCCTACCATATTTTTATTTTAGGATCTATTTCCAATTTGGAAATGTGCTCGGAACTGGGCAGTCAGCTCGTTCAAAGAACGAGTTATTCATTATGTTTATTATTTTTATCTTAAATGTGTTACGTTATGTTTGTATTATGTTTGTTTGTGATATATATTGTTGTAGGTTATATAATGATATATATAGTCAGGCTGACTGGTGGTAAAATCGTGGTATTAATGATAGAAGCATGGGAGCTGGCACACCATTAGATAATATGTTTATAAGTATTTTCAGCTACAAGGCCATTGCATATTATTTCCCTGAGGACCAGGGTAGCCATTTAACAAAATGGCCCCCAGCCTATACAGGAGAATCTACCTCTATAGCTATGTTGTTCCACATCTTGCTTATTTCCTCACATGTTTCTTTCAGGAAAGGCTGCTAGATGTTTCCTAGGCCTCTATGTAATTAGGTTAGGTTAGGTTAGGTTAGGTGGCAAAATATGGTGTGACAATTACATTTTACTATTTCCAGATAGTCACTTAAACTGGAAGGCAATGTCCAAAATATATAAAATAGCAAATCTCCAGCAGCCTAGCACATCAGCTGCTGCAGAAACTGACTGGGACAAATGCGTTATGTCAAAAATTGTCCAGTGAAGCGCTTATTTGTCCAGCACAATCAAAACGTAACACAGGAAGTGCAGGGTACAAGACACTTGAAGATAATCTCTTGGGTTTCAAGAAGATAGACTGTTTGCCATTGATTTTTTTTCCCGACTGGATGATGGCCAGGGCATTGAAGACACACTTGCAAGCAACAATGCCAAATGGTATGATAGTTGTAGACTAAAATATAATAAAACCAAACTCCATTGAGCAGAAAAGGGAAAAGGCATTTCACAAGGAAGTTCTGATTCTCCCAAGATGAAGAAATGCACCCGTCAGAGTCTGGTGAACAGTGCTTGTGAGACAGAAATGTGCTTCTTTTGTAATCAACCTCCCAAAGATACAAATTCATGGCACCACGCTTCGACATTTGAGCTTGATGCCCGAGTCAGAAAATGCGCTTTGCAATTACAGGATCAACATCTCCTGGCCAAATTAAGTATAGGGGATCTTCATAGCTCAGGAGGCCAAGAACCCTGTCCAGTGTTTGGTGTCTTTATATGGCTAAGTCAGGCAAGCAAAGGTACAGGTATCTGATGAAATGGAAGACAATACCCACATTAATCAAGGTATAGCACTAGCTGAGCTTGTCTCTTACACTGAAGATGCCCATACAGACACTGAAGCTGTAAGAGTATTCAAACTAGCAGATCTCACCAGAATGTACACGACCAGACTGGAACAGCTCGGAACAAGTGTATCCGGGAGTGTGCATTCAACAGATCTGAAAAATAGGATCCTTACATATTTTCCAGACCTACAAGCTCATAAAGAATGGCATGATATCTTTCTTGTTTTTAATGAGGATGTTGGACCAGCACTGAGGAAGCCATGTGACCATGATGCTGATTATGATGCCATTGTTCTTGCACGGGCTGCCAGCATTGTTAGAAAAGACATGTTCAGGATGGAGACCTCATTCACTGTTACCTTCGACAGCCAGTACCAAGAATCATCAGACCCAAACTCCCTGATGGCTTTTGTTTCAATGATCTTGCATGGTCCTAACATCACTACCTTAGGGAACAATGACACCGGCATGTTCAACTGCTTTGTGCGCTGCCGATAAGGTAACTCCAGCACTCTCAGACATGGGAAGAAAGGGGAAACACCTCTTCCTGTCTATGTAGATTTACTGATTCATAGTAAAACTCCCAAGAAGGGATTAGTGGATGCCCTGTTTAAGCTGGGATTATGCATCTCTTATAATAGAGTGCTAGGCATCTCCACACATTTGGGAAATGACATCTGCTGATATTTTTAGATGGAGAAAGCTGTGCACCCTCTTAAGCTTAAAGGGGGACTCTTCACCACTGCAGCCATAGACAATATTGACCATAACCCAAGTTCGACTACTGCTCAGGGGTCCTTTCACGGTGCTGAAATATCTTTATTCCAGCATCCTAGTGCTGAGAGAACTTTATTTCAGCTCATATGTTGAGGACCATCTGGGGGTTACTGGATCGCTTTATTGTGCTCCCCTATGTTCGCACTAGCAGTGCAGTGGGGGTAAAAGAGGCCCGAAAGCAGCTGTTTTCTCAAAAAGGCAGATCTATGGATGGCCTTCCTCCAACGCAGGCTGCACTTTTGGAGCATACGAAGAGAGCTGCCTACCAAACAAGTTATAATCTGGCCACAGACGTTGGTCAATCTTGTACAGTTATGCAAAATTATGAACTGAATATTGGAATTTTTACACCTATTCAGCCAACCTGTCCCAATATTTAATTATTAGCTGATTTATGCCGAATTGTTAGTCATCTTGTTATTTTTTTGCCGTATGTGAAGTTAATCTAATAGTGCAACAGTCATGATTTTTTCTACAACTATTACGCCTTTTCCTGTATGAGTGAGGTGGGAAAAGGTTCGAGAGACTGAACCAGGATTTAGCTCAATTCATTTAATGGACAGGTGGCCGGTCTGTCGCACCCGATGATGATAATTTGCGAAAATGGCATTCCGGTCGCCTCTGAGGATTCGAACCTAAATGCTGTTCCAAGTTTATGGTGAATGGTGTTATAAACAAGTGTTAATGTTATTAAATTTTTGTTGCCTTTGAAAATATTTGCAATTATAAAGCACAACAATTTAATTTTACATGATAAAAAACTGACTCATCAGCTTGTACAAGATGTTTCTTACATTTCAATATAAATAAGATGTAATAATACTGATTACCTATATTCTGAATCCAAACTGTTAGCGAATCTACGCATATATGTAGGGAACAGTATTTTGAACACTAGTTGACAAGGGTTCGGTAACATACATCAAATACGCTGCTCTTTATTAATGTTGGGGTTCTGATTTCAAATATGGCGATAAAAAATGTCAGTCACGTAACATTTTTATGATATATGTAGTGTAGGAATATAAGATACGTACTTGTGTTGGTAGGGATATATTAAATGCAAGGTTAGCAATACTGATCAGCAAGTGGGAAGAAATGGTGCCCCTAACCTCACTCTACAGTATGCAGGATTCCCTCTGTGTGTGTATTGATGTAGATGGACTGATGTCAGAGTTGGGAGAAAAACATAACCCAAAGGAATGGCGGCTTTTCATAGATTCCTCCAAGTTTAGTTCGAAAGCAGTATTGTTGCATAATGGGAACCAGAAGCCCTCAGTTCTAGAAGCGCATTCTGTAGGTTTGAAGGAAACGTTTGATAGTATAGAGAAAATACTGACCGCTATTAAATACAAGGAGTATAGATGGCAGATCTGCGGCGATTTGAAGGTTATAGCCCTTCTTCTCGGCCTTCAAGGAGGGTTCACGAACTATTGCTGTTTTCTGTGTTTATGGGACAGAAAAACACCACAACACAAAGGACTGGTCAAAGAGAGAAGAGTTTGTTCCAGGAAAAAGCAACGTTAAATATACTCCCTTGGTAGACCCAAACGATGTACTTTTACCTCCTTTACACATCAAGCTGGGACTAATGAAGAATTTTGTGAAGGCTATGGAAAATCAAGGTGATGGGTTCGTGTACTTGAGGGGAAAATTCCCACAACTCAGTGATGTTAAAGTCAAAGAGGGTATCTTTGTTGGCCCACAGATAAGAAAGTTACTTCGTGATGACGACTTTGAAATCAAAACTGACTGAAAATGAGCTAGCTGCATGGAAATCCTTGACATCTGTAGTCAAGGGGTTTCTTGATAACATGAAGGAAGAAAACTATTGCCAACTTGTAGAGGAACTCTTAAAAAACTACAAAAACTTGGATACCGGATGTCTCTGAAAGTCCACCTCCTACACTCGTACTTGGACTTTTTTCCTGAGAATCTGGGAGCGGTTAGTGATGAACAGGGAGAGCGATTTCATCAGGACATTAGACGTATGGAGGAAAGGTACCAGGGTAGACGGGATCCTGCCATGATGGGGGACTATTGCTGGTGTTTACAATCGGAGGACAATACAACACATAAAAGGATGAATTAAAATAACAAATGCTCATACAGTGGCTAATTTAATACTTTTTGTGTCTTCTAATGATTGTTTTCATTCTTTATTGAATTTTAGTGTGATGACGTGGAGAAGAGCAACAGTAATAACAGGAAACAATGAATTTTTCAGTTTTTGTATTTTTGTAAGATTTATTTTTTTTATAACAAATAAACTGTAATGCCACATTTGAAATCAGCACCTCAAAATTACCAAAAGGAAGCTGCTCTAAACCGTGTTACGGATTTTTTTTAATTTGTTCCCTAGTGTAATAATCACTATTAAAATAGCTGTCACAACACTCATAGGACAGATCTGAGATGCCCCATATAGCCCAAAATGTTTACCCTGCCCTCTTCTAAGCATGTCTATTGTCCAAATTTAATGCTTCTATCACTAAACCCACAATTCCTTGATATATTTCCCCAATCTGCCTCACTAATAGTATATTGTTGTATTGCAAAATATGTATTATTGTGTCGATGTTTGCATCCCTGTAGTGAGTAATAAACAGCCTCTGTGAAGTTAGTTGGTAGGCCTAACCGTAGCTGTGACTAACTCACCACCCTGGCTGCTGGCGTGCTGTTGTTCTGACCGGCTCTGACCAAGTGCTGTGTGCGGGTATCCGGTGTCTCTGAGGGTTTTGTGTTTGTGCTACTGAGTGGTCATCTCACAGCTAAGTTTACTTTGTGTGTATGGATTAGGATTATAATTTTATGTATATTGTGATAGGTAACACTAATTTCATGTGCTAAATGTAAGATTAGAGGTTCTTGTCCTTTTGTCCCTGGTGTTGTTACTCAGTTGTAGTTGATGCACTTTCATTTTCACCTCTCTGTGTATATAGTGTAAATATGTTTAATACTTATTATATTATAGCAGTTTCTAGTGTATTATGAATATTCCCATTCCCCGTTTATCTTCCCTTGTGTTTTAATGTTGTGGAACATTGTAGTAACCCCGAGACAAGTATGTCCCATAACAGAAATAACCATTACTTTAGTCTTTACAGTATAAACTCTTAAACTATATTTTCCCTTTTTCCCAATAGTATATTAACAAGTTTTTGTAATGCCTCTTCACTATCTGTAATAAGAGTAGTACCATCTGCTTAGCGTATATTTGATATGACTTTACCATTAACTTTAGTCCTTCATTATCACATAACTTCTCTCATTAAGAATTTTGAATATATATCTTACAAAGTTGGAGATAGAACACAACCTTGTCTTACCTCCTGTCTAACTGTGAACCAACTAGTATGTTCATTACTTGCTAACACTGCAGCTTACTGTTGCCAGTAAAGATTATTTATAATTCTATTACCTCCTTCATATGCCTATTTTTTCCATGACCTTCATAAGTTTATTTTGTTTTACCTCATCTAAAGCTTTTTTTTCCAAAACAACAAAGCAGATGTACAAATTTCGTTGGACCTCTAAAGCCCTTTCACTGAAAATTCTCAAACGAAATTTAGCTTCTCTAATTCATTTTCCCTTTCTAAATTCATTTTGCTCTTCAGATAACTCATTTTCTATTCTAAATTCTATTCTACTTAAAATTATATTTAACAAAACTTCGTGGGCATGACTTATTAAGCTTATTGTTCTAAGCTGGGTGCACTCTAAGGCTCTTAGCTTTTTAGGTAATAAAGTAAGTACTGATTTATTTTTAAATCACTGGGAAGGTCTCCTTTGAATTATTTAGAATGACATATTTTAGTAAAAAAAAAAATTATCCCATTCTTGCCCATTTGTTTTATAATTTCTGCTGGAAGCTGATCAACCCCACAATCTTTTTCATTTTTTTCATTTTGCTCAAAGCTGCCTCAACTTCTGTTTCCAGAATTGCCATTTCGATCTTTATTTCCTTTGTTTTTTCTTACGTTTACACCTATACTTATCATTGTGTAGTTCTTCTACGTAATTTGCCTATCTGTCTTTACTTTTTTTTGCTTCAAATAGGGTCCTATTGTCTTTGCTTTAAATAGTCCCACGCCATTATATCCCTTTTCTGGTTCATCTGTTTATTCCATCTGTACATTTCCCTGTAATCATGCCTTCTGTAATCATCTTCAGTCTCCTTGCATATCCTTACTAGATCATCTTTCATGGTCTGTCTCTATTCCCTTAAAATTTCTTGTTTTTCTTTACTAAAGCCTCACTTCGTTTTCTCATATATCATCGTCAATGTATTTCCTTTTAAATTTCATTTGACATCCATTTACTTTTAGCCTCGTTCCTTCTATGTCCTTTAAGTTTTTCCCTTCTCTATAACATTACTTCCTTGTAATTATTAAATTGTTGTCCTGGTCCTTGTTCATCAAAGTCACCCTATAGCATTTTTCTGTATAAATTTTATGTTCTATCCCTGCTCCTGTTTAAAATGTACTGCACTTGTCGCTAAAACACCATCATCCCTTATTTATCACAACACTACCACAAAACACAATCTTAACTTATTTGGAATATTAATTTAACTTACAGAACAGTGTATTTTTGGTAAATGTGCTTATTGTTGATGGAATGGTTCGCAATTTTATCAATGTTTAAAAAAAAAAAAAAAAAAAAATATAATAATATATATATATATATATATATATATATATATATATATATATATATATATATATATATATATATATATATATATATATATATATATATATATATATATATATTTAGCCTATGACTGTGATGAATATATATATATATATATATATATATATATATATATATATATATATATATATATATATATATATATTGTCCTTCTGGCGTGGTGGTGGCGATCCCTGTTCACACGCAGAGGTCCAGGGTTCGATTCCCGTCTGACCTAACCTTTGCTGCCTGCTAGATACAGGAAAAGTGCTGTCGTGACCGTTACATGGCCTTTATCGATCTAACCAAGGCCTCCGACTCGGTCAACAAGGAAGCCCTTTAGTGGACCCTCAGCCGTTTTGGCTGCCTACCAAAATTCATCACCATCGAGAGGCAAATCCACGATGGCATGAACGGCAGTGTCCTGCACAGTGACACCCAGTCTGAGTTCTTCTCCACCCAAACGGGGGTAAAACAAGGATGTGTACCGGCACCAACTCATTTTTCCATTTTCTTGGCTGCCTTTCTTACTCGTGCCAGTGCCAATTTAGCCGGCGGGGTAGACATCGAGTACCGGATGAAGGATCTTTTCAACATAAGACGACTCCAGGCAGGAACAAAGGTGTTGGTAGCTTCTATTGCTAAACTTCAGTATGCAGACAACCTCACCCTTGTCGCTCACACTGAACGCGACCTACAGGATATCCTGAACACCTTTGCAGATGCGTATGCACACTTCTGCCTTGAGGTTAATGTACGTAAGACTAAGATTCTCTTTTAGCCTGCCCCTGGTTCAGCCACACCTCCACCATCCACCCAGCTCAATGGTAATACCCTATCTAATGTTACCCACTTTCAGTATCTCGGCTCCCACCTGTCCACCACCACGGACATCGATGAAGAGATTCAACATCGGATCAGATGTGTATCTGAAGCCTTTGGCAGACTCCGTACCCGTGTGTTCAGCTGTAGGGAGCTGAAACTATCTACAGAGATGCACGTATATCGAGCAGTGGTCCTCCCCACCCTGCTATATGGCAGCTAGACATGGGTCACATACAAGAGCCACCTCAAGGCACTTGAAAATTTTCACCGACGTAGTATACGCTCCATCCTTCGAGTTCGCTCGGAAGACAAGAGAACAAATGCCATTATTCTCGCTGACACCAACAGTAGGAGCATCGAGGCTACCATTATCCATGAACAGTGAACTGGCCATGTCACCCGCATGGACGACAGTAGACTGCCAATGTAGATGCTTTGCAGTCGCCTAACGAATAGTAAACGTAACGCTGGCGGGCAGCTGAAAAGGTATAAGAATAGTCTTAAGACAAACTTGAAAAAGTGCCAAATCGACCCCTTGTCCTGGGAGACGAATACTCCTCACCGTAACGATTGGAGGAGCACCACGCTGCCGCCGCCCCTCCCGCATTAGATTTTGCCCCCCCCTCCTTTATGTGCAACATCTGTGAACGACCCTACCGGTCCCGTATCTGTCTCTTTACTCACCTTAAGACTCACCAACGAATGTAACATCCTTAATAACTCAAATCATTGTCTCATAGCTGGGTGTTCGTCATACTCCATTCCGAGTGACAGCAAAGTAGTAGTAGTAGTGTGCGTTTGTGAGTGTGCGTCTTTGCATTATACAATAAATCCGGCATACCTCACCCCCTCCTTTGCCTCCCTTTCCTCGCCCCCGCCCCCCTCCCTCAACTCCCCTCCTCCCTTCCCTTGCCTCTCCTGCAGCCCCTCCCTCAACTCCCCTCCTCCATTCCCTTGCCTCTCCTACCTCCCCTCCCTCAACTCCCCTCCTCCCCTCGCGCCGGGTCCCACCTGTTGCGCTGATTAATTGCTCACGTTTATAGGAGTCATGTGCGTTTAATACACAATTTGTGGTTGTTATTTGGCAAATATTTCACGGTTTAGTCAGGCGGTATGATGGTAGGCATTTGTAGCACCACTACCTTGTCGATTATAATTGTTCATAAAACACCAATATTAGTAATATATATATATATATATATATATATATATATATATAT
This sequence comes from Homarus americanus, assembly GCF_018991925.1. NCBI lineage: Eukaryota > Metazoa > Arthropoda > Malacostraca > Decapoda > Nephropidae > Homarus > Homarus americanus. Next base: position 2,444,637 of record NW_024736071.1, read on the forward strand.
ATATATATATATATATATATATATATATATATATATATATATTTTGTTCATAGAAGGTTTTGTTTATGTAGTTATGGCCGGTTACCGAACCTTACTGATGTCAACTGTTACTACGTATCTTGAGGTCCGACTTGTAGGCATAAATTTAATATTTTTTCCACACATGCACACACATATATGCTTATACAGTATATACAAAACACAGACACACACATAAATGCTTATAGTATATACACAACACAGACACACAACTAAATACATCCCTATCCACTCATTTGACAGTTGATTGATGTGGCAGTTGACTTACGTAATATTTGACTAAAGTGATAGTTGACTTATAGGATAACTAACATATGTGGCAATTGACATGTGATAATTGACTCGTGTGATATATGAGGTGTGTGTTGCCTCTTCAGCCTAATTTGGTTAAACTTTATTCTCACCTACATTAAATCGTCAGTCAGTGTCACGTACATCGAAGATGGTGTCGCCACCTCTTATCACCTCATCCAGTACCACCAATTTACCAGTCCCGGGTGACAATGAGGACGGTACAAGGTCATCGTGCTGGTTTGACCAGGGTCTTCTCAGTGTCTCGTTCGATGCGCAGTATTTACAAAATATAATCTTTTCTAATTAGTATCGTTTACACTTTACAGTATGATATCGAAATACAGTAGATGATTGATCTGTAGTTCCACGTAATATTTTCAATACTGTCTGCAACCCACAACCCAGTGCTAAGTATTCCCACGCTCTGGTGCTGTGAGTTTTGTACGCCATGCCTCGAACAGTCTGGTTATTGTTATTGATCATGATAGAGAAAATTTTTTATGAAATGATGTAAACTCTTCACAGTGGGAACGTGAAAACAGAGCAGGATTAAGACTTTCCATGAACCTGCATCCACCCATGTCGAGCCTCCACCCAAACAAGTCCACTTTGCATGCCTTGTCATCTCTATCGACAGGCAACGCACTGCATAATGCACAAAGCTGATTTTTTGAGGTCGTGTCATTGATTAATGGTCGTCAGTTTCTATCAATAACGATCAGTGATTAATGTTGGTGATTGATGGTTGTGCCTGGTTGGTCTAGTACACATCCGCCTTCCTCTCTGACACACCATTTACCACCTGGGCTTCATTTAGGCATTTGGTTTATTATTTAGGTGGTTGACAGTTAGCCTTCAGTGAGCCACCTAATATCTTCATTACATCCTCCCTGAATAGCCTGACTTAAAAGATGTGGTGCTTCAACTTTGGAGCTGATCTGTTACCACTTTATGCTCACTAGAGGAGGGGAACGGACAGTCCAGCACTCTACCACTGTGTACAGAGACAATCGCAGTGTGAAGTGTTTGCTTAATTAAGAAGGGAGTGATTGTGGCGATAAATGTGCACAGGTTGGTGATGTACAGCTGCCAAGTAATGTACTGTACATCTAGGCCACCCCATCCTCTCTATAATCTTATTAAGATTTGTTGTTACGTCAATCTGATTACGGAAAATGTTAATGGCATAATTGGAACATATATTATTCTCTTTTGGCGGGAACACGTTTGTTTGTAGAAGTTAAAAAATATATCTGGTTCAATGTTATTTACTTTACTTTAAATTGTAATAAGTTAGAAAAGGTCGTTGGCGCTGTAAATGTTTTTTTTTGTGGAATTAACCCTTAGTTGATGTGAGACTGTCCCCGACTGATATTCAAAACGGAAATGTTTACGTCATAGCAATAAATGAAAAGTTGTAATTATGGATGACATCAAACATGGCCAGCGAAGGTGCCCATTATATTAGCGTTGACCAGGCCGTAAAGCGTAGTGATCGGCTCTATTACTATGCATGTATAGATCCGTGTAAAAATTCATGTGTGTGTGTGTGTGTGTGTGTGAACATATAGACATACATGTATAATTCATCAAAATATTAAAAAGAAAAATACTGAAGGATTAATTCCAGTCGCAAGAGAGTCAGTTGGCATGGTGTGCTAAGCAACAGAAAAAAATAAATTAACAGTTTACGTGGAATAATGTTAAAAGATATGTGTCCATTACAAAACTAGAAAAATTGTTTGCTGTTATTATATATGGACAAGGTACTATACTGGTCTGTCTTCAACAGCAACAAAAACAATAACAACAACAACAATAAGACTTGATAATAATAACATTGAAGGTTCATAACAGGAGAATGTCTGTGGCGGTCATTTGTCTCAGACAGACTACACACTCTCGTCCAGCTGAACGTTGTCAGCGCCTCTTAACTATTTGGAATACAACATTAAATGCCTTCGCTTATTGCTAATGACGTCCAAATCTGATTAAATTAAAAGTATAATTCATATGACAAATTAGTCCATAAAGAAAACAATCTTTATCGCTTCATAATGTTTCTTTTTTACTGTTTATATTAAGTGAACGGTTAACGGTGGGAGGATAGTAAGCCTTATAATAATTAATTTTACTAGAACCCTGGAAATATATAGCATATTGATATCTCATCCGAAGCAACTTTCTTTGTCACTTAATCGAGTTCTTTGACAGATAAAATTGATGGCAAATGGTCTGCATGTATTACTGATTATATTTTTCAACACCGAGACGAAGTGTTAATACTCTCCGATATTAAAAGCGAATATACTTGTAAGCTAATTAGCCGCAATCGCTTTAAAATGTTTTGCTAACGTATATACCTATGAAAGGAGTGTTTTTTTTATTTGGGGGAGGAAGTGGGGGTAAATAGTGGTGGTATATGTTAGTATGTTAAGGAGAGTCTTAAAGTTGGTTAATGTTTGGACATGCTGACAATGACTGTTAATGCTTGACTAGCAAGCTTAAACTAAACTCTCCAGCACAGGGACGAAGATTCTTCACTTTGTTGTATTATCATAGGCATGCTGTAGTCAGCACAAGTACCAGGTCTTCCGATACCTCACCGAGGTTCTGGTGAACTGACACTTTAAAGAATCTTCGCTGGTGGGCAACACAGAAGCTCCATTTACAGATGTGACAAATTATTTTAGAGACACATTTCTCAACCGAGTTAAATAGAAGACCTGTGGTTGAAGTCGTTCTACGGTCATAAATTCCATTATTCCTATTGCTTGTTATGGTGTAACTTAACTAGCGTCTTGCAGGGAAGCTCTGTCGAGAAAAGTGAAGCAGATGAATTTCATTATGCAAGTGTAGCTCTGACTTGTGTCAGCCATGTCCCGTTCTGACTTCTGACAGACTGAATTTGCATTAGCTTGACAGACGTAGTGATGAACGATATGATCAAAGTGCATAAGTGAAAGATGGACATAAATAAAGGCGGTATGATTAGGGTAATAAAACTTTCAATTGAAAACGGAAGTCATAACATTACATATGATTTACAGATAATTAAATTTAGGTAGGATATAAATAAGTATTTTCAGAAACAGATTTGTATATGAGTGGAATTAGTTATTTACCAAAAACTCCATTAACTCGACTACCTCGGACAAATTAATAGGCTCTACCTCGAGTAGGCTAATAAGACTCTTGTAGTTTCTTTTATTCTTGGTTGCCAACAGATTCGCGAGCTGAAGCTAAATCCCACAGTGCTGTACGGTCACATGAACCTTTTCGTGCCCTACTTAATGAAATATATATTCAAGTAACTAATCTGTAAGAATTTGAATAACAGACTCGTGAAGTGAAGCATGACGATAGTTCTGTCACCCAACAATTTTTCATATTGTGTATTACAACGAATTTTTCAAGTTTCCTGGAGAGAGGCTAAATCGAAACAAGTGAAATAAACAAAACTAGATTTGCAAACAAGGAATTTGAGTTATATTTTGTGGTACGGTCTTAAGAATCTTTTCTTCCTTGTCACAGTACAGAGAACCCATATTGAGGGCCGTGCAGTAGCCTGGAAGGAGCAAGAGCCTTGGCTGACTTGCAAGTAGGCAGGCACGAATAGCAAACACTTTGACAAGAGCCAGCCTGTCGCGTTATGTGTGCGCCAATAGCCATGCTCCTGGGCCTCTCAGTCCAATGATTTCATGTTACCTTCTGTGTATATTGGATTTCGCCGAATACACACGATCATTTGCAGTCCCCAGATAGATTGGTTATGACCTTAGTATTGGGCTCAGTAGTAAAAAAATAAGGGGGATGGGTATCATGCAAGCATAATATACTCTTAAATGGCCTATTCCTAGTTTTATATAGCCAAAAGTTCCTTCTTACTTATATTTTTTTTTTACCTTACTGCTAATTAAAAAAGTTAATTTCCACATAAAAACATATATAAATAAGTTTCCCCAGTATCGACGAAATGTAAGATACGTGTGAGAGTTATTAATTATTTGTATACGCGAGGTTAACTGTATGGTGTTCCCCTACATTTCTAGTTGAAGACTGGTGACGGGAATTTTTCACCTGGTAAAAAAAAAAAATAAAAAATCTATAAAGAAGTGGATATATAATAAAATAGTAACGGTTGGATATAAAACTGAATGAATTGATAAGTGATAATATGATAATGACAAAATGAAAAACCAATCAATCAATGCAAAAACAAACGCAGGATTTGGCAAGACTGGTCCAAATATTGAGCAATAAAAGTGGGCCAGATCTACAAAGGTGAACCTATGATCAGAGTGGCCTGTGTTACGAACCCCTCCACCAATTGTCATGATCTACCTACCCAGCACTACGAACCACGCCATCTAGGGACGAGACACGAGTATGACTCGTCTTAGTTACCACTCCGGGGTTTCCCTTCTCCATATCCTGGTTGTTGCGTCACTTCCTCCAAGTCTTCTTTGTCAGCTCGAGTTCGAGGAGAGAGCACTACACTCTGGGAAGTGACCACAGGATCACCTATCCTCTAAACCTACGGCACAGTGACTACCTACCGTCTTCTACAATACTCAGCCTTACTCGTCAGCCATCTCAGCTCCTCACTTAAGTATTTGTAATCTTGTATTGCCTCTCCCACCTCCACCTTGCTTCACGATTGTTTTATGTTGTATTAATATGTATATACTGTTAATGTTTAGGTTAAGTTTGGTTAAGGGTAATTTATAGGAAGCTGAATATTTTGTTAAGGAATTTATGGTACTTTATTATACACAACGAAAACTCGCATCCTTTGTCTACCCTTTTATAGTCCGATTGTCTTTGGTTTTTTGTTGTTGTTGCCTGTTGGGATCTGAGTAGACTTTTAACTATATTCTAAATCCCCAACTCGTAACACCTGGGATTGTCAGAAGTCTTTGGCATGAGAGGGTCAGATATTGGGTGTTATGAGGAAACCTTGTCTTGAGCGGGTCGAGGTCATTCAATCAGTCAACTAATAGTCCACAGAGTAGACTAACACAGCTATGAAGAATGTCTCATCCTACATTTTAATCAAGCACTGTTTGAAATAATATTTATATAAGATATCTTCCAAGTCCATAAAGCTTTCAATCAACTGTTAATCATTTTCATTAACCTAACTAGAGAAAGAAAATTATTAGACAATATACTGTGAGTAGTCGAGGGAGAAACACCAACTCGTAAGCATATTAAAATATTACAATATTTACTTCATGTCGTGATACGATGTTTTAACTCTGCCAAAGAGTGTGTTGTGTTATATCTGTTATTGATATTAAGAAAATAGAGAGTCTTCCAAGGAGGTATTACAGACAACCAGCGACAAACATGAGCGTAGTAGCTGCTGATAAACTCCAATGTATTGTTGGATCTCGGATAACGAGACATACAAGAGATCACAATAGCGAGATTATCAACTTAAGAAATCATATCTACATTAAAAGAGAAGGTTCTAGTATTAAAACAACACAGTGCCGGTGCCGACATTACAACTGGAGATAATGATAAGGCGCGTCGGATATATACAGTACGTATTGCTTTGATATTAATCCCATTTTTAATGTGGGTTTGATATCATAACGAGTAATTATGTTTCTAAACGTCCTCTTTATATGTTTTGCTCAGAAACCTCTCTCTCTCTCTCTCTCTCTCTCTCTCTCTTTTTTTATTCATTCTTGTCCTTTTGGGTCATTTTTCTTTCCGGTTCTGTTTTCTTTTTCCGTCATTTTGATTTTAGTTTAACATTTAAACATTATTATTTTCCGGCGCCATATGACCTTGGCTGATGCTGCGCTATGATCTTATTCATAATCAATCAACTACATGAACTAAATGTGTAATGAGTTTGCAGTTAATGGTCTGGTGGGGGTGAAGGACTGGTGGTGATGAAGGGCTGGTGGTGATGAAGGGCTGGTGGGGATGGAGGGCTGGTGGGGGTGAAGGGCTGGTGGTGATGAAGGGCTGGTGGGGATGGAGGGGGGTGGGGATGGAGGCTAGTGGGGTGGAGGCCTGGTTGGATGGAAGGGCTGGTGGGGTGAAGGGCTGGTGGTGGTGATGGGCTGGTGGTGAAGGGCTGCTGGGGGTAATGGGCTGAGTGGGGGTGTAGGGCTGATGGGGGTGATGGGCTGGTGGTGATGAAGGAAAGGGCTGGTGAGGTGGAGGGTGGTGGGGTGGAGGCTGGTGGGATGGAGGCTGGTGGGATGGAGGGCTGAGTTGGATGGTGGGCTGGTGGGGTGAAGGGGCTGGTGGGGTGAAGGGCTGGTGGGGTGGAGGGCTGGTGATGGTGAGGGTGATGGGCTGATGGGGGTGATGGGCTGGGTGGCAGGGCAGTGTTTCCCACCATCACTCTCTCAACAGGAGTGACATATATCTCTCACAGGTTACGGCCTCATCCACTACCATTACTGTGGACACACTAAGTGTCGTGTCTTCACGATTCTCTGGCAGAAGAAGGATATATATATATATATATATATATATATATATATATATATATATATATATATATATATATATATATATATATATATATATATAACTTATTGCGATATCGCAATACTGTACAAGGAACTACATCTAAATTGATGTGTCCATAGAGCATAGAGAGAAGAGAAGAGAAGAGAAGAGAGTCAACAAACGTTAGTGAGACAGGTGGTTGTGGGCCCAGCTGTGAGTCTCATCTCCCGCTGGTGTTGGTAGAGGCAAGACAGTGGTGTTTGCAGGGAGACTTATGTTAGGTCTCGCCCGTCTGCCACCCGGAATATGTCCAGGGCTAGCGGAGCTACTGCCGCGGATCACAGTGACACATGGGCCTTATTCTCTCTAAATCGGACCAATTTAATGTGAGGCACCTCGGAATGTAGATTTTATGGTCAAGGATTACGGAGGTGGAGTCGATTTGCCTGGAGTTCTGGTAGTGATGGCATCAGGTTAGTGGAGGTGGTGGTGGTACTATGCTTTGGTAATTCTCGTGGTAGTTTTGCTTTGTAATAGTGATATTAGTAATAGTAATAGTAGTAGTAATGGTAGATGTGCTATATTGTGTCTTGATACTTGGCAATGGTGCTGTCATGTCATGGTAGTCTTGGTGGTGGTTGTATTGTGTCGTGATAAAGATGATTGCTGGGATGATATTACATTATGATAGTTGTAGTAATGGTCGATGTACTACAATGTGTCTTGGTGGTGGTGGTTCAACTGTTCCATTAAAATAGCAATGATAGTGATAATATGTCATGGTAGTCCTCGTGATAGTTGTAATACGCAGTGATGATGACAGTGGTGATTGTGGCAATGCTTCATGGCGGTAATGGTTGAGACTAGCGGTATGGATGTCCCGATTGGTACTGTGTCATGGTAATGGTAGGTGTTGTTGTTGTTTTTATAGTGAGTCATGATAATGGTTGTGAATGTCTAGAGTGCATCATGATAATAACAAGTGTTTGATCGAGGGAATGAAGGCGGTTGTAGAGTAATAGTAATAGTGATAATGGTAGTAGTAGTAAGAAGCAAGAACACTGCAGGAGAGACTAAAATTTATAGGAGACGGAAAGCAAAACACCAATGACGTTGCAAGAAAGTTTGGAAACAAAATGTGTGTGGGAAAAGTGTCTTTGGCGGTAATATCTCTCACAGAGGAATCCTCCGTTGGGGTTCTGCCAATAAACAGAGAGACATTAAAACAACTGAAAGAAAAACAACCCACTGCAAGTGAAGACGAAGGCATCAGGTTCCAGGGTGACTATATCCCACCAAATGCTGTCCTGTTCGAGAAAATAACAGGAGGTATGGTGTGGAAAAAGGCACTGAAGACTCAGGGAGGTGCCGGCCCTTCAGGTCTGGATGCAAACGGTTGGAGAGTCATCCTCAGCAAAACAAGTTTGGCCCCGTAGCAAGTGATCTCTGCACGGCCATTGCCGTCCTTGCAAGAAAGCTGGCATCATCGTGCTGCCAACACCTCCATGCTCTGACGGCCTGCCGCCTCATTCCATTGGATAAGAATCCTTAATGTAGCCCTATAGGGTGGGGGAATTGCTGAGGCGGATCATCGGAAAATGCATAATGGAGGTGGTAAAGGATGATGTCAGGACAGCAGCAGGGAACCTGCAAGTTTGTGCTGGCCACCAGGCTGGAGGGGAAGCTACCATTCACGCCATGAGAACGATATTTGAGCAGCGCGATTGTAAGGCCTTTCTCCTGGTGGACGCTTCAAACGCATTCAACATACTTAACCGCAAGGCCGCACTGCACAACATCAAGATCAAGTGTCCAAGCTTTGCGATGTATGTTGTAAACTCCTATAGGAATCCATCAGACCTTTATATAGTAAACAACAAGACTCTAAGAGGTGATATCATCATACAGTCAACCGAGGGAACAACGCAGGGGGACCCTGCTGCAATGCCAATGTACGCAATAGGCCTATCCGTGCTCCAACACACAATAGAATTTGAAACAACTGAGCTCAAGCAAGTGGCGTACGCTGATGACATTACAGGAGCAGGAAAAGTGGAGGACATCAAAAAGTGGTGGGACCTGGTAACGTCACAATGTCCACAAATAGGGTACCACCCAAACGCCAGCAAGTCCTTCCTCGTTGTGAAGCCAGAACATTATGAACGGTCAATGGAAGTGTTCGTTGGAAGTTAGGTCAAAATAACAAAGAACGGCCAAAGACACCTAGGTGTAGTAATAATCGGCACGACGGACTTCAAGACCGAGTACGTAACTGGAAAGGTGATTGAGTGGGTTAGGGAAATCCAAGCTCTGTCTGAGATTGCTAACACAGAACCACATGCTGCTTTTACGGCATTCACCCATGGAGTCAAGCATCACTGGAACTACCTTATGCACACTATCCCTGATATCGGACCCCCTCCCCACCCTCTGGAAGAAGCTATCAGCGTCAATTTCATTCCCAAATTAGTGAAACACGCTAACTTAACTCCAGCAGAAGGATCACTCCTTGCACTACCACCGAGACTGGGAGGAATGGGACTGACCAATCCAGAGGAGATTGCTGCCACCGAACATCAAAACTCGGCTATGCTCACAGCAGCCTTCACGGGCCACATGGGGAAGTGGATACCAGTGAAGAAAACAAGATTCGAAGGTCCATTACGACAGAACGACAGCACGGCCAAAGTGATAAGTTGCAGCAACTGTTGCTGCAAGTACCAGAGAATTTGAAGAAAAAAAAAGTAGCTATAGCGCAGGAGGTGGGCGCCTCGAACTGGTTAACTACGTTACTGATAAGGGCAAATGGTTTATGTCTCAATAAACAAAGAATTTACAGATGCCAACGCTCTAAGGTACAGTAGGCCAGTAGAAGGTTTGCCCTCCCAATGCATGTGTGGCTCTTCCTATGACGTCGATCACGCCATGGTGTGCAAGAAAGGGGACTTCATATGCATGAGTCATGAAGAAGTAAGGGATCTCACAGCAAATATGTTGAAGGAAATCTGCCGTGATGTCAGGGTAGAACCGACCCTCCTTCCATTGGACGGTGAGATTTTCCAACATAGGACTTCAAACACATCCAACGAAGCCCATATTGATGTCGGTGCTCTAGGATTCTGGACGCTGGGACAGCGAGCCTTCTTCGACATCAGGAATTTTTTATCCCATGGCCGCATGTCACCGTAACTTAGCTCTCGATGCTGCACATGAGGAACTAGAATGATAAGATAAGAGAATATGGGGAGAGAATTCAGAACGTTCATCAAGGCAGCTTCACTCCTCTAGTGTTCACAACCTCTGGTGGGATGGGACCAAGTGCAAGATGCTTCTACGCCAGACTCGCGGAGGTGATATCCGAACAGAAGCAGCTGCCCAGAAGTTATGTTACAGCCTAGATGAGATGTCAACTGTCCTTCTCTCTCCTTCGGTCGGCTATGCTCTGCCTCAGAGGAACGAGAGCATCGGCCCCAGACCGACAACAGTTGCAGATATTGACTATGAGGCTGCAGTCACTGAATGCCGCATAGATCTGCGGCTCAACTAACCCAACACAGCTAGGATAGCTACTTATGTATTAGGATATATGATATTAAGTTAATAAAATGGTGGCGAAGGCATGGCTATTGGGGAAGGCTGGAGGCCATTATTTAATAAAAAATAAATAAAAAAAAAAAGTAGTAGTAGTAGTAGTAAAAATAATGGTAGCAGGAATAATAGTAGTTATACCCCTGTAGTACCTCTGTTATCCCCCTTCCCTCCCTTCATTTCCCTGCTTCTTCAACCCCCTTCCCCTCCCGCCCCTCAGTACCGCCCCCCCTATCTCCATCCCTTCACCATTCAATCCTTCATCGTTCTTCCCAAACCATCTCTTTTTCCTCTTTTCCTCCTTTGCTTCTTCTCTCTCCTCTTCTCCTCATATTCCCACATTTCACCAACCATCCCCATCTTCCTTCCTTGTCTCCTCACCAATCTTCCTCCGCACCCAGTCCAACACCCACGTCAACACGCTACTCTTTCCCACCGTCACTCACCCCATCCTCCCACCTCTCCCTTTTTCCTTCCCCTCCCCTCCCAACACTTTCACGACTCTTCCCCATCTCCTCTTCTGTACCTTCCATCTCTTCCCCATGTCCCATCATATGACATGCACCTCACCCCACTGATTGATGAAGGCCATAACCTCAGCATCCTGGAAATAACACAAAGTATTTTACTGATGGGGAGCCTTACTGTTGGAACCCCGGGGGGCGGGGACTAGGATGATAGGAAATGAATGGGGAGGCTGAAAGGGGTTTAGTTTGGTAGACAGAAGGTGAGTTGGGGGAGGCTGGGGAGGGGAAAGGTTGGGGTGATAGGAGACGGGGTTGGGGGACGTTGGTGTGGCAGGAAGCGGGGTGAAAGAGACCGGGGTGACAGGTGATAAGGTGATGGAGTAGAACACCACCATCACTATCATCACTACAGTCCGTATTGTGTCATATTCATCAGTATCACCCTCAACGATCGTCATCATCGAAAATTTAATCGACATTTACATTATCATCAACATCTGCATTATCATTATCATCTCAATCATTATTTTACCACATCAACCATTACGTGACGTCACTAGATCCTCCACTGCCACCCAAACCCCGACTGCCACAATTATACACATCATTTTCACTCTTCTTCAACCCTTCATACATCCACCATCACCCGTCTCACCCACTTGACAAGTCTGATTCACTCCAAAACAATTCCACCCCTACCACACACAAACACTGACTGTGTGTGTGTGTGTGTGTTTGTGTTTTTTTTTTACTGGGATTAGCCCACCGGGCACAGGTCGACGACTCACAACGAGGCCAAGAGGGCAAAAAAATAAGAATAGAAAGAAATTAAAAAAAGAAAAGGAAGAGGTTATATTAATCTACACCACAAAGATGCCGGAAAACCATCTTTTTAAAGTGAGACATTGTATGAGTATGGAAACAAAGAAGAAAAGAAGAAGGCAGAGCATTCCACAGTTTGGCTGTGTGAGGAAAGAAGGATGCACTATAACGGGTTATCCTAGTGTGACCGACATCCACAGAGAAACGGTGGGGACCGAAGGCCTTGCTGGCGGTACACAGGATGGCCAGATCCACCAAACATTGCCCGTTAAAGTACCTGTAAAAGAGAGAGAGTGAAGCAACATTGCGGCGATGAGAAAGGGAAGAAAGATTGTCAACTAAAGGAGGAGAGTTAATAAGACGAAATGCCTTTGATTCCACCCTATCTAACAATTAAACGACGAAGAGCCACCCCAGATATGAGAGCAGTACTCCAAGTTAAGACGAATGAATCCTTATATACATGAAGCAACTGCTCAGGAGTGAAGTAGCTACGGCATCTGAACAGCAATCCCAACTTTCGGGAGGCAGCTTTAGCAATGTTGAGGATGTGTGGCTTCCATAACATATTAGAAGAAATGGTGAGGCCTACACATATCTATTTTAGAACTTGGCAGAATGATAGCGTCCTGAAATGCAATTGGTGGGAGATCATCTAACTTGGAAAGTGTAATTGGTAAATACTGTGTTTTATTACTATTGAATTTATCCAAGTTTCTACCTCCCCATTCGTAGATGCTGCACAGACCGTATTGATAGATGTAAAGATATCAGCTCCAGAAACCGATCTAGTTTGAGAGTTGGGGGGGGAAGGGGAAAATGTGAAGAAGAGTGAAAAGTAGAATCATCACCGTAAGAATGGATAGAATTAGTTGTAGTGTGAAGTAAATCATTGATAAACAGAAGGAAGATAGTAGTTGAAAGAACAGAACCCCGTGGGACACCACTATTGGTAGAGAAAGAGTGTGAAGTCGATCCCTCGACAACAACTGCCATAGATCGGTTCTCAAGTAAGATAGAGATTAGAAAACAAAGTGGGGGAGAGAAACCATAAGAGGGAAGTGTAGAAAGTAAAGACTTGTGCCATACCCTGTCAAAGGTCTTGGAGATGTCGAGGGCCACGACGAAAGTTTCCCCATAATCCCTAAGAGAGGATGACCAAAGCTGGGTGTAGTAGGAGACCAGACCACCAGTAGATCTCGCCTGGCGAAAGCCATACTGGTGATCCTCCAAAAGAGAATGGCGTTCAAGGTGACGAAGAAAATGGGAGTTCAAGATAGTTTCCAAAATCTTAGAGAGGGATGAAGTTAGGGCAATGTGGAGATAGTTAGGGGGATTAGAATGGTTACCCTTCTTTGGGATGGGCTGAACCAAGGCATGCTTCCAAGAAGAAGGAAAAATTGGGTTTTGAGGCAAAGGCGAAAGAGGCGAACAAGCACAGGGGCCAGAGCTTCAGCACACTCCCCCAGAACACAAGGGGGTATTCCGTCAAATCCATGCGCCTTACTCACATCTAACCGGGATAACACACCAACAACCCTCCGAGTGGAGATTATAGGAAAGTACTTAGGTTCAGTAGGAGGAGCAGGGGTAGGAGGGATAGAGTTGGAATCGTCTAAGGTGGAATTAGAGGAGCATAAGGTGTCAAAGAGATTGGCTTTGTCAGGGGGAGAGTTGGCTATAGAGTTATTAGGTCGGAAGAGAGGAGGAAAAGAGGGATTGCAGAAGTTATTACAGATGTTTTTGGTTAAGGACCAAAAGGATTTACTACGAAGAAAAGCATTAAAACGATTCCTAGAAGTAATGAAAAAGGAGTGGGTAATAGGAGGAGATAGTTTCATAGCTTGATACGCCCTATCTCTCTCTCCCTGCATGCAAGAGAGCAGGAGCGATCAAACCATGATTGTAAAGTGAAAGTTTTGGTAGTAGATGGGATAATTCCACTCATTCTGCCCTGTATAACCCCAGCAATGCTTGTAAGGGCGGTAACGAGCGGGATGGTTGTCCGCCGCTCGTTTGCTTGTTCGCGGCCCCACTATGGGGGGTAGACGGAGGTGAGTAGGTCGCTGCTGCTTCGTCACACTGCCCATCCAGCACCACAGCTGTACTCCCTCCACTGTTCGATTACAATTCTGGTTGTGTGCTCATCTGAAGCTCCTGGGGATCGTGGGCTGATTCCCCGGTCCTTCACTATTTGACTGTCAATCTCCGGACACCTGCTCCAGCTACTACCGCGGCTGCCACGTCTTCGCCACTTCCTCCACACCCTATCCACCGTCCGTGCCCTGGCGTATCTCCTGTGTGGCAAAACATCGCCCACCAACGCCGGCGCCAAGTGAGGAAGCTGTCCTGGACCTTCCCCCTGAGAGCGGACCACCGCGTTAACAGAACATTCCACCGGGCTGCAGCCGTAGGAAATATCTGTACTTTGTTTGACTCCCGTTATTGTTTGACTCCCTTGTGGGCTGACGCAGTTTGAAAAGTGGAGTCTGTGTTTGATCAGAGTTAACTGTGGTTGTGTCCTGGGTGTCACCTCCTCATATGGCGGCTATAATGTGAGTACCTATTAGGTTTGATCCGTTTCCCGAAGTGTATTGTGATTCATATGACCCCCTGGGTAGTTAGCTCGGATGATAGGTTATTGTTTCAGAAGTGTAACTGTTCATTTTGAGTACCGTCGTTAATAAATGAAGAACCATTATGATTAGTTCTCAATTCCCTTGTGTTGACTAAAACATTGTCATGCAAATCTTTGGTATTATGCATTAATACAGTGAGTCCTAAATAATATGTATTTCATATTTTCTCCTCTGAAGTGTTGTATCTTAGTTCCTCTGACCAGCCTCCCTCAACCTTCCCTTGCTGGTGTGTGAGGGGCCACTGTCGGCCTACATTCCTACCCCTCAGACTAACCGCAAACATAAACAAATACTTTCTTCATCTCACAAGTATGCAAGTATAACGAACACAGAAGAAAAGAGAATTGGATAATAAAGAAAAAGTAAAAGAAGTAAGAATAAATATATAAATAAATAAATGAATAAATAAATATATAAATAAAAATAATTAAAAAGACAATATAAGAGTTATTTGGTACATTAAATATGTTACGTGGTGACAGCGGTTTGGATATTTTCTAAATATCAGTCTCTTGCGCCTTAACCACTCTATCACGCTACCAAAACGTAGTTTTAACGTATATTTAATTTTGTGTTTGATAAATAATAAGAGTTAGAAAGTGATTTTTTCTTGTGTTAAGTTCTGAGAGAACATTGAGGTTGAATTTTATGTTAATTAGTCTTGATGTTTGTCAGCTGTTTGAATCATCTTGTCATGGGTTGCGTTGGGCCTCCCGCACAACCCATCCCAAATGTTTGTTTACGGTAGAGATAAGGTAACCGGCCAGCCATGACTGGGACATGTAAGGGGGGGGCAGGCCAGTGAGACAGTGGTGTACTGTTCTTCACTTCACGCCTCAAAAAAACAATTTAGCCAGTGGGCTTTAGACCTTGGTTTAGAGAAGACCTCCTGCTCCGCGGACTTATCAGGGGCCATACAGTCCTACCAGTGCTACGGGTCTGTGTGTGCAAATCCCCGAGATTTTTTTGTTAAGTCCAGCGACAAGTTAACACACCCTGTAAAGGAATTGATCAATGGTGAGGGCCTGTTTGCTACAAGAGCACTCCAGGCCGGCCTAATAGTTCTAAACGATTAATTCACCAGGTTGACAAACTCTCCCTTATAACTTACGGTACTGTGGCGTGAATGTGAGTGACTGACCTATCCATGCAAATTATAAGTCCAGTGTATGGAATTGTGCCAAATAAACGTAAGTGCAATCATCTGCCCGTATCTGTGATCCCTCTATTATCATTATTACCAAGGGTAATGACTCATGGGTTATGACAAAGTATAACCAATAACTTAGATGGATGTTGGAAGTTAGTGGAATTCACTAAATCATCATTTATCAAGTACATAACGCATTGAGTGCCGGAAGCAGAGCAAAATTCTACGTAGTGATACACCATAATCTCTTGGGTGAGTAACCAGTGTGAAGGTATCCGAGTTCTACGGTAAGAAAGCCACTTCCCTGCACTTAAAACGTAACAATTGGCGCCCGAACAGGGACGCAGACCGTGGATGATTGCACAATTGTATCGCCACACCTACACCATGTCAGCTCGTGCAGCGGCTTTTGAGGAAGCACGTGCCCTCGGGCTGGAGGGGGCTGAGGCGGTTGCATACATGGAGAAGGCTGAGGAGAGGGAAGACAAGCGACGCGAGCACGAAGAACTCTTAGCCCAGCTAGACTTTCAGAAGGAAGAAAAGAAGCTGGAACGTGAAGAGAGACAAAGGGAACGGGCGTTCCAACTGGCCTTAGCGGAAAGGAACCAAAATTCTCCCACTCAAAACGTCACTTATAGGAAATTTCCCCAGATGCCCACCTTTAAGGAGGGCGAATCCATGGAAATGTACACTTCCCGGTTTGAGCATCTCGCAGAAGCCTACGAGCTTGATGACAGCATTAAGGAATTTGAGTTCCTGAGCCTATTTGATGGGAAAGCTTTAGGGATTCTTCGACGACTAGAGCGTCCTGAAAATAAATTCCCTGACATGAAGTCTGCACTGCTGAGCAGGCCAGGCATCAGTTCAACAGGGCAATGTTGGAAGAAAATGAAACGGTTGCACAGTTCCGGGATCGTTTAAGGGACTATGTGGCTCAGTGGATGAGTAAGGATGAAACCCCCAAGTCCATGGAAGGGGTTATAGACTTAATGGTGCGCACGCAGTTAGAAAGGTCTTGTCCCCCTGAACTTGTGGCTCAAATCAGGGCCAATGGAGTTAAGACGTCGAAGGAAATGGCAAGCAAATCAGACGCTCATTTCAGCGCTTTCGGGTACCACACTTGGAGGCGGTGGTCGAACAGGGAGTCGGCAGGTAACCAACAAAGTCAACAACCTCTACAGAAACAGCCACCGAACCCACCCAGGCAACAAGGAAATAACCAGCAACCACAACCGCAAAGACAGCAACAGAAACAGCAGCAGAAGCAGTACCAAGGCCCCCCGAAGTATCAGGACAGTTGGAGGGACAGTTGGCGCCCGGGCAACAAGCCACGATGGAACCGGCGGCAGGAAGCCGCCGTGGCTCAATTCGGAGGCCAAGGTGCCAGCAATGATAATCCACAAAGAGACCAGCAGCAGGAAGCCTCCGGTGTTCAAACTGTGGGCGGGGAGTGGCCTGACCTTCCAGCAGGGCCGATCGTCGTGCAACCTGAAGCAGGGGCTCATACCGAATCAAGTCTACCCCAACACCCCTACTGACTAACTGCCGCCTCCAACCTCTCCTCGAGGGGTCACCCCACCTTTCTTGTTAAACCTGGATACGTTGGAGGAGTTCCAGCGACTGTCATGCGAGATAGTGGGGCATCGGGCTGTATTGTCAGGAAGGAATTGGTGGGGCAACATCAATACACCGGAGCACAAGTAAGCGTTAAATTAGCCAATAGTTACATTCAAACGGTTCCAGTGGCCAAGATTGAGGTGGACACCCCCTTCTTCTCAGGTTGGGTCACTGCAGCAGTCATGAGGGAACCTATATACGATCTCATCATTGGGAATATCAAGGGAGCAAGAAACAGTTGTGCAGTGGATGCTGCAACCCAAACTGATGATGCCGCCTTGACCCAAGTTAATGCTGCTGCAGTCACTCGGGGTATGGCCCAAACAAAACCTCGAGTCACCCCATTGGCTATTGCCACATCGTCTGATCTCATCAATAGTCAGGATGTCGTCCAAGAGCAAGAGGATGACAGCACGCTCACTTCGGTACACAAGAGTTTGATAGTTCGGACCATCAAGGAGACATTTGGGAATCGAACGAGGTTCGTAAAGAAGAGGAACCGCCTCTACCGAGAGACCGTGACGTCTCTGGGTGAAACACGACTACAGTTCGTGGTTCCTTCCAAGTACCGCCTAGCTGTGTTCAAGCTAGGTCATTGCACTGCTCTTGGTGGTCATATGGGTAAAAAGAAGACCTTTGACCGCATCAGTGCAGCGTTCTTCTGGCCAAGGATGGGCCAGGAGATCACCAGGCTAGTCCGCTCCTGTGATGTGTGCCAGAAAACCAGTGATCGAGGGCGAGTTCGGCCTGCACCACTACGGCCCCTCCCACTGATCTCTGAACCCTTTGAGAGGGTGGCGGTGGACATTGTAGGGCCGATAAACCCAAGGGCGAGCGATGGGGCAAAGTATATTCTCACCTTGGTGGACTTTAGCACGAGGTGGCCCGAGGCTGTGCCCTTGAGGAACATTGAGGCCACGACTGTTGCAGAAGCCATGTTGGAAATCTTCTGTCGGGTTGGTATTCCCAAACAAGTCCTCAGTGACAGGGGAACCCAGTTTACTTCTACCATGATGGAGGAGTTGATGCGGTTGTTATCGGTAAAGGGGCTAAAGACAACACCCTATCACCCGATGTGCAACGGACTCTGTGAGAGGTTTAATGGGACGCTGAAGAAAATGCTCAGGAGGATGGCAGCCGAACAACCTAAGGAGTGGCCACGCTACATTGCCCCACTTCTGTTCGCGTACCGGGAGGCGCCACAGAGCTCGCTCAAGGTGTCTCCCTTCGAGCTTATGTACGGCAGGTCCGTCCGGGGACCACTACAGGTTCTTCGGGAACTGTGGGATGATGAGGAATCAGATCCGGAAGTCAAGACCACTTATACATATGTCATTGACTTAGCTGATCGTCTCCAAGAAACCTGCCAACTGGCAAAGCAAGAGCTGATAAAGGCTCAAGAGGTCCAGAAGACTTACTATGACAAGAAGGCCAAGCTTCGTTGTTTCAAGCCAGGTGATCAGTGCCTGGTTCTGTTGCCTACGATGCGCAATAAGTTACTGGCTCAGTGGAAAGGTCCATTCGACATTGCAGAGCGTGTCTCGGATCTGACTTACATCGTCCAGGTGGGATCTCGACGAAAGAAGTTCCACATCAACATGCTGAAGAAGTACTTCCAGTCACCGATCGGGGGTACAGTCTCCACTGAGGAAGACAGGGACGAGCCTTCCCAGTGTGATTCAGGGGTAACTTGTGCTGCCACAGTGATCTCTGACAGTGATGAGGAGGATGGGCCTGTCACTGCACGCTCCCGCCAGAGTGAGACTTTCACGGACGTTGAGGTGAACGGAAATCTATCAGCAGAGGAACGAGATGCCATTGGCTCTCTGTTGCATCGCTACAAGGACATCTTCTCTGATAAGCCAGGAGTTGCCCGGGTCGACTGTCACACTATTGAACTGACCAGCCCTACACCTGTTCGGGTAAAGCCCTATCCTATACCTATGCGACTACTGGACACTGTCAAACAAGAAATTGAGGAAATGGAAGCAGTAGGAATCATCGAGAAATCATCGTCTCCATACTGTAGTCCTATGGTAGTCGTCCGAAAAAAGGATGGGGGTGTCAGGATCTGTGGGGATTATAGGAGAGTAAATGCCATTACCCAGGTGGATGCTGAACCTATGTGTGATCAGAAAACTATTTTTTCAAGAATAGCTGGTTCCAAGTTATTTACCAAACTTGATCTGACCAAGGGGTTCTTCCAAATCCCATTGGACCCGAAGAGTCGGCAGATCACAGCCTTTGGTACGCCAGGGGGTCTCTATCAGTACAGAGTCCTTCCCTTTGGTCTCACAAACTCCCCTGCCATCTTCAACCGTGTCATGAGGCAAGTCCTAAACGGCATCAAGGGAGTTGAGGCATTTGTGGACGATGTGTTAATCCATTCAGCAACATTTGAGGAACACCTGGAACTCTTAGAGGAGGTGTTCCGGAGGTTCCAACAAAAAAACATGACCGTGAAACCAAGCAAGTGCGAGATCGGTCAGGCTGCAGTACAGTTCCTCGGGCACACTGTCGGCGGAGGACGCTGCACCTGTCAGAATGAGAAGATCAAAAAGGTCCAAGATGCACCACGGCCCACTACAAAAAAACAAGTGAGGTCATTTCTGGGCCTCGTAGGGTACTACCGGAACTTCATCCCAAACTTTGCCGTGGTGGCTCTCCCTTTATCCGACCTGCTCAAGAAACATGCATCTAACAAGGTGCAATGGGGACCTGAACAAGAGGATTCTTTCAGTGCCCTCAAGAACCTGCTATGCAAGCAACCCATCCTTCAACTGGTGAGGAAGGAAGAGCCTTTCATCCTCCGGACCGATGCTTCACAGGATGGGGTTGGCGCAGTGCTACTACAAGAGGCAGACGGCGAGGTTTTTCCAGTTGCGTATCACAGTCGCAAGTTGAAACCTGCAGAGAGGAATTACAGCACGGTCGAGAAGGAACTTCTGGCAGTGGTGGAAGGCATCAAGAAGTACTACTACTATCTCTACGGAGGTGAGTTTGTGTTGGAGACAGACCACATGCCGCTCACCAGTCTCCGACCATCTAAGAATGCAAATGCTCGTCTGATGCGGTGGGCACTGTATCTCCAGCAGTTCAACTTCTTCCTCCGGTACATCAAGGGCAGCCTGAATGTGGGGGCTGACCTCCTATCTCGACTTGTGGGGGAACCTGAGCAACTGATTGAGAGGTCACCTTCCCAAATGAGTGTGGAGTTGGTCTAGACTCCAGTCGACTCGAGCCTCCAAGCGTCTGGCAGCTCGTCATATGTTATGTATAATTTTCTCACACCTTTCTACACTTGAGAACATAACACAACACCTGTGCCACCTAAACAATGTCTACATACCCTACACCACACAACACGTTGCTCTAATGTAAATGTAGCGTGCTTACGCTTAGCATGAACTATTGCTCGGGAATTGTCACCCTTGCCGTGGAGTTTTCCTCCAGCCAAAAAAAAAAATAAAATAAAATAAAGAAAATGTTGAGGTTTTCCCTCAGTGGCGATTGGCGACTACATTCCGTTGCAGTGTTAGTGTTACACACGCACCACAGTGTGAATGTCGAATTGTGTGTCTGGGCTAGGCATTCTCTTGATTGTATATAGGTGGTGAAAATTTATTCTCCAAGAGAAAAATTTTTCTTAGTAGGGGCGATTGTCATGGGTTGCGTTGGGCCTCCCGCACAACCCATCCCAAATGTTTGTTTACGGTAGAGATAAGGTAACCGCCCAGCCATGACTGGGACATGTAGGGGGGGGGGGCAGGCCAGTGAGACAGTGGTGTACTGTCCTTCACTTCACGCCTCAAAAAACCAATTTAGCCAGTGGGCTTTAGACCTTGGTTTAGAGAAGACCTCCTGCTCCGCGGACTTATCAGGGGCCATACAGTCCTACCAGTGCTACGGGTCTGTGTGTGCAAATCCCCGAGATTTTTTTGTTAAGTCCAGCGACAAGTTAACACACCCTGTAAAGGAATTGATCAATGGTGAGGGCCTGTTTGCTACAAGAGCACTCCAGGCCGGCCTAATAGTTCTAAACGATTAATTCACCAGGTTGACAAACTCTCCCTTATAACTTACGGTACTGTGGCGTGAATGTGAGTGACTGACCTATCCATGCGAATTATAAGTCCAGTGTATGGAATTGTGCCAAATAAACGTAAGTGCAATCATCTGCCCGTATCTGTGATCCCTCTTTTATCATTATTACCAAGGGTAATGACTCATGGGTTATGACAAAGTATAACCAATAACTTAGATGGATGTTGGAAGTTAGTGGAATTCACTAAATCATCATTTATCAAGTACATAACGCATTGAGTGCCGGAAGCAGAGCAAAATTCTACGTAGTGATACACAATAATCTCTTGGGTGAGTAACCAGTGTGAAGGTATCCGAGTTCTACGGTAAGAAAGCCACTTCCCTGCACTTAAAACGTAACACATCTCTAAAAACATATCTATTGTCGAAGTATTAATATTTCTTGTAACACTTACTGTATTTACAGTACTTGCTTTCATTGTACCATCAAAACCGTTTTATCGGAAATTATTATGTAAATAAATAAGTAATTACCATTGCAATAAACATAATTGCCAACTAGACATAATCCTGACAGCTCTGTCCTCTTGTTCAACCTTATTACTGTACAACCCAGGTTGTACTGCTCCCCCATTATACTTATGTTTTTCAATTCCACTGTAATTTATATGTATGTGTGTATATATGTATATGTATGTGTATATGTATGTATAAATAAATAAATAAATATTGAAGTGATAACCGTGGTAACACTATGAGATGTACTTATTACTACCATGCTATTGTACTATTCCAGATGATGCTAAATGTTACATAATACTTCCTTGAGATAAATGTATAGTATATATCAGGTGCCTCAAAGAGAGCTCAGGTTCTCAACTGGCTCATCCATGTTAATATTGTTATTATTATGCACTCTGTATCTGTATTTTTCAGGCTAAATAAAGTGTTTCAATCAATGGTGAATATATTACTGTGAGATGGAGTAGGAGAGCGACCAGCTATGGGGGGTGGGGAACTATGGGTAGGCACCCCGGCAACCACATCCTACCTGCCTCACAAACCCCTCCGACCCACCCCACTCTGTGCCCCATCCTGCCACGTTGTGCCCCGCCCCGCCCCGCCCCAATCTCAAGTGCCCACCTCACACTCACCCTCCTCCCAGGCCGAGTCACACCCTGCCCCTCCCCGTGCCACATGCCTCTTTACCCTGCCTCCACACCCTGCCTCCTCACCCTGTCCTCCCTCCGCCCTTCTTTCTGTTCGTATTTAGTTTTTAGAACTTTCAGATGGATTTCTGTAAAGACCTTCCCTAGTGACCTGTCCACTGCTATTACACCGTAGCATGTATTTGAAAGTAATGACACCTGTCCCATGACGTAATCCTGCATGGGTTACTTTCGGGTTAACGAGATAGACACTATATTGTATAATATCATGAAGGCATTTAGAGAAGTAATAATGTTAAAGTAAATGATATTCACTTCTAGACATTCAGATTAAGGAAGAATTAGACCCCCCTTATTGGATGTCACATTGTCTCACAATATGTGATCGAGTTTGGAATTACATGAGATACTTGAGGATTATGGGTAACTGTAATCTAAAGGGCGTGTACCACTTACCAGTTTTCCTTGCCGCGACAACCGTCTACAGTGACTGTCAGTGACGCGAGACTATGTGTGGTAACCCAAGAGTACCTTTTTGTTGTTATTCCCCGTGGAAAGAAGTTCTTGTGCGGAAGCCTGGTTGCAACAAAAGCAATCAAGGCTGGCAGTAAATGTATCACTTGAAGAATTAAGGCTCTGTTAAGTCATACCCATAGTAGAGTAATCACATGTGTCCCCAAGCTGAAAATTCCCTCTTTTAGAAGATTAATTTTATTACAGCGTGAATGTGAGTGACTCATATATCCATGCAAATTGTAAATCATTGTATGGAAGCTTGACAAATAAATGTAAGTGCAATTATCTGCCCGTATCTGTGATCCTATCTCTTTATTACTAAAGGTAATGACTGATTGGTTATGACAAAGTATAACCAATAGCTTAAATGGATGTTGGAAATTAATGGAACTCCTTAACTCATCATTTATCAAGTATAAATCATGGAATGTCGGGTGGTGGTGTGAATTTCTACGTAGATACACCATAATCTCCTGTAAGTAACCAGTGTGAAGGTATCGAACTCTACGGTAAGAAATATAAGAAACACAATATATTATAATCATTATATAATATAATCCACACTTAGACGATTACAAATAAAAATCCATGACAGTGTCAGTGAGAATTATGGCATTTGTTCTCTTGTCTTCCCAGCATACTCGGAGGGTGGAACATAGACTACGTTGGTGAAAGTTTTCAAGTGCCTTGAGTTGCCTCCTCTATGTGATCCATGTCTCGGTGCCATACAGCAAAGTGGGGAGGGAACGTGCAGCTTTGTAGATAATTACAGGTTCCTACAGCTGTAGACACAGATATGGAGCCTACCAAAGGCTTGAGAAGCACATCTGATCTGATGTTGAGTCTCTTCATCGATGTCTGCGGTAGTGCACAGGTGGGAGCTATGTATGGTATTGGAAGAGGGTAACATTTGAGAGTTTAGTACCTTTAAGCTGGATAGATGGTGTATGTGTGGTTGAATCAGGGGCAGGCTGTAAGAGAATGTGAGTCTTACGTGCATTCACCTCGAGGGGAAGAACTCCGAGTGAGTGCCATTATGTAGGACACTACCGTTCATGCCATCGTTGAGTTGACCTCATCAAGTCAATGAATTTTTGTGGGCAGCCAAAACGACTGAGGGACCCTCAGTCATTCTGGCTACCCTGTTGACCGAGTCAAAGGCCCTAGTAAGGTCAATAAAGGCCATGTACAAGTCACGACGCTGTTCTCTGAACTTTTCATGTATCTGGCGGGCAGCAAAAATCATGTCAGTGGGGCCACATGATGGTCTAAAGCCACATTGAAATTCTAGGAGGAATCTATCCGCCTCAAGAAGAAGAGAGGAGCGTGATCCCGCGGTAGTTGCCATATCTGACCGATCTCCCTTGTTCTTAAAAATATTGACGATGGAGGCATCTTTAAGATCTTGGGGGATTTCCTCCTTCTACCATACATTCTTCAAAAAAAAGTGGAGACGGCCGGTAATTTCAGAGGTCCTCCTGCTTTGTACACCTAGGCCGTGATTCCATCAGGCTCTGTGGCTTTGTAATTTTTTTTATCTGCTTGATGGCAGTAACTACCGCACACAGGGATGGAGGATAGTTGAGGTGGGTCAGATTTGCTGAAGGACCTGCTGGGTAGTCAAGACTTCCACATCGTGTTTCGGTTGAGCAGCACTGACAAATGCCTTCTTCATCTTTAATTAGGGAGTTACCGTCGCGGAATTGAAAGATTCACGCATGTTGTGTTAATTAGGAAATTTTTGTATTTCACACACTATATTTTTCCATCATTCATTCATTAGTTTGTGAAGTTCATGCTGGACCGTTGCTTTTCTTCTCGTGGAAGGTATCAGCTTTGGTCCGAGACTTAGCGTTGTTCTGCCAGTCAGTGAGAGCAGCACGTTCACAATTGACGAGTGCTTCGATATCCGGGTCGTTTTCATCAAACTAATCCTGTTGTTTTCCTTTGATGTGGCTGGGGGTTTCGGTGCAGGTTTTGTGATGAAAGATTTGATGGGACCCCATTCGACACTAGGATTTTGTTTGTTTGTTGTTGGGTTGTTTATCAGCCCATCGTTGAGGAGCTCTCTGAAGGCATGTGCTAACCATGGATCCCCCAGTCGGTTGGCGTTAAAGCCTCATCTGGAGGCTTGTTGCGTTCGCCGTTTTGGGGCGACATGAAGGGAGAGTTTGGCTCTGACAAGCCGATGACCTGTGTCACATTGATCTGAGCCACGCGTGGGTTTGGTGATGAATACATCTCGGTGATCTCTTTCTTTGACAATGATGTAGTCAATTAAATGCCAATGTTTGAATCGTGGGTGTTGCCAGGATCCCTCGAACTTGTCGGCCTGCCTAAACAAGATGTTGTGGATAGTGAGATTGTCTTCAGCACATTTGTTGAGGAGGAGTAGGCCGTTGGGATTTCACTTGCCAACTCCGTTTCTCCCTATGGTTCCCTGCCATATGTGAGCATCTCTGCCAACTCTGTCAATGAAGTCACCGAGGAACACAACCTTATTTTCTGTGGATAGAGGTTAGCACTCTTTCAAGGTCGGCGTAGAAGGCCTCCTTGATGTCATCCTATGCATCATGAGGCTCTCGTTGATGCCAACAGGCATTTCAGTTAACCTATGTCGTATGGATTGGTGAATGGCAAAGCCAACTCCTTAAATGTGGTTTCTCGCCGCAGCAGGCTTACCATTCCCAAAGAGACGACACTCGTCTGAGAACCGGGACTCACTGATGGCTGCTATGTCGATGTTATACTTAGACAGCTCTTTTGCCACACGGGCGGTTCTTTTTTCAGGGCGCACATGTAAGCCATTGTCCGGATGGGTCCTGACATTCTATGCAGCAACCATTAGAGGTTGTATAGTTTGGTTTTGCTTTCATCTGTGATTATGATTTTTTTGTTTCGACCACATTAGGATGGCCTTACTGAGTGCGGTTGTCCAGTTATTTCTTTGTTTTTAGGCAAATTATGTTTAGGGTGCCCTTTTTAACATTCTTCCTATGTGGAGTGAGCAGAGTGGCTCTTTCAAAGGGAATCGCACAAACAGGACCGGATTGAACTGTTGCCTAGATTCCAGGTTCATAAACGACCATCTTATCTACAGTAAGTCGCTCATGTACAGAGTTGTGACACTCGTCTGTCGTCATGGGACTCTTGGGGTATAAGGGTTTGATGATGATGAGAAGATGTTGAGGTGGATAATGGCTGCACGTGAGTTGATTTATGTGGTGAGGCAGGAGTGCAGGCTGAAACCACACATCTAGTCTCTCCCTTTTCCTGATCCAATGGTGCAAGTAATTGTAAGGACTAGGGAGAGGGACAATTTCAATGGACTTCTGATAACCCAGGTTCTTGGGTTTTGTTTTATTAGTCTGTCCATCTTGCAATGCTTTCATCCGCCGGTGTAATCATTGGGTTTCCATGTGGGGTCACCACTTCCACATATACCGCCATTGGAGTGTTACTGGAACTGTGTAAGTATTTCTGTCTGATGCTAGGTCCCACCACTGATTTTTCGTTGGGGTTTAATCCACAAGGCAGAGGGGCAATGTTTTGTAGGCGCCAGGACGTGTCCACATGCCAGTGGACCTATATGCCGTCCATCTGGGATCCACTACCCAAACAAACACTGTATGTTTGTGTTTCTCTTTTTTTATATATGCCCATTTTCCTTTTTATCTGATTCGTACTCTTTTGTCAGTCTCATTTTGGTTGTGCACAATCGTAGTCAGACCAAGGGGATATGGGCAAGGAAAAATACAGTTTTTCTCCCTTGTGACAGAAGCTACTCAGATCATGTGTCACTTAGAGTCAGGAGTGAGTGAGGACACTCTCTAACCCTCTCTCACCATGAACGGTTACGAGTTTGATAACGTGGCGCGGATACGTCCGGATACGCCGACCTGCCCCAAGAAATTAAACCTAATAGTTCTCAAGAAGTTCTTTGAAACTAATGGGATCATGGGGGTCACCAAGGTGGAACGACTGAAGCTCCATGGTGACATCAAGATCACCTTCGCCGAGAAGGGTATGCCCGTACAGCTCGCGGAGATCCCAGACATCAACGGCATTCCAATAAAAATGATTGCCTACAAGTGGGACAACCTGAAGCTGGGAGTAATCTCCCATGCCGAAATTGCCCACGTGGACCAAGCAGAGCTGAGTGAGCTCCTCGAGGGGCAACTCCAAGTTGTCAAGAAGCTGTCCGACACCACTGCCCTCATTGGACACCATGCATCCTTACCCAAGGAGGCTCAACTGGCGTAGGCAACTGTGCCAGTCAAGCTCCTACTACAGACCGAAACGCTGCTACAAATGACAGCACTACGGTCACACAGTCAACAAGTGTAAGGCGCAGGAGGACACCTGCTCCCTGTGCAGCACTAGGGGAAAGGTCACGGAAGGGTTACCTCCCGAGGGATAATTGTCAGATATGGGGTGTGCGAGTTTGTTGGCCAAGCTGGAGAAGCCCAAGGAAGAATTGGAGAGGGCCACGTTGGAGAACCTGAAAGTAAAGGAAGAGATGGCTAGGATGAAATCAAAGGAAGAGGTGGAGTGGATGAAGGAAGAGGCGAGACAAGGAAAGCCTGTGTCTGACGATAACTCAAACGAGTGGAAGGTTGTGAGGAGAGGGAAGACCAAACTGATGATGAAAAAACACACCAAGGATACGTCAACAACGACATCAACAGCTAAGTGTACCAACTCGTTCAGTCCCTTGATAGACGAATTGGACGTTAGTACAGTGATAGACGAATTGGACGTTAGTACAGTGACAGACGAATTAGACGTTAGTACAGTCAGGGACAAGGCTGACAAGGAAGGTATAAAAACTTTAATTGTTGGTGACTTACAGGTAAGGTACTTGGACCAGGCTTTTTGTGGTAAAAACAAAAATAGGATGAGGGTGTGTTTACCAGGAGCTAGGGTGGGGGATATAATTGACAGGATGGATAATATCTTGTCTGGTAATTGGAACAAACCCATTATCTGCCTCAGTGCAGGAGGCAATGATATTGGCCGGTGTAGGAGCGAGGAGCTTCTTGATAAGTTCAAGGCAGCTATAGATTGTATTAGGACTAGGGAAGGGATCCCTACCATATGCGGTGTCCTACCTAGAAGGAGAGTTGGCAGTGAATAGTTGTCATGGGCGGTTGGTGTCAACGACCGTCTTGATAGATATTGCAAGTCAATATCAGTCCCATTCAAAAACAACTGGGACAATTTCTACGGGAGAAGGGACCTTTATGCTAGGGATGGGGTGCACCTGTCTAGGGATGGGGTGGCAACCCTGGCTGGGTCTCTCGAGAGGGCAGTTGAAAGGATATCGAAGCCTTTAAACTGCTAGGGGAACATAAGGGCACGGGGGTGGAGGAGACTGCAGTGGGAGCGGGTAAACAAAGTGAAATATTACAGAGAAAAAGTGTTAGGAATGATGACAAAACTATATTAGACAGGGAGTTAAATCCTAAACGCGGTAAAGAGAGGACTCGGAACACGACTAACTTAAATGTCTACTACGCGAACAGTATAAGCATGAGAAACAAAATGGATGATATTAGGGCCATGGTATGTACCGAAAAAATCGATATAATAGCATTCACTGAAACATGGATCAACCTAGACTCATGTAAGTTACCGATCGAATACCAAATAGCGGGTTACAAATTGTTCCATACCGATAGGCAGACCAGGAAAGAAGGCGGAGTAGCTATTTATGTCAGGGATAATCTGAAGTGTGAAATAAATAAGGGAATAAAAACTGAGCAGACATACAGAAACAATTTGGATAGAATTAATCGACGGTAGGGAAAAATTAATCATAGGAGTAATATATAGACCTCCCAATATTGAGAGAGTTAATGAACGACTTATCTGGGATGAAATGCGCAGGGCTTCCATACACAACAAAGTTTGTATAGTAGGCGATTTTAACCTTGGCCAAATAGATTGGACTGACCTTACGGGTAACTCAGTATCAGAGGATTTCCTCGAAACGATCCAGGACTGTTTCCTAAGTCAACATATAACCGAACCCACCCGGGGAAATAATATACTTGAGTTAGTTCTGTCGAACAGAGAAAACCTCATTAGCAAGGACGAGGTAGGGAACGAACTTGCAAACAGCGATCACAAAGAAATTAGATTCCAGTTAGATTTTCAGGTCAGACGTTAGGAAAATTCCATTAAAGTCCCAGATTTCAGAAGGGCAAACTTTGATAGTTTAAAGAGGCAGCTGAGACAGGGGGTGTCGCACTTGGGCGTGAACCTGACAGATGACACCGACCTGATAACGAGTTCTGAGATTGTCGAGTTCCACGACAATTTAAATAATGAGTTACTTAATGCACGAAGGCAGAACATACCATACAAAAAACTCAGATCAGACTACAATGACCCTAAATGGATAAATAATTATTTAAAGAATATTATTGGCCAAAGGAAGGCTATAGGTAGAAGGATAAACCGTGGCGAAATTTACCTCCGGGAGTATCATAAGGTATTGGCCGGATAGGGTTAAGATCGTGATAAGAAAGGCAAAGAGGAATAATGAACTGAAGCTAGCAAGGAAGGCGAAGACAAACCCCAAAGGATTCTACCAAATGTATCAAACTAAAACACGAGATAAGATTGGACCAATACAGTCAGATACCGGCGAGCTAACTGATAACGACGGAGAAATGAGCAATAATCTGAATAAATATTTTTCAACAGTTTTCACCACCGAAAATTTAAACATGATACCCGAGGCTCCGACTCTATTCAGAGATAGTGAAGAAAACAAATTAAGCGAGTTAGTAGTGACTAGTAACGATGTTAATAAGCAAATAGACAAACTGAAGCCTAATAAGTCACCTGGTCCCGATGAGATATTTGCCAGAGTATTAAAAGAATGTAAGGAAGAGCTTAGTATGCCCTTAGGAAAGTTGTTTAACATGTCATTAAAAACAGGTGTAGTACCAAAATCCTGGAGGATAGCGAATGTA
Source organism: Homarus americanus (assembly GCF_018991925.1). Taxonomy (NCBI): domain Eukaryota; kingdom Metazoa; phylum Arthropoda; class Malacostraca; order Decapoda; family Nephropidae; genus Homarus; species Homarus americanus. The sequence goes on from NW_024736071.1 coordinate 2,474,445, forward strand.
ATACCGATTTTCAAGAAGGGGGATAGATCACTATCCTCTAACTACCGCCCAATCAGTCTAACATCAATAGGAGGCAAATTACTAGAATCAATCATTTCAATCTCTATTCGAAACCACCTGGAGAAGCACAAGCTGATCAATGATTCCCAACATGGCTTCACAAGTGGGCGTTCATGTATAACTATTCTATTAACATTCTTTTCATCTAATTTCTTTGTGATCGCTGTTTGCAAGTTCGTTCCTTACCTCGACATTGCTAATGAGGTTTTCTCTGTTCGACAGAACTAAATCGAGTATATTATTACCCCGGGTGGGTTCGGTTATATGTTGACTTAGGAAACAGTCCTGGATCGTTTCGAGGAATTCCTCTGCTATTGAGTTATCCGTAAGGTCAGTCCAATCTATTTGGCCAAGGTTAAAATCGGCTACTATACACACTTTGTTGTGTATGGAAGCAATGCGAATTTCATCCCAGGTAAGTCGCTCTTAAACTCTATCAAGATTGGGAGGTCTATATATTACTCCTATGATTAATTTTTCCCTACCGTCGATTAATTCTATCCAAATTGTTTCTGTATGTCTGCTCAGTTTTTATTCCCTTATTTATTTCACACTTCAGATTATCCCTGACATAGATTGCTACTCCGCCTTCTTTCCTGGTCTGCCTATAGGTATGGAACAATTTGTAACCCGCAATTTGGTATTCGACCGGTAACTCACATGAGTCTAGGTTGATCCATGTTTCAGTGAATGCTATTATATCGATTTTTTCGGTACATACCAAGGCCCTAATATCATCCATTTTGTTTCTCATACTTCTACTGTTAGCATAGTAGATATTTAAGTTAGTCGTGTTCTGAGTCCTCTCTTTACCGCGTTTAGGTTTTAACTCCCTGTCTAATTTAGTTTTGCCATCATTCCTTACACTATTTCCCTGTAATCTTTCACTTTGTTTACCCGCTCCCGCTGCAGTCTCCCCCACCCCCGTGCCCTTATGTTCCCCTAGCAGTTTAAAGGCTTCGATATCCTTTCAACTGCCCTCCCGAGAGACCCAGCCAGGGTTGCCACCCCATCCCTAGACAGGTGCACCCCATCCCTAGCATAAAGGTCCCTTCTGCCATTGAAGTTGTCCCAGTTGTCAATGAATGGGACTGATATTTACTTGCAATATCTGTCAAGACGGTCGTTGACACCAACCGCCCTTGACAACCATTCACTGCCAAATCTCCTTCTAGGCAGGACACCACATATAATAGGGATCCCTCCCCTAGTCCTAATCCGATCTATAGCTGCCTCGAACTTATCAAGAAGCTCCTCGCTCCTACACCGGCGAATATCATTGCCTCCTACACTGAGGCAGATAATGGGTTTGTTCCCATTACCAGACAAGATATTATCCATTCTGTCAATTATATCCCCCACCCCAGCTCCTGGCAAACACACCCTCATCCTATTTTTGTTTTTACCACAAAAATCCCTGTCCAAGTACCTTACCTGTGAGTCACCAACAATTAAAGTTTTTATACCTTCCTTGTCAGCCCTGTCCCTAACTGTACTGACGTCAAATTCGTCTATCAAGGGACTGAACGAGTTGGTACACTTAGCTGTTGATGTCGTTGTTGACGTATCCTTGGTGTGTTTTTTCATCACCAGGTTGGTCTTCCCTCTCCTCACAACTTTCCACTCGTCTGAGTTATCGTCAGACATGGGCTTTCCTTGTCTCGCCTCTTCCTTTAATTTCATCCTCGCCATCTCTTCCTTTAATTTCATCCTCGCCATCTCTTCCCTTAATTTCAGGTTCTCCAACGTGATCTTCTCCAGCTTGGCCAACAAACTCGCACACCCCAGACCACACATAGCACTGGCCATATCTGATAATTATCCCTCGGGAGCTAACCCTGCCGTGACCTTTCCCCTAGTGAGGTCAGAACACCACGAGGCCCGAGGTGCTGAAGCCCACGTGGTCAACCTCACCGACTTCGACTTCTTCCACACCTATGAAGACCTAGGACACGAGGAAGACGAAGAACAAGACCCAAACACGAATGAATGGACACTTCAAGAGAGCAAGAAGAGGAGGAGAGTTAAAAGAAAATCAACTTCAAGCTAACAAGAATACCAAGACAGAAGACCAAGACATTTCCTCGAAACAAGAAAACAACACACACAATCAAGCCGACCAAGTACTGAGAAACCATGGCCCAACCCAACACGCACCTGACGCTTGACCTGACGCTCACCTGACTCGGTCCTCCTCCTCCTCGCCGCGTCCAGGCGAGTTGCTGCTGCCTCCAACTTAAGCCTCCTCACGCAAGTTGTGTTTAGCCACGGCACCTTTACCTCCTTCTAAAATTCACTTCAATCCTCCCTTTATCCTTCCCCTGAACCTCCTTCCCCCCTGTCACTAGCATTTATGTATGTATGTATGATCATGTGTGTGTGTGTGTTAGGTTAGGCTTTGTATAAAACTTTAAGTATAAATGTATTTTTACGACTTACATGATCATTTATTACCAGTTAGAAGTTTCGAAAAAGGATAAATACATAGTTGTCAACTCTAATCGGTAATTATCCCAATTTTGCGCAATATGTAATTATATATATATACACACCATACTGCAGAATGGATATAGAATCCCTAGAAAGCAAACAGAGGAGGATGACATAACTAATCCCGGGCATTAGGCACCTTGAGTACAGAGACAGATTAAAGATTTTAATATGTACTTCCTCGAGAGACATAGAGTGAGAGGCGATATGATTAAGGTGTATAAATGGAAGTCGGGGTGATATAACAAATGTACTTAAACTATCCAACCAGGGGCGAACTAGTAGCAATGGTTTTAAATTATACAAATTTAGATTTAGGCGCTAGATAGGTAAACACTGGTTTGGAAATAGAGTTGTGGATGAGTGGTACACGTTACTGAACTTCAATATTAACTCGAACACGCTGGGTAGCTTCAAATATAGGGTGGACTGATATATGAGCGATAGGGATCGGGTGTAAACGGAGCTGCCTAGTATGGGCCAATAGGTCCGCTGCATTTTCCTCCATTCTAATGTTACCTCCGGTAGCCTGTTGTAATAACCGATGAACTGTCCTGGAGTTTCAGCTCTTGAGTTACACTGGAAGTTGCATTAATAAATGTTTTCTGGTAAGCTGCAAACCCTAATGGTCGTTTCTCATTTTATTCTGAAAATAGATTATGTACAATTAACTTAGGGTAATACCATAACTACACCATGAGTTGTGAGAGTTATAGTAAACAAAGCCAAGTGTAACGAGCTTCGTGACCACATGTGTGATTGGTGGAGAGACTAGGCAAAACTGGGTATAGTCTACTGTTAAAAACCTGTTGCTGACCTCACCTGGGCAGAGGAACATAGAGATCAGAGGTCATTTGAAAGAAAAGGAGATTACTTAACATGCAACACTTGCTTCAATATTACGGAGTATAAACTAGACACTTGCTTATAGTTTAATTATCGTGGTTGATGTAATTATATAAGCATAATGTATATAGCCCCCATTTATATAAATATTACTGTCTGTTTGACAGGGACCAATACAGACTGGGTGCCATCATGTTAGACACTGCTGTTCATGCCACCATGAAGTTGCCTCACAATGGTTATGAATTTTGGTGGGCAACCAGAGCGAGTGAAGGTCAGCAAGATGGCTTCCCTGTTGACCGAGTCTCAGGCCTTAGTAAGGTCAATGGAGGTCATGTACAAGTCACGGCGCTGTTCTTTTCCTGTACTTGGTGGGCGGAGGACTCGTGCGATTATCTTACCTGTTATGGTCAGCAGCAAGATCCCGCGACAGTAATCACAGTCTGACCGGTCCCCCATGTTCCTATGGATTTTGATGATGGAGGTGTCTTTAAGATCTTCGGAGAATTCCTCCTATTCCCATATTTTCTCCAGGAGAGAGTGGGGACATCTGGTCAGTAGGGGTCCTCCTGCTTTGTACACCTCGGCTGGAATTCCATCAGGCCCTGTGGCTTTGTTATTTTTTCATCTTCTTAATGGCAGTAGGTACCTCATCACGGGATGGAAGACAGTCGAGGTGGGCCAGCTCTTGGCGCTGAGGGACCTGCTGGGTAGACACACACACACAACACACACGCACGCACGCACACACACACACACACACACACACACACACACACACACACACACACACACACACACACACACACACACATATTTTACTTACAAATCATAGTCATTAATTCATTATGTTTGCTGCGAGAACGGTGATCTTTTAGGGCACTTCTATCCATATTAAGGCCCAAAATCTGCTGAACGCCTGCTGTTTCACACAAGCCAGCATCACCTATAAGCAACACCTATTTCCCCCCAAAAAATCAATCAATGATGTTGTCGCCGCTCATTCACGTACACTGTTGCTTTTTGGGTGACCATTTTTTTGTAAATTTCCCATCTCTTTCTTAGTCTTCTATTGTCCCCCAAATATCCAGTTCTCATTTTTTCAATATATCTGCAGAGAAAACAGGAATCTCGATAACAAAACTGTGGTGTAAGCTAAGTACTGGTTTTCACCGTTATTTTGAGAGTATTTTGGCACAAAGGGAGTCAGTGGCTGAGGTAGAGGGGTATAAGGACTCCTGGACTGGTTGGAAGCTGTTGGATTATTGTGAGGTTATGGACTTACCGTATTTAACAGATATATATTGCTGGCAAGAGATCCATCACTCCTGACAGGGAGTAAGTTAGGGCCTCGGGCTTCGATTGTACAAAAATCCTTACCATGGATATACCAAAAGACTCCCAGGATCTGTTGACGACCGTCAATACAAAGGTGAATGAGAATTAAGTTAATAGACTACGAAAGATGCCGTAGAGACAAAAACGGAGAAACAAGGTGCTAAACAGGCTTCATGGGATTACGTGGACTACAACTGTCTCAGTTCCGGTAAGTACGCCAACTACCACAATTCAGGCAGTGATTCTGACTCAAACACCCATCACCAACAAGCCAAAATAGTTCAAATCAAAGATAATTCATCAGTTGAAAAACCGAGGATAGAAATTACCCAAAGCCCCTGTCTAGTGGACCCACAAGCAGTGGGGTGAATAGTGAAACCCCTGAAGACTGGCCTACCCTGGGTCCACCACGTAAGTTACCAAGTCAACCCGGTGGCTCAAGACAACCTGGTTTGCATCATCGGAGTACATTCCACGTAACAACAGCTTACGCCCAGCGTATCATATATGTCAAGCTTGTTTACCCTGAAAACTAAAATCCGTTGCACTTATATGCCCGGACCCGAGACTGGGCGAAGTCATGTCCTCATCACCGCAGGCTCAAGCTGTCTACATAGCTAGAAACAGGAAGGATATCATCGAAGCAGTCGTCGCCGGCGAATACTTGGCCATCCAAATGAAAGTGACTGACCAGCTGGTCCGCTTCCGCAGTCGAACGCTTTCTGAATACCTGGTGACTCGCTGTCTTGTGGGAGTTGACCACAAGTTGGCTAATGAACTCCCAGGAGTGCTTTGAACCCGAAGCTTCAAGAAAAATAGCTAGATGCTTAACAGAATTGTTATCCTTTGGGAATGGAACTGAGCTTCTTTGTCCTTATATCAATATGATTGTCTCCCTGTCTCCCATCATGCCAGCTCAATGTAATGGACTCCAAGCCTGTCTCCTGTTTCATATGCTGAGGGACTGGATATACATCAACCCACAGCTGGAGACAAGAGCTTTGCGTCTAGTGTTCGGGGTCCCGTGACTCGCGAGTGTGAGCTACGATTGGTCACGCGCTCCAAGTCATTCTCAGACATTCCCGACAACGGCGAACTAACTGATATGACGAAATGGAAGTTTCCCCGCTGTGATAAGGTGGGAGAAAATTATTTGGCTTGGCTGTGCCACAGACCGTCTTGCAACTCCAATTAAGCCCCCAGACACTCCGTATACACCTCTGCCACCAGATTTATTCGCCACTGACAAGATCTATATACAACTTCTTAAAAAAGAAATCGCCTCAATAAACACCCAGCTGGCGAACTTTAAGAAAGCAATGTTGGAACATTTGGAAATACAACAGGAAACAGACTAAAAACAGCAAATAGAAATTGACAAACTTCGGAAACTGGCTGAATCCGTCATTCGACAAAAAGTAGAAGCAGAAGAGAAGCTCAATAAGGACAGACATGGCCGAGAACGGCTGGTGAACTTGGAGAAACGGAAATAATCACAGTTCCCACGAGAATGAACTGGGGAAGTAAGTTATGATCATGTTGAGCAGAAATTTGAGCTAGGAGAACAGAAACACTTGCTCGAAAAATTTTACGAAATGATCAGACGGCAACATAAATTCCTTTGCCATCACTCTGCCGACTACGCTACTGCCACTGACCGCCAAAATCCCAACTCCTGCAAATAGACACTAATTCGGAGCTCGATAACAGGCCCCGTTAATAATTCACAATAGACAACCGGCAAAGTCCTCCCACTCATCATAATCTAGAGCAGCTCACATTTCTGTCCTGGAATTTACAAGGCCTCATCGGCCATTTCAACACCTTCTACTGGTACGTCCACACTCGTAACAGACGTCGTTCTTCTAAAAGAATCATTTGTCAAAGGCGCACAGTTTCACACCCTTAAGCTTCTTCCTGGGCGAGCATAAACTGATCAGAACGATCCGCGTCGAGTTCACCCAATGTCAACTCCAACAACTCAATGTGGCAGGCAGTCGCATTCATCTCTAACGTCTGTGGCCATGGATAAATCATGAAACCCGAACGTCTCCCAAATCCCACTGATAAGTCAATACTTGTGTACAAGGGCGATTTCAATGTTCGTTATCCTGATCTTCATGACCCCTTAGAAGAAGCAATCTGAATGGGACATATTTAGTAAACTTCGTCGACATCTATGGCATAATTAACCACACTCCACAAGGTCCAACAAATACTGTATTAAGGGTGGGACGCTAGACCACGTACTAAATGCTGGCCTTATTAGTGACAGGCTAGAGGCAAACCCTGTGCCCCAGGAATTGAGAAATATCCATGATTGCACCCGCTTAGATCACTGGAATAAGTTTGTCTCAAGCATTAATCACTCCACCTGTACTGCAGACATCTGGAAAGAAATCAATAGAATTAAGAAAAAGAAAAGAAGCCACTCACCACCACAACCCCTGAATATGCTGAAGAACTGGTGGAATCCTGGGCCATCTAATCTCGAGTCACTACCCTACCCAAAGGAACACAAACCTGCCTCAAAGAGACCTTCATAGAGCGAGAATTTGCACTGGAAATCGCCTGTGCTGAACGCCATCCAGATGAAAACTACTTCATTACATCTGAGGAGCTGAGACGAGTCCTTCTCAGAGGGAAGGCTACAGCGCCAGGAGAAGATGGCAATTCGTATAGGACTCTTCGTTATCTCCTAAAAGTTCCCGGGTACCCCCTTCTCCACCTGTGCATCATGAGTCTTCATCAGGGTGTACTCCCACCAGTCTGGAAAACTAGTACCATTGTCCCCAAATCAAAGCCAGACACGACAAATTTTCAGCTAATCTCTATTACTTCAGCATCTGTAAGGTTTTTTAACAAAAACTCTTGGCTCGCCTCTTCTACATCTCGGACCGCTTCTCTCCTAACCTATATGGATATATGTTGGGCCGATCCACACACAACTGTCTCGCAGAAATCATGGCCACCACCAGGTCCGAAAGCTGTATTGCTTTCATTGACCTTAAAAATTTTACTCCAAATGTGGTGACTACTATATGCACTTTGTCTTGGATACTGAGTAGACCCAGAAATTTCCTCATTTTCACTATCCGGGTTATCATTGGACTGCTTAGGATGAGTTACATTGCTACATTCTGCAAATTTTCAAGAGGTGATGGTGAGTACAAATGGAAGGGGTCTTAGTCTATGAGCGACCTTGTTTTATCAGTATAGAAGGTTTTGACCAAATGAACCAACACACCGTCACCCCTGTTGGTGATCCACTTTTTGATACGGTTAGAGAGAGAGAGTGAATCAAGGGATGAACCGTGCCTCGAGGGGTGGTACAGGGATGTTTATTGCTGACAGACCTCGAGGTCATTACCGTTATTGGAAATAAGTTGGGATAATTGGCGTGGAGTGGCGAGGTAGAGTTTCGTTTTCTCTGCGGATATTATGAGGTCTCACTGATGGGCAGATTCTTGAAAGACAGTGATGAGCTGTTGTGCAGTAGGCGTTCAGGCGAGGCTGCCTGCAAGCAGATGTCGTCAGCACAGATGGCAATCCGTTCTGTCACTCTCAGGGGGAGTGGACCTATTAGACGATGCTTGAGGATGTTAAATAATAGGGGGCTGAGTACCCCACCCTAAGGAGCGCCAAGCTTAGAGGTCTTATAGTCGCCGAAGGCGCGGCGATTCTCCAGGTTGCCCCGTATCGAGGTGAGAAGTTTACCAGTGATGCTGAAGGTGATGAGTTAATCTAGAATCAAGTTTCGGTTTGCGACATCAAAGGTTGCTTTAATTAAGGGATCTTCAAGTCTCCCCCACCTTCACCGGCCACCTCTCTAATGCCCTTCGAAACCTGCCCCATTGGCAGGACGAGACAAGAAGAGGATAAAAAATTCTACTCCAGACTACATTAACACTAATAGTACAGCGACAAGCATCACTACAGAAGATCAGTGAATTCACAACAGTCACCCCAGAGGATTCAATCCAATATACTATAGCGCTATCCGTCTGTCGGTCTGTCTGTCTGTCTGTTTGTCTGTTTGTGCAGCCGAAACGGCACAATCGTTTTTCATCAAACTTGGCAGAAAAATCGCAAAAATTTCGTAGAGTGGAACAAACCTGGTCCTATGTCGATGGTTTCTTTAGGAAGGCATTAGTTAACAATTATATTTATGACGGAAAACGATGCAAGTCAACGGACTTGGCGCACCCTCATTCGCTGGACGCTGTCAGCCCACGATTGCAGTTATCGTACGACTCCCTCCTCCTCCCCCCACTTTTTTTCTTAGCCTACTTTTTTTCTTAATGTTGTTTGGATGAGTAAAGGACGGAAGATGAGTAAATAGAAGAATAAAGAAGGGAAAACATGAAATAGTTAGAGATAACAGGTGGGGGGGAGCTGAGTTTCATCATGCATCTGGATGCTCAGTTTCAACGTTACCAGACAACCTTACACCTACAGTGTATACTTATTCCTGTGGCTGACTGTACATGGAAAAGAGATAATAACAGTAATGCATGGACAAGATGACTACAATAGACACAGGGTGAATATAAACAGTGAAACAGACAGGAGGTTGACAAAAATAGACAGATTCATACATGCACAAATAGACAATATGGCAACTAACATGACAGACAGACAGCTGACTGACTGGTTTGCATTACACAAACAGGCAGACACACGCCAACAACGGATAAGACAGACAGATTTGACGACACAGAGTACAGACAGGCTTACATTCAAACAACCACAACCAATATTATCTCATATGCTATAGGAATAGCCGTGTGTCTGTGTGTGTGTCTGTTCTGGGCAACTGAAACGGCACGATCGTTTTTCATCAAACTTGGTGGAAAAATTGCTAAAAATTCGTAGAGTGGAACAAACTTGGTCCCATGTTGAAGGTATCTTTAGGAAGGCATTAATTAACCATTTTATTTACGCTGGAAAACAATGTTTTTGTACGCTGCCAGCTTTCCGGCGGTTGCGCGCTAGCCAAACACGAGCGTTCGAACTTTCACGCTCTGGTAAACTGTACCACCGGACTCGCCACCGGGCACAAAGTGCCAACGATCACTTGTCATCGTCTATACCGACGACTCCAACGGCTCACTACAGGACAGGTGTGTCGCCGAAGCAATGCGTTGTCTTCCGGATTGGGCGAGCACAACAAGATGTGAACTATAGGGCATCCTGGGAGTCATCACTCACTTGAGTCGATCACCTCACTCCGTCCCGTCTGTCAGGATCTAGTGAACTAAATCCAGCTTTGCCTTATAAGGGCGAAGACGGACACCCTTCTTATCCACTTTATAAGGATCCCATCACACATTGGTCTCCACAAACACGAATATGGAGAAAACCTTGCATAATCCGCCTGCACACTCCCTATACCTGATGACGCTTCAACCATAACTACTGTTCGAGACAAAACGCTCCTCAAGAAAGTCGCTCTTCAAATCATAAACGAAAAACGAAGTAAACAGCTAGGTGCCAGTGTTAGTTTTCTCCACTATCATAAACACAGTAACACAAAATATCAATACAGCCGATTAAAATGTCTGAATCGGTTCAGTGATGTAGTTGCTGCCAGAATCAGACTTGGCTCTAAGCCATATTGGGAACTCAAGAGAAATCCTCACTACCAATATTTAGGATACAATTTTCCTTTATATCCAAATTTGGGTATCATATAAAATACCTGCTCTAGAAAACCACTACTTAACTCATTTGTCATAGCCCACTCTTTGAGGTGCGAATTCAACTCTCTCATTCCTTACACCAACTTGCAGTCAACTTTGACTAAAACTTCAGGTGCAGATTCCTTATGAAGCGAGAATCTGTGTAAGTCAGTTTGACGTCCGGTTGGCCTCTGTGTGATGGACTTCCGTCACCTTAAAACTATTATTAACAAATAACTCCGCACCACCTTAGCAGACCACAAGTGATCGTGGGCCCTTCGTGCCCGGTGGCGAATCCTGTGGTACAGTTTACCGAGGTTGATATAATCATGGTCGTGGTTGTTATAATCATGGTCGTGGTTGTTATAATCATGGTCGTGGTTGTTATAATCATGGTCGTGGTTGTTATAATCATGGTCCTCGTTGTTATAAACATGGTCTTGGTTGTTATGATCATAGTCGTGGTTGTTATAATGATGGTCGTGGTTGTTATAATCATGGGCGTGGTTGTTATAATCATGGTTGTGCTTGTTATAACCATGGTCGTGGTTGTTATAATAATGGTCGTGATTATAATCATGGTCGTGGTTGTTATAATCATGGTCCTGGTTATTATAATCATGGTCGTGGTTGTTATAATCATGGTCCTGGTTGTTATAATCATAGTCGTGGTTGTTATAATCATGGTCCTGGTTGATATAATATTCGTTATAATCATGGTCCTGGTTATTATAATCATGGTCGTTGTTGTTATATACATGGTCGTGGTTGTTATAATCATTGTCGTGCTAGTTATAATCATGGTTTTGGTTGTTATAATCATGGACGTGCTAGATATAATCAGGGTATTGGTTGTTATAATCATGGCCCTTGTTGTTATAATCATTGTCGTGGTTGGTATAATCATGGTCGTGGTTGTTATAATCATGTCGTGGTTGTTATAATCATGGTCGTGGTTCTTATAATCATGGTCATGGTTGTTATAATCATGGTCGTGCTAGTTATAATCATGGTTGTAGTTGTTATAATCATGGTCCTTGTTGTTATAATCATGGTCGTGGTTGGTATAATCATGGGCGTGAGTGTTATAATCATGGTCGTGGGTGTTATAATCATGGTCTTGGTTATTTTACATATAGTCGTGGTTGTTATAATCATGGTCGTGGTTGTTATAATAATGGTCGTGGTTATTATAATCATGGTCGTGGTAATAATCATAGTTGAGGTTGTTATAATCATGGTCGTGGTTGTTATAATCATGGTCGTGGTTGTTATAATCATTGTCGTCGTTGTTATTATCATGGTCGTGGTTGTTATAATCATGGTCGTGGTTGTTATAATCATGGTCGTGATTGTTATAATCATAGTCTTGGTTTTTATAATCATGGTCGCGGTTGTTATAATCATGGTCGTGGTTTTTATAATCATAGTCGTGGTTGTTATAATCATTGTCGTGGTTATTATAATCATGGTCGTGCTAGTTATAATCGTAGTCGTGGTTGTTATAATCATTTTCCTTATTGTTATAATCATTGTCGTGGTTGGCATAATCATGGTCGTGGTTATTATAATCATGGTCGTGGTTGTTATAATCATGGGCGTGGTTGTTATAATCATGGTCGTGGTGGTTATAATCATGGTCGAGGTTTTTATAATCATGGTCCTAGTTATTATAATCATGGTCATTGTTGTTATATTCATGGTCGTGGTTGTTATAATCATGGTCGCGGTTGTTATAATCATGGTCGTGTTTGATATAACATGGTCGTTGTTATTATAATCATGGTCGTGGTTTTTATAATCATGGTCGTGCTTGTTATCATGGTTGTGGTTGTTATAATCATGGTCGTGGTTGTTATAATCATGGTCATGGTTGTTATAATCATGGTCCTTGTTATAATCATTGTCGTGGTTGGTATAATCTACTGTCGTGGTTGTTATAATCATGGTCGTGGTTGCCAGTAATCATGGCTGTGGTTGTTAAGTAATCACGGTCGTGGTTGTTATAACTGGCGGTCGTGGTTGTTATAATCATGGTCGCGGGTTGTTAACTGGCGGTCGGTTACATAATCATCGCGGTTGTTATAATCATGGTCGTGTTTGATATAATCATGGTCGTGGTTATTATAATCAAGGTCGTGGTTTTTATAATGATGGTCGTGGTTGTTATAATCATGGTTGTGGTTGTTATAATCATGGTCGTGGTTGTTATAATCATGGTCGTGGTTGTTATAATCATGTTCTTGGTTGTTATAATCATGGCCCTGGTTGTTAAAATCATGGTCGTGGTTGTTATAATCATGGTCGTGGTTGTTATAATCACAGTCGTGGTTGATATAACCATTGTCGTGGTTATTATAATCATGGTCGTGCTAGTTATAATCATAGTCGTGGTTGTTATAATCATTTCCTTGTTGTTATAATCATTGTCGTGGTTGGCATAATCATGGTCGTGGTTATTATAATCATGGTCGTGGTTGTTATAATCATGGTCGTGGTTGTTATAATCATGGTCCTCGTTGTTATAATCATGGTCCTGGTTTTTATAATCATGGTCCTGGTTATTATAATCATGGTCGTTGTTATATTTATGGTCGTGGTTGTTATAATCATGGTCGCGGTTGTTATATTCATGGTCGTGTTTGATATAACATGGTCGTGGTTATTATAATCATGGTCGTGGTTTTTATAATCATGGTCGTGCTTGTTATAATCATGGTTGTGCTGTTATAATCATGATCGTGGTTGTTATAATCATGGCCGCGGTTGTTATAATCATGGTCGTGCTTGTTATAATCATGGTCGTGGTTGTTATAATCATGGTCTTGGTTGTTATGATCATAGTCGTGGTTGTTATAATCATGGTCGTGGTTGTTATAATCATGGGCGTGGTTGTTATAATCATGGTCGTGCTTGTTAGAATCATGGTCGTGGTTGTTATAATAATGGTCGTGATTATAATCATGGTCTTGGTTGTTATAATCATGGTCCTGGTTATTATAATCATGGTCGTGGTTGTTATAATCATGGTCGTGGTTGTTATAATCATGGTCCTCTTTGTTATAAATATGGTCCTGGTTATTATGATCATAGTCGTGGTTGTTATAATCATGGTCGTGGTTGTTATAATCATTGGCGTGGTTGTTATAATCATGGTCGTGCTTGTTATAATCATGGTCCTGGTTGATAATCATGGTCGTGGTTGTTTTATAACTGGCGTATCGGCTAAGCGGCAATCATGGTCGTGGGTTATTATAACTATGGTCGCTTTGTTATAACTGGGCGGTCGTGGTTGTTATAATCATGGTCGTGGTTGTTATAATCATGGTCGTGGTTGTTATAATCATGGACGTGGTTGTTATAATCATGGTCGTGGTTGTTATAATCATGGTCCTTGATGTTATAATCGTGTTCGTGGTTGTTATAATCGTTGTCGTGGTTGCTATAATCATGGTCTTGGTTATTATAATCGTGGTCTTGGTTGTTATAATCATGGTCATGGTTGTTATAATCGTGGTCGTGGTTGTTATAATCATGGTTCTGGTTGTTAATTATGGTCGGCCGTTATAATCATAGTCGTGGTTGTTATAATCATGGTCGGGTTGTTATAATATGGTCGTGGTTATAATCATATCGGCCAGTTATAACTGCGGTCGTGGTTGTTATAATCATGGTCGTGGTTGTTACAATCATGGTCGTGGTTGTTATAATCATGATCGTGGTTGTTATAATCATGGTCGTGGTTGTTATAATCATTGTCGTCGTTGTTATAATCATGGTCCTGATTGTTATAATCATGGTCGTGGTTGTTATAATCATGATCGTGGTTGTTATAATCATGGTCGTGGTTGTTACAATAAGGGTCGTACCTGAGACTAACACAGGTAGAATAAACCCCACACCTTATCTTTAATCTCAATAAACCCAGATTAACCTCACCTAATCAACAGGATTAGAGACCATTAGGATTGTACCACCAATATCGATTCATTTCACACTGGATTAATAACAAAACATTTAATCATATTTCCAGTAGCTAATGTCTTAAGGATATATTATCAAGTTGTGAGTCTTTCATGTCTATATAATCATGTTTTATTCTTTCAAATATTTATAGTTCGTTGTGTATTGTATTGTATTGTATGGTATTGTATGGTATTGTATGGTATTCTACTGTATTGTACTGTACTGTATTGTACTGTACTGTTTTGTTTTGTATTTTATTGTATTACATTGTATTGTATTGTATTGTATGACAGTGGGCCCTTTGTGCCAGGCTCACTGTCCGGCTGACAGCATACAGCGAATGAGGGTGCGCCAACCATAGACTTGCATGGTTAATTAGGGTGCGCCAAGTCCGTAGAGTTGCATTGTTTTCCATCGTAAAATAAATTGGTTATTAATGCCTTCCTATAGAAACCATCGACATGGGACCAGGTATTTTACCACTCTACGATTTTTTTGCGATATTTCCACCAAGTTTGATGAAAAACGATTGAGCCGTTTCGGCTGCCCAGAACAGACAGACAGACAGACGGCTAGTCCTATAGTATATTTGATGATTTTTTTTTTCTGACCAACGCTTCTCCCACTTCTGTATTTATATAATAATTATGTGATTCTTATTCTCTCCATCCTCTCTTTCTCTCGTATCCCTTAAATTACTCCAATTCCCATCATCAACTTTAGTCTTTTAATCCCCATCACTCTCACTTTATCTCTCACACTAAAGCCAAATTAACTTATTCAGATACTCTTTGGTCTTCTGTCTTTTTCCTCTGTCTTATCAGATACTTACAAGAACCCAGACAACTTCAAGCTACTAATAAAAGAATGGTAAGACATAATGCTCAACACAGCACCAAAGGGCAGGGAAAGCATATAATGGTTGAGGTATAAAAAGAAAGTTCAAGATGGTGTCTCAAGGGCTGTCCATCTAAGCAGGGGTAGAGATGATGCATCACCAGACTGCCAGGTTGCCAGCAGGACAAGAACATCCTTGACTGGATCCAAAGAGTTAAAAAATACGAAGAAAAAGACAAAATAACAAATGAATAAATGAAATATTAAAGATACTGTAGAGGGTGCTCAAAGGAAGGTGGAAGCTTACAGCAGAACAAAGTAAGTCCTTCTATGAATAGCTTGATCCTATATATATATATATATATGTGATATCCAGAAATTTCAGAGTAATTTCAAATGCCCCGCCATGAGTGATACTGAGCGTTCAAGGTCATCTGAGGGGAGGGAGCGCTGCCTGCTCGTAGCGAGAGATTGCGGAACTAGGCCTATATGATATTAAATATGATTTACCGAATTAATAATGATGCGATTCATGAAGTTAAGGGACTATTATTGAATTTGAAATTATTATAGATCGTTTAGCAGTCTGAATAATGTTACGGGTGTCCCAAGGAGTTATTAGTTAGGCGGAAAATATATCACGTAGGCCCAAGCTAGCGCCTTGGGGAGACGCGATGCTGGCTAGGCCAGTTCCGGAGAGCATTCACACAGACAAGACGTTCCGCGCGTCCATCAGCAATAGTCACGTGGCCTAGTCACCTGTGCTGCGCTATTGCAGTATAACAAGTAAGTCTCATTCGATCTCAGACAGGGTTAGATAGGGCAGTGATAAAGTAAACTAGAGCTAACAGTGAGTTCATTTCAGGGTTTCCGTCAGAACCCACTTGACTGGAGTTGACTGGAGTTGACTGGAGTTGACTGGAGTTGACTGGAGTTGACTGCGAGAGATTGACTGCCGTTGATGATTGAGGGTGGCGATTGTCGCCATTGGACCGATCAGTGTAGGCCTGTCACTGTTTAGCGGGGTAGCAAAGGATCTCTTGAGTGAACGAGTGCTCCCGACAACTAAAACGACACGGGACCAGCATCAGCAGTGGGTGATCAGTTCTTACCACTCCGGTGCACAACCCCACATGTCCCGAGCAGCTAGTGAAACCCTCTTGCTAACGGGAAGCTAAAGTTTCTCTCAACTGCACAAGGTCTGATTGGCTCACTCTCTTCCTGCCCATGGACGCACTGGGAGTACACTGAGGCTATCTGAGTATATTAATGGTCACACACTGAGACCGTGAGTCTAGGACTCTAGGAGATACCTAGAGGAACATTTTATCTTCCTTATCACGGGTGTAGTTAACACCATTCCTCAGACTGATATTATCTTGACGTGTGTAGTTTAATATTTCTTAAATAATTTTGATAGTAGTGTTTTTTTGAATGTTTGTGCTATTAAGTGGAACCAGAGTGATACTGTGATTTGATTCTTTTAATGCCTCTAATTCTTCATAATTCTGATCTCAGGTATAACCTTGTTCCCCAGAGCAGTGGTTAGGTTAGGTTAGGAAGTGTACACCTGTTGGGGTGCTATAATTTTGTTGAGTGATATTATTTTGCTGAAAGCCCTTAGGGCCTATTCATTGTAGAGTATTTAATTTCTTATCTTTTATTACCATTCCTCAGTGACTGATATTATTTTGTTGAAGACCCTTAAGGCCTATTCATTGTGGAGTATTTAATTTCTTATTTTTTAGTACCATTTCCTAAGTGACTGATATTATTTTGTGAAAGCCCTTAAGGCCTGTTCATATGTGCAATTAACATTTCTTAATACTTTAAATTTATTGTTGCCTGTGTTTCTAATAATTTCTATGTCATGTATAACTTTTATTCCCCAGAGTAGTGGTTAAAGTTTAAGTTAAGAGGTGCGCATATTGGTGTACCATTATTTGATTGTGTTTGTAGTGTTGGAGGGAATATAAGTGTCTAAATTTTACAGTGTGTCTCATTCATCCCAGTCACAGACGCTATCCTTCCACGGGTCACGGACAGTTCATTTTGTGTAGTAGATTTAAGTGTTCTTGTGCTGGTTCGGGATTTTTCTCAAAGGGGCGCTTCCACTGCCTTTACCATCTATTAAATTTTAATAAACCCCAAGTCAAGTGAGAAATTAAAGTCCAGCAAATTCCGACCGGTTACAAATGGTAGCAGAGCGTAGTTATTTTTATTTCGTGACTGATAGTTCTGTGGTTGGGATAATGAGCGTAATCATGGAGTGGATGGAAACGGTAGAGAGTGTGACCTCAACTCTACTCATGCTCGCCATGGGAATGGGTTTGTTGTGGTTGACGGTGCGGGGTTACTCGGAGAAAAGGAGAGACAGCCCGGGGTTGGTGCAGTTGAGAGAGGAGTTCGTGGAACGTATTGGGAAGCTAGAGGGGAAAATCCGGGGAGAGTACCAGGAACGATTGGAACAGTTAGAAGGGAAGATCAATGGGGAATGTCAGGCATGGGCGAACCAAATCAGGGGGGAGTATGGAGTATATGTACAACAGTTAAGGGGGGAGTACCACACACAATTGCAACAGTTAGAGACGGAACACCAACAACAACTAGCTCTGTTGGGGGATGCACTAGATAGGGTAAAGACACAGTATAAAATACAGCACGATGAGACGATGTGGGAGATGAGGAGACACAATAGTAGAGAGGGAACTAGTCTCGGGGCCGGGTTGACCATGTCCAAGTTCGACGGTAGGCCAGGAATAGAGGTAGGAAAGTGGTTAAGAGAGGTTGACCGAACCCTCAAGCTGCTAGACGGAGACGAAGTCCGTCGAATCCAGTTCGTAATAAGGCATCTTGCGGGGCCTGCGGCAGATCGCGTATACAATGCACGCAGAGACTGGGAAACCGTAGATGAATTAACTTGTTATTTGAAGCAGCAATACGGCGGGCAGACGGCCACGTACGACGCCATTCGGAAGATGATGACGCGGAAACAAGGGAGCAACGAAACGCTTCTTGAATATTACGATGCTATGCTCGATTTAAACGATGAGTTGAACCACCATGATCATAAATATGATAAGGCCCTGTTGGGAGATGCAATCACTCGGGGGCTCAAGGAGGAACAAAGCCGTATGTGGTTAGTGGATGAGATCAAGAAGTATCCTCACCATAGTCTAGACGAGTGGATCACGGGGCTGAGAGAGGCGGAACAAAAACGAGATGCCGTGAGGGAGGTGCCAGTGTTAACTCCAAACTTGCAGGAGGCTTTGACTAGAGCCTGCCACGACGAGTTTGGCCATCAGGGGCGAGATCGCACCCTGTCGCTGGTGCAGGAGCGAGGGTTCTGGTCAGGCATGGGAGAAACAGTGCGAGACTACATAGCCAGCTGCGAGAGGTGTGGAGTAGCAAAAGATGAAGTGCCGAAACCCCAACTGCATTTAGGGACGATTGAAGCTGCCAAACCATTAGAGACACTGGCCGCAGATTTCACCTTGCTGGACAAGCGGCAAGGATTGGAGAATGTCCTGATAATGGTTGACATATACAGTCGTTACACTTGGGCCTTTCCCACCAAAGACCAGAAAGCCTCGACGATTGCAAAGATCCTGGTGAATCGAATCTTCCTGGCAGTGGGTGCACCTGAGCGACTGTTGACCGATCAGGGAAGGAATTTTGGCAGTGCCTTGGTCCGACAAACTTGTGCCACCTTTGGGGTGAAGAAAATAAGGACGTCAGCATATCACCCACAGGGAAATGGTATGGTGGAACGGTTCAATCGAACCCTGCACGGTCTGCTGGCCACCCTCGAGGCAGAGGAAAAGAATAGGTGGCCAGAGCATCTGCCGGCAGTGGTGTCACAATATAACGCGACTCCGCATGCCACGACAGGGTTTTCCCCATTCCTGTTGTTTTACGGGAGAGAACCAAACCTGCCGTTTGACCTCAGGCCGGAAGTAGACCCAGAGCCGGTAGATGAGTGGGTGATGGTGATTAGAGACCGGCAACGAAGATTGCAGGAAGCAGTGGAGATCAATGTTCGGAGACGTAAGGAAATAAATAGAAGAACAAGAGAAGAGAAAGCCCACGAGAGTAGCTGGGAAGTGGGCCAGGAGGTTTTGCTGAGGAACAATGTAAAAATAGGCCGGTGTAAGCTGCAAAACCATTGGTTTGATACGAGATGGCACATTGTTGAGGTCCTAAATCCAAGGCCCGGTTTATATCGCATTGAGCCCAGTGGGGGAGAAGACCTGGAAGCGAGAGTGGAAAACCGGAGCAACTTGAAGGCTGCTCCAACCCTAAGGCATCCGGGAGACCCAGCGATGGATGAATCTGAGGAGGAAGACGAGGAGCCCCCACTCCAGATGAGCAGGATGAAGAGAAGTAGTTCGGAGAGGTCGATCGAGCCTGCAACTGAAAGACGAAGCCGACAAATTACAGTTTAGGTTGCAGGGTAATGAGAAGGGGCAGGTCATCAGAGGGGATTGGAGAGATGGTTAGGTCAGAGATGTGCGTTGAGTAGTGGTTGCTGTCATGAGCGGGATTGAGTTGCTGTAATGAGCGGGATTGAGAGTACGGTTGTAATGTCCAGGGCCTCACTAAGATGGACTGGTACATTGTCAGAGGGTTGGTCTGCCGGCATGAGGTTCGGAGACGTGGACTGAGTATTTTTTTTGACACTGGTTCCTCTTAGTTCAAGGGCCAGGCAAAAGGAGAGCATGCTTGTTTTGGACTGTGTATTTTTTGACACTGGTTCCTCTTAGTTCAAGGGCCAGGCAAAAGGAGAGCATGCTTGTTTTGGACTGTGTATTTTTTTGACACTGGTTCCTCTTTGTTCAAGGGCCAGGCCAAAGGAGAGCATGTTTGTTTTGGGCTGGTATTAATTTTGACATTGGTTCTCTAGTTAAGGGCCAGGCAAAAGGGGAGCGTGATGTTCTGGTTGGATTGAGTTGGGCTAGGAAGAAATGGAGTTGCTAGCTGCGAGTGGAATAGTACAGAGTTGAAGGTGGGTTCTAAGTTGTTCTCTCAGCACATGAGGGCAGTGCTGTCTTTTTTTAGGGGGGTCGAGTGTTAGCGGGAGAGAAAAGGAGAGAAGAGAAGACGGGAATGCTGCATTTAGCAAAAGGGGTGAGGTGCAGTCCTTAGAACAAAATTTTAGGGGGGTCGTATGCATGTTTTCTCAGCACATGAGGACAGTGCTGTCTTTTTTTAGGGGGGTCGATTGTGATATCCAGAAATTTCAGAGTAATTTCAAATGCCCCGCCATGAGTGATACTGAGCGTTCAAGGTCATCTGAGGGGAGGGAGCGCTGCCTGCTCGTAGCGAGAGATTGCGGAACTAGGCCTATATGATATTAAATATGATTTACCGAATTAATAATGATGCGATTCATGAAGTTAAGGGACTATTATTGAATTTGAAATTATTATAGATCGTTTAGCAGTCTGAATAATGTTACGGGTGTCCCAAGGAGTTATTAGTTAGGCGGAAAATATATCACGTAGGCCCAAGCTAGCGCCTTGGGGAGACGCGATGCTGGCTAGGCCAGTTCCGGAGAGCATTCACACAGACAAGACGTTCCGCGCGTCCATCAGAAATAGTCACGTGGCCTAGTCACCTGTGCTGCGCTATTGCAGTATAACAAGTAAGTCTCATTCGATCTCAGACAGGGTTAGATAGGGCAGTGATAAAGTAAACTAGAGCTAACAGTGAGTTCATTTCAGGGTTTCCGTCAGAACCCACTTGACTGGAGTTGACCGGAGTTGACTGCGAGAGATTGACTGCCGTTGATGATTGAGGGTGGCGATTGTCGCCATTGGACCGATCAGTGTAGGCCTGTCACTGTTTAGCGGGGTAGCAAAGGATCTCTTGAGTGAACGAGTGCTCCCGACAACTAACACGACACGGGACCAGCATCAGCAGTGGGTGATCAGTTCTTACCACTCCGGTGCACAACCCCACATGTCCCGAGCAGCTAGTGAAACCCTCTTGCTAACGGGAAGCTAAAGTTTCTCTCAACTGCGCAAGGTCTGATTGGCTCACTCTCTTCCTGCCCATGGACGCACTGGGAGTACACTGAGGCTATCTGAGTATATTAATGGTCACACACTGAGACCGTGAGTCTAGGACTCTAGGAGATACCTAGAGGAACATTTTATCTTCCTTATCACGGGTGTAGTTAACACCATTCCTCAGACTGATATTATCTTGACGTGTGTAGTTTAATATTTCTTAAATAATTTTGATAGTAGTGTTTTTTTGAATGTTTGTGCCATTAAGTGGAACCAGAGTGATACTGTGATTTGATTCTTTTAATGCCTCTAATTCTTCATAATTCTGATCTCAGGTATAACCTTGTTCCCCAGAGCAGTGGTTAGGTTAGGTTAGGAAGTGTACACCTGTTGGGGTGCTATAATTTTGTTGAGTGATATTATTTTGCTGAAAGCCCTTAGGGCCTATTCATTGTAGAGTATTTAATTTCTTATCTTTTATTACCATTCCTCAGTGACTGATATTATTTTGTTGAAGACCCTTAAGGCCTATTCATTGTGGAGTATTTAATTTCTTATTTTTTAGTACCATTTCCTAAGTGACTGATATTATTTTGTGAAAGCCCTTAAGGCCTGTTCATATGTGCAATTAACATTTCTTAATACTTTAAATTTATTGTTGCCTGTGTTTCTAATAATTTCTATGTCATGTATAACTTTTATTCCCCAGAGTAGTGGTTAAAGTTTAAGTTAAGAGGTGCGCATATTGGTGTACCATTATTTGATTGTGTTTGTAGTGTTGGAGGGAATATAAGTGTCTAAATTTTACAGTGTGTCTCATTCATCCCAGTCACAGACGCTATCCTTCCACGGGTCACGGACAGTTCATTTTGTGTAGTAGATTTAAGTGTTCTTGTGCTGGTTCGGGATTTTTCTCAAAGGGGCGCTTCCACTGCCTTTACCATCTATTAAATTTTAATAAACCCCAAGTCAAGTGAGAAATTAAAGTCCAGCAAATTCCGACCGGTTATATATATATATATATATATATATATATATATATATATATATATATATATATATATATATATATATATGTATGTATATATATATATGTATGTATATATAATCATGTAAATCCACAATGAAAAGTTTGTGTGTGTGTGTGTGTGTGTCCGCACGAGAATTTCGGAAACTACTTTACCGATCTGTAGATGGATGGAATTATATGTAGTGATGATGTTGGATGGTGTTATATGTAATGGTGATGGATGATGTTAAATGTAGTGATGATGGATGTTGTTATATGTAGTGATGATGGGTTGTGTTATATGTAGTGATGATGGATGTTGTTATATGTAGTGATGATGGATGGTGTTATATGTAGTGATAATGGATGTTGTTATATGTAGTGATGATGGGTTGTATTATATGTAGTGATGATGGGTGGTGTTATATGTAGTGATGAAGGATGGTTGTTATATGTAGTGATGATGGATGGTGTTATATGTAGTGATGATGGATGATGTTGAATGTAGTGATGATGGATGGTGTTATATGTAGTGATGATGGATGGTTGTTATATGTAGTGATGATGGATGGTGTTATATGTAGTGATGATGGATGATGTTATATGCAGTGATGATTAGACAATAAAATAATAACAGTTTAATGCTAAAAAAATATACTTTGCTGTTGCGTTGTAGTGAAAAACATGATGGAACTTACATACACCATTAATGAACTATTGATGGAAGAAGAAGTTTTGGGGACTGAACAGTGAGACAATGTGGAACGTCCCGGAGAGTAACATCCTACCGTTGCCTTGCGGATGAGCTAGTTATATATATATATATATATATATATATATATATATATATATATATATATATATATATATATATATATATATATATATTCTTCACCTAGCTTCATATACAGTATATTATATCACCATATATAAATAATATATAATATAATAAGACTTAATAATATATTTGGGAGTGTATGTCAATCTGGCCATCTGTATAAATGTTTGTTTCTCCGCACATCAAATCCCTCCCAGACTTACGATCTCTGCATATCTGGCATTGTCGGAATCGTCTTGACCAACAGACAGTTGTTAACAGGGTATAATCTCAAAACTTTACGTTTTGTGGTCTTGGAGCATTTTGAAATTCATTTATTATTACCGGGCTCCCTTTTCCAGAGAGAGATACAGAGAGAGAGAGAGAGAGAGAGAGAGAGAGAGAGAGTCTAAGCCTCTGAGGCATATTTTTTAATTTTAGTTCATGATATTTCAGAATACAACAAAGAAAATTAAAAGCATGTTTGTTTCATTTTTCAGCCTTAAATTGAATCCAAATGTTTCAGTCCATCTGCTCAAATAAGATATTATCACTGGTCAACAGCCAAAATGGTTCACATATGAGATCATGCTCACACAACTAATTTCATATTGCTGAATTCGAATCTGATATTTGTTTTGTTCTATCAGACCAGGTTTTATAAAAAAATTAATAGGTACAAATATTTAATATTCCACCATGTGTCGTGCAAAAGATGAGATTATCTCATGTGACTGTGCTTTCATGACTAATTTCATATTAATGAATATTAATTGGATGTTTCATTCTACCATCAGACCTACTTTCTTAAAGAATAAAAAAAATATTAAATATAGTAACATTATCGCGTCATGCAAGATACAATTTTAAACCTATCACAGATAAGCTCATAAAAAATTGTACCAAAAAACATAAGTTCAAATCCTTTATAATGACAAAATATGAAGTTCTAAAAGTGCTTCTGAACTTTACTCTTTCTCTTGTACAGCTTGCTCTCTTCTCGTTGCAGTGTCTAGCAATAGTCGCCCATCATGTTAGGACTGAATTGTCACCTGATATCTGCTCTCCATTATGGTGATATCTTGATGAAATCTTTCGCCGTGTTCATCACTAACGTCTCCAAGGTTACCTGGGAAAAATTCAATATGAGAGTGAAAAAAATGCAATTTCAAGGACATCCTTGCTCCCAATGCATGATAATTCTGAAGCATGGTTGTTACGATTTCTTTGCAGTTGTCAGCACGATAGTTTCCAAGAAAATTCTTTGACACATTGACAAATGATTCCCATGCTTTTTTCTCCAGTGGGTTCAATGTTTTGGTGAATTCGCTATCATTAACTAGTATACGAATTTGTGGTCCATTCAAGACACCTGCTTTCAACTTGGCTTCGGAAACCACACCACCTAGTTTCTGAGATAAGTATAGAGTCCCAGCACCGAATTGATCCATAGCTTTGATGAAATTTTTAGCCAAACCGAGCTTTAGATGCAGTGGAGGCAAAAATATCTTTTCTGGATCTACAAGCGGATTGTGAGCACAGTTAAACCTTCCAGGCACATCTCTTGGTCTTGTCGGCCAATCCTTTCTCACATAGTGCTCTGCATCAGCTCTGCTGTTCCACAAGCACACAAAGCACATGTGCTTTGTGTAGCCACTCTGAAGGCCCAGTAGTAAACTGATGACTTTGAGATCGCCACATATCTTCCACTGGTGTTTCTCATACTCTATAGCGGCCAACAGAATTTTCATTGTTTCATAGCTCTCAGTCATTTTTGTTGCGTGTGCTATTGGGACAGATGGAAGCCGATTGCCATTGTGTAAAAGAACAGCTTTCAGAGAGTCTTTTCCTGAGTCTATAAACAGCCTCCAATCCTCTGTCTTGTATGTTTCAGACTTGCAGAGTTGTTGCATGAGAGATACTGCGTCCTCGCAATAACAAAGGTTGTTTGCCATCTTGAAAAATGCAGACAGCTGTCTATGTCGGTAACGCGCTGTAGTGATATGCACTCCATCTTCTAGCAGGTTACGCTGCTTTAGTCTGGATCCCAAAACTTCAGCCTTTTCTTTTGACAAGTTTAGGTCCCTGATGAGATCATGAAGCGCTTCTTGAGTAAATAGTTTAGGCCTGGTATTTTCAGAGTCATCCTGGAAGTCGTTTTCCATTGAGGAAGAGGTAGAATCGGAATCACTCAATTCTTGTTCAGTCGGTGGATTTGGGACTGGAAGTTCAGCGCTGTGCGGTACTGGTCGGATTGCAGAAGCAATATTGGGGTACTGTACCTTGCCTCGTGTCTTGATTTTTATTCCCTTAATATTTGTGAGACAGAAGTAGCAGTCACTACTGTGGTCTTTAGGTTCACGCCATATCATTGGTACAGCAAACGGCATTCCTGAACTTCGTTTACCACACATCCACTCGCTCAGGTGGTTAACACAAGACTTACAGGCTACATGAGGTGCCCATTTCTTGTCTTGGTCACCCAAATGACATTTGAAGTAATTTTTGTAGTTCAGTCGAACAGCTTTTGTGATTGGTTTCTTGAGGCTACCAGGAGTGAAGGCACCACATATGTAGCAAAAACTGTCAGCACCGTTCACACACTTGCGACGTTCCATGTTTTGTTAATTTCAGAGTAATTACAAATCATGCAGGTATAGATATGCAATATCATGAATCAGCAAACTGAAACAAACAAAAAAGCTCAAATCAGGACAAAATAATTGCATAAGTGGAGCCAATGAGCATATAAATTACTGTATGAATAGGATGGTACACTAAATATATAGATATGCTGGTTCTGGAAAACTGAGCCTGATACAGCTATACGAATGTCATAATTGAGTTCAGCACATACAATTACACTAGAATCAGACTGTTTTGATCCAGAACCATGAAAATTGTTTTTTATGTTGACCAGTGTTATTGGAAATTTTAAATATATAGATTTTTTTTTTAAATCTCCAGTAATAAATTTTCTTACTGAGCAACAGCGGCTAACTCTGCTAGAGTGTATGTATATATATATATATATATATATATATATATATATATATATATATATATATATATATATATATATATATATATATATATATATATGTGTGTGTGTGTGTGCTGATAACCACAAGGAAAGAAGAAAACACGAAGTTCCCAAGCGCTTTCGTGTAATTCACATCTTCAGGGGTGAGTACAGACTAAAGAAGTACAAAACAAGGTGTATATATACAGAGGAGGGTGAGATCAGGTCCACAATGGTCAGGTATTAGGTAATGACCCTACTAATCTTTAAAAAGCACCGCAACGGTCGGTAGTCAGGTCAGAGGGTAAGGTGACCCAACCTTCTCACCTGGTTACAAATCTTCTTAATTACAAAATTGTCCAGTTTGTACATGCCATTACTCAAATTCATGTTGACTGCTTCGGTATGTTTAATGAGACTAGATTCTATAATGTTCCTACTGTCAATTGAATTACAAGGTAATATTGAGGAGGCATTATCCCAGTCAATGCAATGCTTATTATCCCTCAGATGAACAAACAGAGCATTGGATTCCTGGCCTGTCCTAACACTATATTTATGTTGTTTAAGTCTAGTTACAAGATCTTTACCTGTCTGGCCTAAGTAAAACATATTACATTCCTTGCAAGGAACTTTATAAATGCAACCAATTGTGTTGTTGGGGGAGTTCTTGATTAACATTTGTTTAACAGTGCATGAGTTTTTAAATGCCACATTGACGTTCCAGGTTTTTAGTTGTAAAGGAATTTGAGAGAAATTTTTGTGAAATGGTAATACTAAGAGATTCTTATGGTCATGGGTGGGCTTGGGATCAGTTCTATAAAAAGATTTCTTAGTAATGTTCAGGCATTTGTCTATGAAAGATCTAGGGTATTTAAGGTTTGAGCCAATATTATAGATATATTTATATTCCTCATCAATGAATTCCGGGCTGCAAATTCTCAAAGCACGTAAAAACATTGTTGAAAATACTGACTGTTTGACTCTATTATGGTGGGCAGAATAATAATGAATGTATGAACACACATTAGTAGGTTTTCTATAAATACTGAACTTAAAAGTGCTACCTATTCTGTGTATCAGACAGTCTAGGAATGGCAATTTACAGTCTTGCTCTAATTCCACAGTGAATTTGATCGAGGGGGCTAAGTTGTTAAGTTGTGGCAGGAAAGCTTTTAGGTCCTCATTACTTGGCCAGAGACATAATACATCATCTACATATCTAAACCAGACTGCTGAAGGTGGTAAAATATTACTTCATAGTTTCTTTTCAAAGAATTCCATATATAGGTTGCTTAGTACCGGTGAGAGTGGATTACCCATTGCCATACCAAATTTTTGAGCATAATATTCTCCATTGAATTCAAATTTACAATCCTTAATACATAGTTTGATGAGGAACTCTAGTAAATCATCAACTGGGACCTTTGTAAAGAGTGATGATACATCAAAACTGACCAGTTTAAAATCATAATTAATATGTAAGTTATTGAGTTTATCAACCAAATCCATATTATTCTTGATATTAGAGTTAGAAATGTTGCCAACTAGTGGATTTAGTAAAGAAACTAACCATTCAGATAATTTATAAGAGATTGACCCAACTGAGCTAATGATGGGTCTTGCTGGGTTATTAGGCTTGTGGGTCTTGATTACACCGTACATGTATGGCAGTGGAGGGGACGTTGAAGTAAGATGTTTAATGAGAGTAGCTTTGCCTCTCAATAGAGACTTCAATTTCTTGTTGAACTGGGTGTTAACTGTGTTGAGAGGATTATTTATGAGTTTAGAATATGTTGTAGTATCACATATATATATATATATATATATATATATATATATATATATATATATATATATATATATATATATATATATATATATATATATATATATATATATATATATATATATATATATTGTGTGTGTGTTTTTCACAATTTGGAATCATTTGTGTTACATACATTTTAAATGAGAAAAAACAACAGTACAAAGGAACATCAAAAGACACACTGGCGGAGATGGTGAGACTCAGGCAGCGGGATGTGTGGGCGGTTTGCAACATTGATCGTACTGCCCCTCCTAGCATTACAAGCAACTAGATGCACACACACACACACACACACACTACTACTACGACTACTTTCTTGTTTTTCTTTTTTTAAACGTGGCCTGCAACCTCCCCTAATAGCCACACCTTCGCCGCCACTTTATTACCTTAAAATTAAATATCCTAATACACAAGTAGCTACCCTAGCTGTGTTGAGTTAGTTGAGCCGCAGATCTATGCGGCATTTAGTGATGTTGCCTCATAGTCAATATTTGCAACTGTTGTCGGCTTTGGGGCCGATGCTCTCGTTCCCCTGAGGCAGAGCAAAGTAAACCTATGGAGAGAGAAGGACAGTCGACATCTCATCCAGGCTGTAACATAACTTCTGGGCTGCTGCTTCTGTTCGGATAGCACCTCCGCGAGTCTGGCATAGAAGCATCTTGCACTTGGTCCCATCCCACCAGAGGTTGTGAACACCAGAGGAGCGAAGCTGCCTTGATTAACATTCTGAATTCTCTCACGTATTCCCTTATCTTGTCATTCTCGTTCCTCCTGTGTGCAGCATCGACAGCTAAGTTACGGTGACATGCGGCCATGGGATATAAAATCGTGATGTCGAAGAAGGCTCGCTGTCCCCTCGTCCAGAATCCTAGAGCACTGACGTCAACACGGGCTTTGTTGGATGTTTTTGAAGTCCCATGTTGGAAATTATCTCCGTCCAATGGAAGGAGGGTCGGTTCTACCCTGACATCACGACAGATTTCCTTCAACATATTTGCTGTGAGATCCCTTACTTCGTCATGCCTCATGCACAGAAGCCCCCTTTCTTGCACACCATGGCGTGATCGACGTCATAGAAAAAGCCACTCAATCGCATTGGGAGGGCAAACCTTATACTAGCCTACCATACCTTACAGCAATGGCATCTGTAAATTCTTGTTTATTGAGACTGAAACCATTTGCCCTTATCGGTAATGCAGTTAACCAGTTCGAGGCACCTACTTCCTGTGCTATAGCTACTTTTTTTCAAATTCTCTGGTACTTGCAACATCAGTTGCTGAAACTTATCACTTTGGCCGTGCTCTCGTTCTGTCATAATGGACCATCGAATCTTGTTTACTTCGCTGGTATCCACCTCACCTGTTGCGTTCTGAGCTAATATGTGGTCAGTGAGGGCTGCTGGGAGCTTAACTGAGTTTTGATGTTCGGTGGCAGCAATCTCCTTTGGATTGGTCAATCCCATTCCTCCCAGTCTGGGTGGCAGTGCAAGGAGTGACCTCTCTGCTGGGGTTAAGTCAAGATGTTTCACTAATTTGGGAATTAAATTGTTGCTTATAGCTTATTCTAGAGGGTGGAGGGTCCGATATCAGGGATAGAGCGCATCAGGTAGTTCCAGCGATGCTTGACTCCATGGGTGAATGCCACAAAAGCCGTATGTGGCTTTGTGTTAGCAATATCAGACAGACCTTGGATTTCCCGAACCCACTCATTCACCTTTCCCGTTATGTACTCGGTCTTGAAGTACGTTGTGCCGATTACTGTGCCTTGGTGTATTTGGCCATCCTTTGTTATTTTGACCTCACTTCCACCGAACACCTCCATTGCCCATTCATTATGTTCTGGCTTCACTACTACTACTCCTACTTTGCTGCCCCTCTGAAACGAATATAACGATCATCCAGCTATGATGCAATTATATCAGTTTTTCAGGATATCATCTTCGTTGGTGAGCTCTGAGGTGACACGAGAGGCCGGTACGAGACCGTCAATGCCGTCCACAGATGTGGCACGTGTGGAGAGATGCATCTTTAGTGCGGGAGGGGTGGCGGCAGCTTCCTTCCAGCGCTGGCTCTTATCTGCCTCGGTATGCAGTCAGGCGAATTCGAAAGTATTGACACCTTCTCTTGTCGTGCTCCGTCAGGCTTTACGGTGTGGAGTGATCATCTCCTAGGTGAAGGGGGCAGATTAGGCACTTTTTCATGTTTAAGACTGTCCCAATACCTTTTTAGTTGCCCACCAGCGTTACGTTTACCATTCATTAGGTGACTGTAAATTAACTACTTCAGCTGTCTACTGTCGTCCATGCAGGTAACATGGTCAGTCTAAAGTATTTGTTCATGGATAGTGGTAGCCTATATGCTCCAACAATTGGTGTCAGCGAGAATACTGGCATTTGTTCTCTTTTCCTCCGAGCGTACTCGGAGGAGGGAACGTAGACTACATTGGTGAAAGTTTTCAAGTGCCTTGAATTGCCTCCTGTATGTAACCCATGTCTCTCTCCCATATAACAGGGAAGGGGGGGGGGGACCATTGCTCGATAAACGTATAACTTTATAGATAACTATTTTCAGCTCCCTACAACTGAAGACACACGGTTACGGAGTCTGCTGATATTGGAAGTATAATGTATTGTCTAATGGTAGACCCTGCTGCTATATGGCATCACGAAAATTGTTACCAAGTCCCAGGTTGCTTATCTGTCTTTCTGCCTCATTTACACACAATTGTGGGTCTCAATTGTTTCTCGAACATGACAGCGTTTAGAGGGACATAGTCACCCGGGAACCTGATGCCTTCCTCTGCACTTACAGGGGGATGGTTATCCTTCATTTGTTGTAAGGTCTCTATTTTTATTGGGAGCACACCACCGGAGGATTCCTCTGTGAGAGAGCTTACTGCCGAGGACACTTTTCCGCACGCATTTTGTTACCAAACTTTCTGGCAGCATCTTCTGTGGCTCTCTTTCCTTCTCCTATAAATTTTAGTCTCTGCTGTAATGTTCTTTCCTCACTTAGGAGATCGTCCAGTGTTCCGTTCTGCCACAGTGTCTCTCTTCTCTTCATTGCAGCTACATCTTCTTTGTACTTACTCCTTGCGTGTGTTCTCTGGCAAAATAGATGAGGTTTTATTGCCAGTATGTGGAGAGTTATTGGGGCCAGGGAGCTGTCATGAGTGTAATTTTGTATGAGGCGAGTCATCTCCTGGATCATTTATTAGGTGGCCCCACATTTTGGTTTTTCAAAGAGGTTAATTGGAGACCACCTGACAACTTCTGAGTAGGTTTCTTTGACCCACTTTTCTGCATCTTCCCTCGACATGCTTTTAGAAATGTGGTAGCTGTCTATCATTCTCCTCGTGGACATCTGCTAATGTTGGAGCAGCATTTATTGGCACTACATTTTCAGACTGAGTGGACTCACTGCAATCATTCAGGACATGGTCGGGCAGTGTTGGCTGGGCGATATCCACTGTGTCCTCCTGTGAGGGATCCTTGCCCTTGGGATTCCGACAGCTGTTCCCCTTCCTACTCCCCACACATCGGAGGTTGTTTCTCGCACATTCACAGCTTGTGCAATTTTGGTTCTGGCTAGCACAGATGCAGCAAGAGCAGTTGCTCGGCATAATGCTCCACACATCGGGCAACAGGAATGTCTGCCACTAACATTTGCTTTGGTCTCATTCGGAGGAAACTAGTTCTTATGAGAAAGGGACAGAGAGGTGACAGGTTGGACTGCAGTGTCTGGGTAGTAGGGACATATGTGCTTGGGTTTTGGTGTGTAGGCCACCCCTAGGGGGTGAGGGCAACAGTCTATACAAAATCGGAATTATACTCTGGGAGGAGGAATAGTTTCACCTGACTCTTATTCTTATGTGTATGACAGGAATAATCACAATTTCTATGATCACACTGATGTACAGTAAGTATAAGTAAAAGAGACTTACTTGGTCGACGGGTGTGGAGTGTGGCTGGCACCAGAGTGTCCGTTTACGTGTGGACCGCGACAGCACTCATAGAATAGTTGGCCTTCTAACGCTGGCCTCAGGGGCGGGAGTCGCGAGACCACACCCACTAAAGTAGGCCTATTCCCCAACTAGACTAGACGCACAGGCGGGCGCTGCCACCACCGACCACTACACCTCTCCCGATGATCGCTGGTACACACACACACAAACTGCAATCAATGCCATATGGGATCAGGAGAGCCTTCAGTACCAGTGATTAGGGTGACGTCCAATATTCATCAACACACTGTGAAATTCTTGCTCTTACCTACTGAGTAAGCCCGCTCCAAATTCACTGTAGACCCAGGAGGACACTCAACTGTACCCACGCCCTCGCTACTACTCACTACTACTACTACTAATAATAATTTATTTTTTTTATTTATTGGGCACCCCCCTACATCCTTGTGTAAGGTGAAGCGCAGAAGCGTTTACAGCGCCCAACAGGGAATAATGCTAAGTTCATGCTTGCCTTTTATGTCTTACGAGTTTAGGGCGTAGAAGCCTGAAGAGTCAGTGGTTTTTATGTCATGAAGTTATTGGAAGCTCCAACAACTTTCTCTGAATACGAATTCGCAACTTTCGATTTACACCAGGTACCTAATTTACTGCTAGGTGAACAGGGACTAATGGGGGCTAGGAAGTAAGTCCAAACAACTTCCACCGGCCCGGGAATCGAACCCGTGACATCTCGCTTGCGAGGTAAGAACGGTACCTCATCTACCACCGGTCCCCCAATAATAACAATAATATTATTATTATTATTATTATTATCATTATGTTTATGATTATTATGATTATGATAATGATTATGATTATGATTATGATTATGATTATGATTATGATTATTATTGTTGTTGTTGTTGTTGTTGTTGTTGTTGTTGTTGTTGTTTTTGTTGGTGTTGGTGTTGTTGTTGTTGTTGTTGTTGTAAGAGACTCGGCTGCTATGCTTGTTTTTGTTGGTGTGTTAAGGGTTTGTTGGGTGTTCCTCAACTCCCCACCAAATAATCATTTCATGAGATTTCATCGTCTGATTGTCACATCCCAACGCACATAGCAGTAAATACAGGGCCAAGAAGCAGACAAATCATAGAGTTGAAAAATCACATTTTGTTTTCATTATTGAGTTTATCATGAGTCAGGTCCTACGCACGATTATACAAATATCTCATGTATACGTGTAAGAAAGTGAGTATCCTTCATCAGATGGTTCCGGCCTATGAAATATTAAATAGCATCTACTGAGTCTCAAAAAACAACAGAAAGGTATAAAATAATACAAGAACCACTTACTTGAACGTGTACACTGTATGTTAACTTGTTGGTTTATCCATTACCATAAAATGAGAAGTAACTTCCAAGGAATTCGACAAACCCGGGCACTAATGCATCGCGTGTTGAGGCACTATATGATATTGATCTCTGTAGGTGCGGACAGAGTAGTTCACGCCTGAATCGAAGGTACAAGTGCAAACAAGAATGTTTAGCGTGGATTGCTAGAACACACACACACACACACACACACACATCGGCTGCAACTCTATTAATAAACTGTTTATTATTATTTATTATTATTATTATTACACACAGTCAAAACAGATGCCCAGTTGACTAAAACACTCTACCTGTATATGTGTCACCAGTGTTCATATCAAGGAGCCCACAATTCTTAAACGAGTTACGACCCATTGCCATTACCCAATAACCAATGTAGCCAAATTTGAGTGAGTTTTGTATTTGAATGGGCTTACAAAAATACTTTAAGGTAGATACTTGAAATGTACAGAAAAAGAAAAATGAGATACTTTGGTCATATAATTAGGGATGAGGGAATAATAACATAAATATTAATGGGCAAAGTTGAGGGTAGGAGGGCCAGGGGAAGGCAAAGACTGAGACAGATGAATGAAATTGAAAACTGGGTCCCCAGAGAGATACAAAATATTAGAAGTAGTGGTTCCCAACATTTTCCAATCTGTGACACCCGGACAAAATATTGTGTACTGTGGCCTGCATCTACATCTTTCTTCGACGAAGCAAACAAAGCAACGTCGCTCGAATGATCATGATATTTTAATATTTCATGAATATTATTGGTACCAGTAGCTACAGGGGCAGCATAAAATAGAACTGCCAGGTCATGGATCTGTGAAAAAACAAAAACCTGTGTTGTGTGTGCAGTAAATGCAGTGTATTATAATTTCACAAAAATAAACCCAACTTAACCCCACAACAACTCAGGTAATCAAAATTATGGACGCTGTGCCTGCGGGTAAATGTTATGCGTAGGTTACAAGAACCATTATAAAGTTAATTAAAAACTCAAAAGGATGGTTGAAATTGCATTTCTGCTTCCACGCAGGAGGTCATCTTACACGTGGAGCTCATTACGCTGTTTTGTTATAACGTTCACCAGCGTAGAAAACCTGCTTCACAGAGATAGGTAGACGAGAATGCTGAAGCACCCGAATAACCATTTTCTTGAGTTTAGGATAGCGACTCATGGCCTCCCAAAACTCCATCAAGCTTTTCTCTTTGAATGTGCCTTTGGCAAATGAATCGTTTCAGAGTTCCAGAAATTTCTCTTGCATTACCTCTGGTATGTTCTCCACACGAAAGTTGACAGAAAAAGGATTCCTCACAATTTTTTACTCATTGTCATATAAATCAGGAAAATACTTAAGAAATTCTATTTCAAATGATCCAAGATGCTATAGATTGTAACTTTTCGCAACAGGATCGAGCCACACTAATGCTGTGCTAGTATTGTGTCATACCGTAAAAGTTTTATTTAAATTTGATTATTGATTAGCATTATAAGCTCATATGGTTTACACTCTGGCACTCTTCCATGTGGGTCAAACCTTATTTAGTTTTATTACGAATTCCCATATTTCAAATTATCCCATGGCCTCCCGAGAAAGACAAAGACACCATGGCCCCTCAGGGTGGCCATGGGCCCTAAGTTGGGAATCACTACCTTAGTGGATTGGTTAAAAAAAAAAAACCGAGAACACTTAGAGTGGAGGACTGTGGTGAATAACCCTAAGATATGAGAACTGTACTCTGATTGGTTGATAATTGATACTGGCACTGCAAGCCCCAAAGATCCACGACAATTTCACAACATAAAAACTTCGTTCATCACACAATGCCATGTCATATTTCTTGATTTCATATATCGCAACCCAGAAAAACGTAATACATATATGCTTTCAAGTCAATAAGTAGTGTCCCAACCCTTTCACCTGGTTAAAAATTTTCCTAATCACAAAATTATCCAATTTGTACATACCATTACTTAAATTCATGTTGAACGATTCAGTAAGTTTTATGAGCGCGGTCAATATAATGATTATTATATATAATATGAATGAACAAAGCATTGGATTGCTGGTCTGTCCTGACACTATATTTATGCTGTTTAAGTCTAGTTAAAGATCTTTTCCAGTTTGACTTACTTAATCACAACTTCATTATCAACAAGGCCATTATTGGCCTCAGGTTTCGGAGAAGTCTCCTACTATGATTCATAGACTTCCTCAGTGGCAGGCGCCAAGCCGATAAGCTGTCTCCACTTTTCAGTCACTCACCTTCGATGTTCCCCCCAAAGCACTAGTATAAGACAGTTCTGCTTCTTCATTCTCATCAACTATGTCCTGAAAGATACTCCCACTTGCTGTAAATATGACGGCGACTCCACCGTTGGCATCAGTGTAAGCAACTTGGTTCGCGACAGCAGCAACTTGGTTCGCGACAGCAGCGCCCTCCAGAATATGTTGAACAATATCCAAAATTGGTCACCACCAACCGTGTCAACATCAACTGCACCAAGACCGTGGTTATGCACATCGACCTCTCTTCCGACACTGTCCCACTTCCCTCATTCATATTCGGACCCAGCATACTCCAGGTTGTGGACTCCAACAAGTTCCTAATCTCACCTATGCTTTCTCTGCCTGGTCTTCTTCCTTAAATGTTACATAAGGAGGGCTCCTACAATTAGTGCACAAGAGGGCGTACAATACTTTTTTTCCTCCTATACCTCATATCAAGAGTCGCTCACTATACTGACCATCATGGCTCTCTCTGACCACCACCGTGACCTCATCTTTAAGTTTGAAACGGAGGTACTACACCATCCTCGACACAGTCTCCTGATACCTTCTGAGATACCTCGTCTTTAAATTGCTGTTCGACACTACGACCACATCCAGCCCATACAACCACATCCAGCCCATACGACCACGTACTGATCACTATAAGTGCAGCCCGGTTAAATTGGCACTGGTATGAGTAAGGAATGTCCCTAAGAAAATGGAAAAAGGAGAATTGGCGCCAGTAAACATCCTTGTTTTACCCCCGTATGGATGGAGAAGAACTCAGACTGGGTTCCATTGTGCAGGACACAGCCGTTCATGCTTTAGTCAAGTTGCCTCACAATGGTGATGAATTTTGGTGGAAAACGAAAACGACTGAGGTTCCGCCAGAGGGCTTCCCTGTTGACCAATTCAAATACATTAGTAAGGTCGATAAAGGCCATGTACTAGTCACGGCGATGTTCTCTGCACTTTTCCTGTATCTGGCGGGCAGGAAATTTTATGTTAGTGTTGCCACGTGATGGTCTAAAGCCACATTGAAATTATGGGAGGGAGTTTCTGCCTCAGGAAAAAGATCCCGCGGTAGTTGCCAAAGTCTGACCATTCTTCTCCTGTTCCCATTATATTCTCCAGGAGAGAGTGGAAATGGCTGGTAAGCAGAGGTCCCCCTGCTTTATACACCTCGACTGGGATTCCATCAGGCCCTGTGACTTTGTTATTTTTCAATGTCAGTAGCTACCTCATCATGGGACGGAGGATTTTCGGAGTGGACTGGTTCCGGGTGTTGAAGGACCTACTTGCTTGTCAGGACATCCGTATCGGTGTTTCGGTTGAGCGCTGATGGGTCGTCTTCGTCTTTAATTAAAGAGTCACCATCGAATGAGCGAAAGGGGCCCGCGCCATAACTAGTAGGGCCATACAATGTTTTAGTGGAATTGAAAAATTTACCCAATTTCTTTTGATCCGCATATTTTTGCATGTCACACGTTTTTTTTATTCCACCGTTCGTCCCTTAGATAGCGAAGTTTGCGCTGGGCCATTACTTTCTTCTGGTGTTTTCCTTTGACCTAGCCGAGGGTCTAGTAGCAAGTCTTGTGATGACAGTTCTGATGGTACCTCATTCGACACCCGGATTCAGGTTCCTTGTTTTGGGGTTGTTTATCAGCCCATAGTCGATTGCTCCCTGAAAGCGTGTTCTGTCGTTTGATACTCCAGTCTCTTGGTGTTAAAACCTCTTCTGGAGGCTTGGCTTGTTGTCTTCGCTGTTTTGGGGCGATATGAAGGGAAAGTTTAGCTCTGACAAGCTGTTGATCTGCATCATAGTTGTCTGAGTCACGCATGGCTCTGGTAATGAGAATATCCCGGCAATCTCTTTCACTGACAATGATGCAGTCAATAAGAGTGTCAATGTTTAGATCGTGGGTGTTGCCAAGAACCCTTTAACTTGTCGGCCGACCTAAACAAGGTGTTGGTGATAGTGAGGCTGAGTTCAGCACACTTGCTCAGGACGAATAGGCCTTTGGGATTATTGGGTGCGGTTGCCAAATCAAGTGAGATTTTATGCAGGCTATGTGGGGTGGGTGTGAGCGGAGTGGCTCCTGGAAAGGGCTATTCAATTGTAAAGACAGGACTGGATTGCACTGCTGCCTATATCCCAGAGCATAAACGAGCGTCTTATCTGTGGCGCTCATGTACAGATTTGTAACGAGAGACTCCTGGTAGTCATCTCTGCTATTCCCCGTCGCCATAGGACTTTTGGGTGATTAGGGTTTCTGATAATGATGGAAAGAAGGAAGAGCTGGATGATTGCTGCGAGGGAGGCAGGAGCGTAGGCTTTAACTACATAACTTGGCTCTTTTTTCTTGATCCAGTGGTACAGGTAGCTGCAACGACTGTGAATAGGAAGCGATGCAATGGACTGCCGATAGCCCAGTTTGTTGGGTTTCTCCTTAGTAGCCTGTCCATCTTCCATTGCCTTCATTCACCAGAGTAGTTATTGGGGTCCCGTGTTGGTTACCTCTTCCGCTTAATCCGTCGTTGAGGTCTTTAAGCATGTGTTGCCTAGAGCAGTTGGCTGAAGGGGTTGTCAGATGATGTGTATATCCATTATCTGCTTCACGGTGCCCAAGCCGTGAGGTGGAACATAAATTGGGGTCGACGATAATCGTAACTCGCATAAAGAACTTACCGGATCACCTGAAGAATCTGCACCCCAGCTTATTTTCCCTAAAAATTCCAGTCACCACTCCAATGCTATTTGGGGGGGGGGGGTGAGGTTTGGTTAGGATAGGTTAGGGTAGGATAGAATAGGTTTGTTGAGGAACGATTCTATGAGAGTTACAGAAACTGTGTTAGAGAATTAAGTCAATTTGGGTATTATTGTGGAATATTGCCTCATAATCTTTCTCGGTGATTAATAGGCCAATGGACAGTGTGTGCTGGGAATGTAAATGGGTTATTAATTGAAAATAAGTGAATGATTTATTTACTAGGATTTAAACTCAAATTAATTGTGTACAGTATTGCTTCAATTGACGAAATGGAAATGTTCCTAAGCCCCTTTCGTAAATCGAAGTTTTTTTTTCTTATTGACCACAATTATGTAAATAGGAGAAACATTCCTATGAAAAAGAAAAATGTCCCTTAAAGGTAAAAATAATTTTTTTTAAGCATTTTTGAGGGAACAATACTACTTCTATGCATATTTATTAATCATACTAACATTTATAAAGCAGCATAGAACAGTATCTTTCTTTTTCTTTTTTTTATATTAGAATATAATCTACAGTAGTTACTGGATACTGTAGATAGTCGGTGCCTAAGGTGATCAGTTATAAACTCCTGTATCTTATTTGGTGGCCGGTTCGCCAGACTTTTAGATCAATACACCTTTATAATACACCTTTATATGTCTTTTGCGGCATTTTTATTCAACAGTAAATGTGAGGAAAAAAGAAAAAAAAATTGCCATTTGGCAATAGTTTCTTTGCACATGGGACTGTTCTAGCCGGTTAGCTGCTGATTCTGTCTAGGTTAATGAGGCCGGAACATTTATATTATATTTGGGTTTTAGTAGCGAAACCCAATTGTCTGTTATACATTTATTGAGGAACTATCTAGGATACGGTTCCAAAATGTAGATCACCGTAACTTATCACTGTATGAGTGTTAAGAGAAGGACGGTGGCTATTTAAAATAGACTTTCCATTATACGTCCGATCTGTGTGAGGCGTTGAGTAACAATGCCCCCAGAGCGTCGGCCTTATAAAATGCTGCACTAAACAGTCACGGGGCCGCACCTCAAGGAGCCTGCCAATCACGTGATATGAACATGTCACCTCATAGCCAGTGGAAAGTTACAGGGATGATAGAGTATATAAATAAAGTGTAATTAACCCATTTATATAATCCTTCTGTTTATGAGACAGGGGCTAATCCAGGACGAATGAGATATCCCCCCCCCCCAACGCACACATGACAACGTGAGGTCCTTCACGTCAACACCTACGGACGATTTACTGTGCCACGTGGCCTATGTGACCTCACACAGTCGATCAAGACACCATAAGAACATAAGACACTAAGGACCCTGCAATAAGCCGGTTGGCCTGTGCATGGCAGCTGCTGTCGAGAGTTACAACCACTCTCTAACGTCCATGAATCTATCTAGCCTCCACTCGTCTACCAATCTATTTTTGAACCAGTTTCTTCCTATCTCCCTCCTAAACCGAAACTTATCAACTTAAATCTGCTACTACGAGTCCTATCCTGCTCGGATATTATAAGAACTTTATCTATATCTCTTTTATTGATTCTTTTCACCCACTTAAATACTTTTATCATATCTCCCCGCACTCTTCGTTTTTCTAGGGAATGCAAGTTTAGTTTCTTTAATATATCTTGATATGAAAGGTTTCTAAGTCCCGGAATAATTTTCGTCAATCTTCTCTACACCGACTCCAGTGAATTGATGTCCATTCTATAATAAGGGCACCAGAACTAAACAGCTTAATCGAGGTGTGGCCTGACTAGCCCAAGATATAATTGCAATAAGACATCTGCACTCTTATTACTAACACTTATAGATGTAAAACCTAATACTCTGTTTGCCTTATTTCGAATATTAACACAATGTTTTCTAGGCCGAAGACCCGGGCTTACAAGTGCCCCTAAGTCTCTTTCACAAGTAGTCGACTTCTCAAGGTTGATGTTGTTAAGGATGTATACATTGACAGTATTTGTTCTTCCAATATTAAGTACGCTGCACTTGCTGGTGTTGAATTCCATTTGCCATTTTTCTGACCACTCCTGCAATTTATTTAAATCGTCCTGTAGTGCATTTGTGTCCTGCCCTGAATTAATCGGCCGCCTTATTTTGGTGTCATCTGCAAACTTGCTTATGTATGCTGATCCCAGTATCTAGTTCGTTTATGTAGATTATTAGCAAGAGTGGGCCTAGTACTGACCCCTGGGGAACCCCACAAGTTACACACCCCCACTCCGATTGAAGACCATCTACGCTGACCCTCTGTGTTCTATCGGTGAGCCATGATTTTGTCCAATTTAAAACTTTCCCCTCGATACCATGAGCCTTAACTTTTCTCAGAAGCCTCTGATGTGGTACTCTGTCAAATGCTTTGCTAGTCTAAGTAAATAACATTGTAATTTTCGTTATTATCTACTACCTCATAGACTTTCCTAAAAAACGTCAGCAGATTTGTTAGACAAGATTTTCCCTTTGTAAACCCATGCTGAGAGCCATAGATTAATTTGTTTTTCTCGAAATGAACTCGGATGCTATTTGCTATAATTGATTCAAGAAATTTCTCCACTCCAAATTAATCCGCCAGTAAATTGACACTCATGCTCTGTCTCCCTTTTTTAATATGGTATTACATTTGCCTGTTTCCACAAGTCTGGCACAACTCCCGTGTCTAATGATTTTGTAATTAATTTACGAGGGTCCACTAATCTGTTCCTTACACTCTTTCAAGAGTCGAGGGAAAATTTCATCTGGTCTTGGGGATTTTGTCTTCTTTAATTGATTTATCTCTTAAGAACATCCTCTTTTCTGATAGTGATATCCTTTAGTTTCTGTTCTTCATTTCCCCTAAATAGCAGTTCCACCTCTGGCGTTTCCTTGTGAATTTCTTTTGTGAAAACTGATAAGAAGTAGCTGTTTAATGCTCTGCTTATTTCCTCACCATCATCGATAATTTCCCCTCTCTCTGACTTTAAAAGCCCCACTTTGTCCTTGATCTTTGTCCTATATACCTGGAAAAATCCCTTGGGATTCGCCTTGGATTCTCTTGCTATCCTGATTTCGTAGTCCCTCTTTGCCTACCTTACATTTTTTTTAACCTTCCTAGATAGTTCAGATGCTCCTTCCCTCCCTGCTTCTTTCCCAAAACTTGGGGGCCTGTAAATCACTCCCATAATTAGTTTTTCTCTTCCTTCCGCATTTTCTACCCCTACAGACTCAGTTCCTATTTCACTCTTTATTGTATTATTAATACAACATTCAATGTATTCCTGACGAAGAGTGTGACCCCTAAAGGCCAGGACCATCAAGTGTAAACTATAATCTGCTATAATCTGTATGTTCGTTTCATGTTCCTTCTCCTTTTATTAATAAACGCTTCTGTTAAATGACCCAACTACCCTATGCCTTCGTATGTAATACGTAATTTCTGTCCAATGTATATTTACAGCCTTCCGGAGGTTGAACTTTGTCAATAAACCGATAATTATTATTATTATTTTATTGATATGACACACACACACACACACACACACACACTTACTACTTTGCTGTCACTCGGAATCGAGAATGACGATCGTCCAGCTATGAGACAATGTTATGAGTTAGTGAGTTTTAAGGTAACTA
Organism: Homarus americanus; assembly: GCF_018991925.1. Taxonomy (NCBI): domain Eukaryota; kingdom Metazoa; phylum Arthropoda; class Malacostraca; order Decapoda; family Nephropidae; genus Homarus; species Homarus americanus. The sequence continues at coordinate 2,516,342 of NW_024736071.1, forward strand.
AAGAGGCCGATACGTGACCGGCAGGGTCATTCACATATGTTACACATGTGGACTGCTGCATCTAGCACAGACGGGGCGGCGGCAGTGTTTTTCCTGCATTAGAAATTGTCTGCCTCGGTTTGCAGTCGGGCTAATTCGAAAGAATTAACACCTTCTTGTGTGGACCTCTTCCAAGCAATACGATGTGGAATAATCGTCTACCAGGTGCGGTGGTCGATTTGGTACTTTTTCAGGTTTGTCTTGAGACTATCTTTATACCTTTCCAGTTGCCTGCCAGCATTACATTTATTATTTGCTAGGTGACTGTAAAATAGCCTCTTTGGGTCTACTGTCGTCCTTGCGAGTAACATGGCTAGTCCAACGTAGTTGGAAACAGCGAGAATACTGGCATAAGTTCTCTTGTCTTCCCAGCGAACTCGGAGGATGTAGCATACACTATGATGGTAAAAGTTTTCAAGTGCCTTGAGGTGCCTACTGTATGTGATCCATGTCTTGCTGCCATACAGCAAGGTGGGGAGGGCTACTGCTCGATATACGTGCAACTTTGTAGATAATTTCAGCTCCCTAACACTGAAGATAGGTAGGGAGTCTGCCAAAGGCTTGAGATACACATCTGATCCGATGTTGAATCTCTTCATCGATGTCTGTGGTGGTGGACAGGTGGGAGCCGAGTACTGAAAGTAGGCAACATTAGAGATGGTAGTAACTTTGAGCTAGATTGATGGTGTAGGTGTGTCTGAATCAGGGGAGAGCTGAAATAGAATCTGAGTCTTACGTACATTCACCTCAAGGCCAAAGTGAGCATACGCATCTGCATAGGTGTTCAGGATCTCCTGTATATTGCGTTCAGTGTGAGTGGCAAGGGCGAGGTCGTCTGCATACTGATGTTCAATAATGAAAGCTGCCGACACCTTTGTTCCAGCCTGGAGTTGTCTCATTTCGAAAATACCCTTCATCCGGTCCTCAATATCCACCCAGCTGGCTAAATTGGCACTGGCCGGAATAAGGAAGGCAGCGAAGAAAATGAAAAAAAAAGAGAGTTGGTACCAGTTCACAACCAGGTTTGGATTGGGAAGAACTCAGACTGGGTGCCATTGTGCAGGACACTGCAGTTCATGCCATCGTGGAGTTGCCTCAAGATTGTGATGAATTTTGGTGGGCAGCCAATATGGCTGAGGGTCCGCCAGAGGGCTTCCCTGTTGACCGAGTCGAAGGCCATGGTTAAGTTGATGAAGGTCATGTACAGATCTCGACGCTGTTCTCTGCATTTTTTCCTGTATATGCCGGCGAGCAAAAATCGTATCAGTGGCGCCACATGATGGTCAAAAGCCACATTGAAATTCTGGGAGGAAGTCTTCCGCCTCGGGAAGTATCCTGTTTAGGAAGACTCGGGCAATAATCTTGCCAGCTTCGGACAGCAGCGAGATCCCGCTGTAGTTGCCACAGTCTGACCGGTCTCCCTTGTTCTTATAAATATTGACGATGGAGGCGTCTTTAAGAGCTTGGGGATTTCATCCTTTTCCCATATATTCTTCAGGAGAGAGAGTGGAGACAGCAAGTAAACAGAGGTCCTCCTGCTTTATACACCTCGGCTAGGATTCCATCAGGCCCCGAGGCTTTGTTATTTTTCATCTGTTTGATGGCAGTAGCTACCTCATCCAGGGATGGAGGATAGCTGAGATGGGTCAGCATTGGATGCTGAGGGATCTGCTGGGTAGTGTGGTCATCCACATCGCTGTTTCGGTTGAGCAGTGAATGGTAGTGCTCTCTCCAATGCTGACACATGCCTTCTTTGTCTTTAATTAGGGGGTTACCATCAGATGAGCAGAGGGGGGGATGTGCCATGAAAGATTGACTCATAAAATGTGTTAGTGAAATTGAAAATTTTGTGCATCTTGTGTTGATCTGCAAGTTTTTGTGTTTCATATTCTTTATTCATAAACCAGTCGCTCTTTAGTTTGCGAAGTTTGCACAAGGCACCTGCTTTCTTCTTGCGGAAGGTATCAGCTTTGGTCCAAGACTGAGGGTTGTTCTGCCAGTCAGTTAAAGCAGCACATTTTTCATCGACAAGTACATTGATTTCTGGGTCAGTTTAGTCAAACCAGGGTCTCTCTGTAGGTTTAGTCATGACAGTGTCGAGAATACCCCAATCGGCACTGGGATTTGGGTTGTTTGTTGTCAGGTTGTTTATCAGCCCATCTTCGAGCTGCTCTCTGAAAGCTTGTGCAACCACTGGATCCCGCAGACGCTTAGTGCTAAAACCTCTTCTGGAGGCTTGTTGCCTTCGCCGCTTTGGTGTGACGTAAAGTGAGAGTTTAGCTCTCACGAGCCTATGATCATCAGTGTCTCAATGGTCCGAGCCACACATCACTTGGGTGATGAGAACTTCTCGGCGATCTTTTTCTCTGACAATGATGTAGTCAATGAGGTGTCCGGGTTTAGATCATGGCACTGTCACGAACCCTTGAACTTGTCAACCTGCCTAAACAAGGTACTGGTGATAGTGAGGTTGTGTGCAGCACACTAGCTGAGGAGCAGTAGGCCGTTTGGATTACGCTTGCCTAGTCCATTACTCCCTATGGTTCCCTGCCAAATGTCAGCATCTTCTGCCAACTCTGTCATTACAGTCACCAAGGAGAACAACCTTATCTTCTCTGGAGATAGAGGTTAGCACTCTGTCAAGGTCGGCATAAAAGGTCTCCTTGAAGTCATCCTCTGCATCCAGTGTTGGAGCGTAAACACTGATGAAAAAGAAATGACGTGGATGATTCAGTGGGACTCAGAGTGTCATGAGGCTCTCGTTGATCCCAACACGCATTTAAGTTATAGCCTGTGTAGGATGTGTTGGCGTATGGGAAAGCCAACTCCATAAATGTGGTTCCTCTCCGCAGCAGGCTTACCCTTTCAAAAGAAGGTATAGCCAGACCCCGGTTCTGTAAGTCGACCCTCGTCTGGGAGCTAGGACTCACTAATGGCTGCTATGTTGATGTTATACCTAGCCAGGTCTCTTGCCTCAAGGGCGGTTCTTCTTTCAGGACGTTCATTTGTGCCAGTATCCTGAAGGGTCCTGACATTCCATGAAACTACCAAACGAGGTTCTATTGTTTGTTTTTGTTTTTATCTGAGATTATAATTGTGTTTTCAACTGCATAAGAAGGACCTTACTGGATACGGTTGTCCAGTCAGGTTGGGTCTTCAGGCAGGCCATGTTAAGGGCACCTTTTTTTAGCCTTCTCCCCATTTGGGTAGAGCTGAGTGGCTCCTGGAAAGGGCGGCTCAGTTGCACAGATAGGACCGGATTGCACTGCTGCCTAGGTCCCAGTACACAAATAACCATTTTATCAGTGCAGCCCATGTGCAGAGCTGTGACGAGAGACGCCCGGCAGTCATCTCTGCCTGTCCCCGTCGCCACTCGTCCGTCGCCAGAGAACTTTTGGGGTATAAGGGTTTGATGATGATGATGAGTATGATGTGCTGGATGGTGCCTGCCCGTGAGTATATTTATGTGGTGAGGCAGGAGCTCATATTGAACCACACATCTTGGCTCTCCTCTTTCCTGATCCAGTGGCGCAAGTGTTGCAACGACTGGGGAGAGGGAGAGTTGGAATAGATTGCCCAAAGCCCAGTTTGTTGGGATGCGCTTTTGTAGTCTGTCCATCATGCATTGCCTTCGCCCTTCAGTGTATACGTTGGGTTGCCACCAATACCGCTGTTGGGGTCTTGTTGGAGCTCTGTAAGCATGTCTGCCTGATGTGCAGCTCCACCTCAGATTTTTCGTTCGGGGTTTACTCCCTTAGCCTTATACCTACCAAGGTTAATCTGCAAGGCAGCACACACACACACACACACACACACACACACACAC
>NW_024736071.1:2520304-2588943 GCF_018991925.1 Homarus americanus
AAAATATGGAAACTGAAATTATTTTCTGTTTATATACACTAAAATCTACCAAAAAAGTGATGGGCCATTAGTTTTAGCTGATCTTCCCTCCTATGACACGCCCTACTATCCCAGCCCCAGGAAAGCACACCCTAGTCCTACGTTTCCTATCTCTCGCACAAAAACCTTATCTACAAACCTCACCTGGCTGTCCCCAACTACCACGACCTTACATGTGGGCAGGGTTTGTACAACTGCCCTTTCCTCTCCTTGCTCCATACCGTCCTGCCTCTTCTCTTCCTTGCCAGCTTCCTGCAGCACCTGGTAAGGGTTACTACACTCCACACCCTGGTCAGCTTTCCTGAGCCTGACCCTAGTCCCCTTGGAGACAACCACTCTCCACGCCTGCTCCTCCTTCGCAGGTGTCCTGCTAGGCAGGACACCTACCTGAAGGAGTTCCGTCCTGAGGGCTTCATTTTCCCCCTTTAGAGTGTCAACCTCACTCCTCAACTGCCCCAGCTGCCTTAACAGAGTGGCAAGGAGGTCGTCTTTCCCCACACTCCCCTCCTCTTCCCCCAAGACACAACGATCCAAGGTGGCCATTTTCCATGGTCTCTAACGGGAGCACTCGCGGGCACGACCTTCTCCAAGCTGGGTCAGGTAGCAGAAAATATAAATAAGGTCCATGTATTATATAATTACACTGTGTGATCTTAAGAGCTTGGCTACTTGTTTAATAACTATTTTAGTTTCAGTTAACGAATGAACACAGGTATAGAAAGAGATGGGCTGGGAGAGAGTTAAGTAACGCAGTATTTATTAAGCAAGAATATAAATACGGAGTGCAAACATAAAATGTGCATAGATTGTAATACCACACATGGGGATAATATTACCAGCTTGTGCTACAAGTCTGAGCGAATCTATGCATATATGATTTTATTATGCAAATCTCGTGAGTTGTTTGGTTATAGTTTTAATACATATTGCGAAATAACTCTTCTGTGTACTGGGTGGTAGCGTTAAGGAGAGGTTATTATGACGTACGGTGACGAATGAAAGATGGAGGTCTTTGCAAGGATTAGAGACAGTAAGGGTAGACCACCGGGCACTTGTTTTACCCACAATGCACAGGTCGGTGACGCCACTGTTGTAAACACTTATCATTTGGTAACCTTCGTGTGTGCCCGCATTTTGTCACAGGACCAGTGTATCAACAATTATGGTTATTTGTCCAATGTATGAGTGCTCCAGCAAAGCTCAAATCCCAAGCAGAGCACATCAAGTTTTACAGATATCCCAGAGATAAGAAAACTTGTGGTAAATGGATAAAAATGCTTGCAAGCTTTCTGATAAAATAAACACGCTATAGGCTAGTCGAGAACTTGTTTGGAGAGAATTCATTTTCTTTGTATTTCCTTAATTCTGGAATGATATGCAAAGAGTTGTTTCGTCTATGTCTTCAGCGAAATGCGCGGCACCCCCTGGGTTTTCCTTTTAATATTTTGCTAGTTTAATTTTCTTTTATTTTATTTTGCTATATCACTTATTTTTTGTATGAATATGAGAACATAAGGCATTCATTTTGTTATAATTGGCCACTGAAAACCCTTACGAGTATTCTAAAAATGAAACAATCAAACGTCAACCAATGCAAGTCGCAGTCCTTGTGGTCACCACCACACAACTCAGATTAAATTAAGTTTACCATTTTTTTGTGACTTCGTGACACCAAATACTAGTCAAGAAGTGATTGGCAGTCCGATTTATTCATGAAGGACCATCATTTGACTTCATTGCGGTTACATTTGGGTACATTTGGGTTCATTTGGGTAATTACTCGCTCCCTCGGTACAAGCACGCGATCTATTAACTCAGTTTAAATTAAGTTTTCCAATTTTTTGTGACTTTGTGACACCAAATACTAGTCGAGAAGTGGTTGGCAGTCCGATTTATTCATGTAGGACCATTATTTGACTTCATTGCGGCTACATTTGGGTACATTTGGGTAATTAGTCGGACCGGCTCCTGTCTAGAGTTATTACCATTCTATCATCCATGAATCTATCCAGCCTCCTTTTAAAACTTTCCAGCGTTCCAGCACTTACTACAAAGTTGCTAAGCTTGTTCCACTCGTCCACCACCCTATTTGTGAATCAGTTCCTTCCTATCTCCCTTCTAAACCTAAACTTATCCAACTTAAATCCGTTGCTACGAATCCTATCTTGCTCGGATATTATAAGAACTTTATCTGTATCGCCCTTATTGATTCCCTTCACCCACTTAAACACTTTTATCATATCTCCCCGCACTCTTTTTCTTTTAAGGGAATGCAAGTTTAGTTTCTGTAACCTATCTTGATATGGAAGGTTTCTAAGTCCCAGAATCATTTTCATCATTCTTCGCTGCACCGACTCCAGTGAATTGATATCCATTCTATAATAAGGGCACCAGAACTGAACGGCATAATCGAGGTGCGGCCTGACTAGCGCAAGATATTGTTGTAATAAGACCTCTGCACTCTTATTACTTACACTTCTAGATATAAAACCTAATACTCTGTTTGTCTTATTTCGAACATTAACACACTGTTTTCTTGGCCGTAGTGTCCGGCCTTACAAGTACCCCTAGGTCTCTTTCACAAGTCGACCTCTCTAGGTTGATGTTGTTAAGGCTGTATACATTGACAGTATTTGTTCTTCCAATATTAAGTACGCTGCACTTGCTGGTGTTGAATTTCATTTGCCATTTTTCTGACCGCTCCTGCAGTTTATTTAAATCCTCCAGGACAGACCTAAAACAACATATCAGTTTGGAGGATTAAATGTTAATGTTGAATTACAGTGCCAGCTATTAATGTGCCAACAAGTGTGTAATGGACTGTAAGCACTATTGAAACATTTAAGACAATATATGAATGATGGAACTAGTATCAAATGTCCATTTAGTCAAAGTCAAAATTTGCCAAAAATAATTTATAAAAAAGACTATATTTTCAGTGCACATAAGTAGATATCTTCGACATCATACAGTCAAAGATTTACCATCAGAAATTATTCTTGTCTCTTTAATGACTCAGTACAATACATGGAGTTGGAGCATTGTGATGCAGACTATGATGATAATTATGAAGATACTGTTGAGCAGAAATTAGAGGCTTCAGAGCATGAATTACACATAAGGAATGTAGCTTTATTTTTTCTAAAATTGCAGTCTAAGTATTTGGTGCCAGCAACAGTTATTCAGAATTTAGTTGAAGAAATTCAAAGAATGAATTCCTTTCGCTCATTAAAGTTAACTGATAAGCTTAAACAGCTTTCTATCCCTGAAGAAAGTATTAAACATATTACAAATGATATTCAGGCTTCTGATGCAATTTTTGACCAGACTAGTAGCCCACTAAGATCAGATTACTGTCATAAATTGTTGTTCAAGAAAAAGTTTGATTATGTTGAGCCACAGTCCCATCACTTAGGTAGGAATTATCAAAATAAAGAGTGCACATATCAGTATGTTCCACTTAATGAAACATTAAAATGTCTTTTTACTTATGAATCTGTTCAGAGTGAATACAGTAAGACAATGGTGGCCCAGAATGATGATTCAAGCAGTTATGGAAAATGTTATCAAGACATTATTGATGGACAAGCTTTCAGTAGTAACAAGTTATTCAAATATGTATAGTCCAAATTCACTAAGGATTATTCTCTATCAAGATGCCTTTTGAGGTTTGCAATCCAATTGGCTGTAGTAGAAAAAAACAAGATTCTTGATGTATATATGACTCTTGGCAATTTTAGACCCCATTTGCATTCTGTTGTTGATAACCTATTGGTTCTACTTTGTAAAGAAAATTATTTAAAGTATTTTGGTGACGATAAAATATTTTCTAAGATGATTGAAGATTTAAAAGATCTAGAAATAAATAGTATTAAAATTGGTAATGAAACCGTAAAGGGTACAATTTACTATATCACCTGAGACAACTTAGGTTCTCATGGGATTGGTGGCTTCTCTGAAAATTTCAGTACAGTTCAACACTTTTGCCGACACTGTACAATCACTTAAAGCGATTTTCGATGTAACCCAATTAGTGTAGGTCCAAAGAGAACAATTCAAAATTATGACTTGGCTGTAAAACATGTCTTAAATGACGATAGTGCTGTAAATAGTGTTGGTGTGAAATTTGATTCTGCTTTCAATGCTCTGAAGTATTATCATGTTTTGTCAGTGTGGCCTACCACCTTTTCTTGGCCATGATATTAAAGAAAAAAAATGGTTGACATGTCAAGAACTCAACCAGCGACTAACCATTTCCCTTATAGTGGTACAGATGCTGGCTCTAACCCATGTGAAGTAAATGCAGCAAGCAGTGCTGGATTTAGACCTGAGGAGGCCCATGGACAGCCTCTTTGTGGAGGCCCCCCTCATTATAACTACCCAAGAGGGTGGGGTGGCGAGTGAAGCGAGCTTAAACACCTGGGAGTTCCGGGGGCGCTGTAAGCCCCCTGGGAAAATTTTGAAATTTGAACACCTCTTTGGAGAATTTTGAAGCCATATGCAGTTATATTGAGGAAATTAGAACATTAAGAATTTTTTAATTAACTGTATATTTATTGATAGTGTACAAATTCCCAACACACGCACACACAAAAGTGAGATATGACTGGAGTCATTCATGTGGTTTCAAGTCGACCAGCCCTGATATGTGGAGGCCCCCAGATTGTGGAGGCCCCTGGGCAGCTGCCCACTTTGCCTACTCCTGAATCCGGCTCTGGCATCAAGTTATAAATTAGGTGGGCAAGCAGCAAGCTGCACAAAACTGGTCTTTAATACGGTTATTGCCTCTCATTATAAATGACAAAGTTAAGAATGCAGATGATCCAGTCTGGCAAATGTTCATTTTATTGCAAAACATTGTGGAACTCATTTGTACACCTAAGATTCAAGAGTCAGATATTGCTTATCTTGCCATCCTTAATGATGAATATCTAGTATATAGACAATACAATGAGAAGATGAAACCAAAGCATGATTTTTTGAAACACTACCCAGGACTTATATTAGAATTTGGTCCTTTGATACATGTATGGACTTGCACTTTGAAAGTAAACATTCCTAATTCAAAAGATGAATCAGAAGTGCACAAAATTTCAGGAATGTTTGTCAGACTTTAAGTGAAAAACACCAGTTAATGCAAGCCTATAAACAAGTTAATTCCTTCTTCCAAAACAAAGTGGAATTTAAAAAAAAGAAGCTTTCCTTTAATCCCAAATACATATAATGAAGTGATTCAATTATCTATGATGAATAGCCAAAGTGATAAAAATGCTGAACTTAGCTTAGAGGTAACAATCAAGGGCACAAATTACAAGAAAGGAAGCTATGTAGTTTCAGGTAAAAATGAAGATGGTCTGTTGTTCGGGGACATCCAGTTCATTGTCGTAAATTCAAGTACCCAAGTACATTTTCTAGTGCAGGAATACAATTCCACATTCTCAGAGGAGTTACATGTATACTCACTTTGTTATAAGTAAGCAGTCAATGATTCATTCAGGTGCATAAAAGCAGAAGAATTGATTGATTACTATCCATTACAGGGAGTTTATGTTTATAAACGCGGGAAATCACTAATAATAGTACTTAAGCATGCTATATCATTCTCGAGATAAAAAAAAAATTTGGTAAATTTTAAGTTATTTAACCAAGAAATAATATATACAGTTTTGAGGGTATTTTATAGTCCTGTGCAAAATTTGCTCCTCACTTGCCATTATGTTTCTGCTTTTGTTCTAAGTTGCTTGAACTATGACATCAAACTGTTTTTTAGTGAACAGAGAAAAATAATTATGGCTGATCAGGAAATATGACTAGATATTATATGCAAACATCGTATGGCACGACAATTACTTAACGGAAAGCCAATTCAAGGGGTTGCCAGAAAGTTCAGTGTTAATATTGATGTTGCTAACATGCTGATTTTTGTGTTTGCTTTTATGTTGTCAGGTTTAGGGCATAATGGAAGATTTAAGGCAATCAATTCAGGCTATTCTTCCAACACTTATTCCGCCAACATTAGAACAAGTTGTGGATCACCTTGCCAATAGCATAGGTGTTGAAACAGTTGATGACTTGAAATATGTACAACTAGAGGACCTTTCGATGTTGAAGGCCATTCAAGCCTGTAAACTCATTGCCAGCTGGACACAAGGTATGATAGTTGTTTGAGATGCATATTATCTTGAATGTTTTTTAAAAGACTGAAGCAATTCATGATTCATATTTGTATAGGTAGTTACATTCTTCCTTATCAAGTAAACATTTGTATAATTATATAGTTATATTATCCCCTTATCAACTACAGTATATATTTAATTTATGATTAGAGAGCCTTTCAGTAGCATTAGGAACTATCATGGGTGGTGAGGAAATGTATAATCTGTACATTATATTTATATAACCTCTACTATTATGAGAAATTATGATTTTTAGGCAACAATAATGCATGCTGTTTTTAGCATATACCCGGTAGTTTTGTGATTGATTCTTGTTCAGTAAAACTGTTACCAGTCTAAGGCTGCTAGTGTATTGTTACATTATGTTCCTTTTACATTACCTTATTGTGGGCGTTGCGTTAGGATAATTGGTTGCTTTTAATTACCCTCAACTTCATAATCTCCTGTTCCATGTACTAAATTATTGTGCTGCTTTTTTGGCTTTACATGACTTGCCATCTGATCAATTGACTGACTGCTTACATGCACTTGTATGTTTTGTGTCAGTGCTGTGAAGGCTTAAATTTTGATTTAGGTTATACATTTCAGGATCTTCAAAGTCTCAAACATCAATAAAGTCAGATAATGTTTCAACAGCTATGATTACACAAACCACAAACATTGAGTGTGCATCAAGTTCATTGCATGAGTTGCAAGTCAATGTGAATGCAATGTGGGCCAATGATTATGAATTTCCATGGGCTAAATTTTCAAAAAGAGATTTGCTAACATTTTTAGAGAAAGGCATGAGGCCTAATCCCCCGGCAAGAAGAGAAATGGTGCGAATATTAGTTGATGAAATATCAAAAGTCTGTAAAAAAAAAGGTAAGAAGGCATTGACAACCATTGCCCATAAAATTGTGAAACAATATCCAAAATCTTTCCAAGATGAAATAAATGGAACAATAGTAGGAACAGGTTTTGACTCACTATTAAAGCAGCTGCAGCTTAGGTTTGATAATGTCAACAGAAAGAGTAATGGTCAATCAATGAAAAGAAAAAAGGATGATGTCATGGCTGATGATGAGGATCTATCTGCAGCTAAAACTTCCCAAAAGGATGCCAAGCATGATAAACATGGTTGCATTAATTATATGCCTATAGATTATCCTGATGGAGAAACAAAGGTATCACAACGAAACAAAAAAACTATACTGAAGCAAAAACATTTATTTGGAGTCAGTGATGAAGTTGGTGAGTTAATGCAAACTACCTACTTCACTCAGAGGATTGATATTATAGAGAAAAATTTATCGATTTCCAAATTACAAGTTGAATGGCCCTACCTGTTTGAACGACATGGCATGTTTGTACATTTTAAGGAATTAACTGGCATAGACATCCAGGAAAAGCTAAATAATGTTTATGAAACTCAAGGGAAAAAAAATCTTCAATGGATGAAAGAACAGCAAAACAAGCACATGAAAATAATAGTGAATGAACTTCTCGAAGCCAAATCCACAATGGGTAATAATAGTCCTGAAGTGGCTGCAATGATTTGTGCTGTTTTGTCACACCTGAATGAAAAAGAGGCATCCCTGTATCGTTTGGTAGAGGTATGTGGTTGAGATTGGAAAATCTTTAACTTTTATTGACATTTTAAAGTTTCCATTCTCAGTTACTTCAGCTTGTTTTCCCCTCCATATGTGACATCATGAATATACCATTTGTGTGTGTCTATATTTAAAAGAATTTCACAGCTTCACCCTTCAGGGGTTTTGTAACTGTTAGCATAAATCTGTCTGTTTGCATCCCTGTTTATATGTGTGCCCGCATTTGCATGATCAACTGTATTGGGGGTGTTTTTGTCTTTGTGTCTGTGTTTGTCTTATTTCTATGTAGGTGTCTACTTAAAATTACAGATTTTCTATACTGTATATATATATTTCCAGCCTACTGCAAAGATGACTGATTTTGGAAAAAATTACCTGGAACACCATGTTTAATAGGATTTGGTAAGTAAGGTGTATGCATTAGTACATAATATATTTACACACACACACACACACACACACGTGCGTGTGTGTGTGTGTTTTTTTTCTCACTATTTTATTCCTGATTTTAGCTTTGTACATAGGTCTCTCGTCATTTTTGTCGTTTAAATTGGATTGCTCTTTTTTTTAATTTTATTGAAGGTAAATTTTCGTATAATGTTATGTTTTTATTGTATGTCACCTGTAATTTTAAAACTTTTTCAAAACTTTTTGTTTTCAAGGCTCTGATGATGGAAAATGATTTTTCCAAATCGTTAGTGATTAAAGAAACCCAACTTAGTCAAGATGTTTGTGTTTTCCCTGGTTCTCATCATCATTATATATATATATATATATATATATATATATATATATATATATATATATATATATATATATATATATATATATATATATATATATATATATATATCGTTACGAGTTGGGGATTTAGAATATGGTTAAAAGTCTACCCAGATCCCAACAGGCAACAACAATAAAAAAACAAAGACAATCGGACTATAAAAGGGTAGACAAAGGATGCGAGTTTTTGTTGTGTATAATAAAGTACCATAAATTCTTTAACAAAATATTCAGCTTCTTATAAATTACCCTAAACCATACTTAACCTAAACATACATAACATTGGCTTAACAGTATATACATATTTATACAACATTCGGAAGCAAGTGGACGTGGGGAGGCAATATAAGATTACAAAATACTCAAGTGCAGTGCTGAGATGGCTGACGAGTAAGGCTGAGTATTGAAGAAGATGGTAGGTAGTCACTGTGCCGTAGGTTTCCAGGATAGGTGATCCTAGTGTGGTCACTTCTCAAAGTGAACTGCCCTCTCCTCGATCTGGAGCTGATGAGGAAGACTTGGAGGAGGTGACGCAACAACCAGGATATGGAGAAGGGAAACCCCGGAGTGGTAAGTAAGACTAGTCATACTCGGGTTTCGTCCCTAGATGGCGTTGCTTGTGGTGCTGGGTAGGTAGATCATGGCAATAGATGGCGGGGTTCGTAACACCCACCCCCCTTCAAAGACCTCCTTAGCGCGGGCGCGAATGAGGTGATCACCTGGTGCGTCTGGAGAGTAGCTGCTGCATTTCCACTGGAGCTCGGGATAAGGAGTCCGCAATCAGGTTGTCCACCCCCTTTATGTGCCGGACTTGTAGATTATAGGGCTGGGTGAGGAGAGCCCAGCGGAGGATTCGCTGCTTGGGGGTCTTGTTGGTTTGGATGAACGTGAGCGGGTTATGGTCAGTGAAGACTAGGGTCGTTTGTGGGCGAGATTGGAGGTAACATTCAAACTTCTTTATTGCCAACACCAGAGCCAGGGCCTCCTTCTCTATGGTCGAGTAGTTGGTCTGATGTTTTTTCAACTTGGCGGAGTAGTATGGCACAGGGTGAAGGACATCAGTGGTTGGGTCGGGTTGTAGGAGCACAGCCCCCACTCCGACACCGCTAGCATCGATTTGCAGATGAAAGGGCAAGGTGTAGTCAAGGGGTGGACTACAGGCTTGGAGGCAAGGAAGGCTTTGAGGCGGTGGAAAGACTGGTCGCACCTCTGGTTCCAGATGTAAGGGACTGCAGAATTGGTAAGGTCTGTGAGGGGTCCTGCCACGCTGGAGAAGTTACTGCAGAACCGACTGTAGTAGCCGCACATCCCCAGGAAGCGCATGAGTTCCTTCCTCGTCCTTGGAGAGGGGAAGGACAAGATGGCTTTAACGTTTGCATCCTTGGGTCTCACCATACCATGCCCAACGATATGTCCCAGGTAAGTCACTGAGGCCCGGCCAAAGGCAGATTTAGCCAGGTTTATGGTGAATCCAGTCTCTTGCAGTCGTGCGAACAGTATCTCCAAACGCACCAGATGTTCGTCCCAGCCGTCCGACACCACCACCAAGTCATCCAGGTAGGCTAACGTCCCATCTAGGTCCTGAATCAGGTAATTGATGGCCCTCTGGAATGTGGCCGGAGCATTAGAAAAGCCAAACGCCATAACCAAATGGAGTTATAAATGCTGAGATTATTTTTGCCCTATCCGTGAGTCCCACTTGATAATATCCTTCCAATAAGTCCACCGTAGTTATAAATTTTGCACAGCCTATGCTGTTTATTATATAAGAACATAAGAACATAAGAATGGAGGAAACTGCAGCGGGCCTATTGGCCCATACTGGGCAGTCCCGTTTACACCCAACCCCTATTGCTCATATGAGCATCCAACCTATGTTTGAAGCAATTCAGCGTATTCGAGTTAATGATGATATTTGGTAACTTGTTCCATTCATCCACTACTCTGTTTCCAAACCAGTGTTTACCTATTTCACGCCTAAATCTAAATTTGTCTAATTTAAAACCATTGTTACGAGTTCGCTCCTGGTTGGATAATTTGAGTACCTTTGTAATGTCCTTTGTTTAGCCCTGCCTTCCACTTATACACCTCTATCAGGTCGCCCTCGCTCTACGTCTCTCAAGGGAGTGCAAATTAAGATGCTTTAACCTGTCTCTATACTCAAGGTTCCTAATGCCGGGATTAGTCTTGTCATTCTCCTCTGAATTCTTTCCAAGGATTCTATATCCATTCTGTAATACGGTGACCAGAACTGAACTGCGTAATCCAGGTGTGGTCTCACAAGAGCAAGATACAGTTTTAGGATGACCTCGCTAGTCTTGTAACTAACACTCCTTTGTATGAACCCAAGTACTTTATTAGCCTTGTTACGAGCAAAAACACATTGTTTACTTGGCTTAAGGTTCCTACTTATCATTATTCCTAAATCTCTCTCGCAGTCGGATTTCTCTATGGCATCGTTGTTCATCTGGTATCTGGTTTCCCTGTTTACATCTCCTATACTGAGTACTTTACATTTGTCCACGTTGAATTTCATCTGCCATTTTTCAGACCATTCGAAAAATTTGTTTAGATCTTCCTGTAGTTTTGCCGAGTCCTCGTCAGATTTAATAACACGTCCTATTTTAGTGTCATCAACAAATTTACTTATGTTGCTGTCTATGCCGATATCTATGTCGTTTATGTATATAATAAACAATAATGGTCCAAGTACTGAGCCTTGGGGAACTCCACTTGTGACGTTGCTCCAATGGGACTTAGTGCCGTTAATGCTCACTCGCTGTTTCCTGTCCTGTAACCACGCCCTAATCCATTTAAGGATGTCACCTTTGATGCCATGAGCTTCTACCATTCTAATTAGTCTTTCGTGGGGGACTCTGTCGAAGGCTTTACTAAAGTCGAGATATACCACATCATAATTGTGCCCCTCGTCCACTGATTCGAAAACTGATGAAAAGAATGTTAATAGTTTAGTTAGGCAAGAACGTCCGCTTGTGAAGCCATGCTGGGAATCATTGATCAATCGGTGCTTCTCCAGGTGATTTCGAATAGAGTTTGAAATGATTGCTTCCAGTATTTTGCCTACTATTGATGTTAGACTGATTGGGCGGTAGTTAGAAGATAGTGATCTATCCCCCTTCTTGAAAATCGGTATTACATTCGCTATCCTCCAGGATTCTGGTACTACACCTGTTTTTAAGGACATGATAAACAACTTTGCTAAGGGCATACTAAGCTCTTCCTTACATTCCTTTAATACTATGGCAAATATCTCATCGGGACCAGGTGACTTATTAGGCTTTAGTTTGTCTATTTGCTTACTAACATCGTTAATAGTTACTACTATCTCACTTAATTTGTTTTCTTCACTATCTCTGAATAGAGTCGGTGCCTCGGGTATCATGTTTAAATTTTCGGTGGTGAAAACTGTTGAAAAATATTTATTCAAATTATTGCTCATTTCTCCGTCGTTATCAGTGAGCTCGCCGGTCTGACCGTATTGGTCCAATCTTTTCTCGTGTTTTAGTTTGATACATTTGGTAGAATCCTTTGGGGTTTGTCTTCGCCTCCTTGCTATCCTTACCTCATTATTCCTCTTTGCTTTCCTTATCTCGGTTTTAACCCTACTCGCCAATACCCTATAATAGTCCCGGTGAATTTCGCCACGATTTATCCTTCTACCTATAGCCTTCCTTTGGCCAATGATGTTCTTTAAATAATTATTTATCCATTTAGGGTCATTGTTGTCTGATCTGAGTTTTTTGTATGGTATGTTCTGCCTTTGTGCATTAAGTAACTCACTATTTAAATTGTCATGGAACTCGGCAATCTCAGATCTCGTTATCAGGTCGGTGTCATCTGTCAGGTTCACGGCCAAGCGCGACACCCCCTCTCTCAGCTGCCTCTTTAAACTGTCAAAGCTTGCCCTCCTGAAATCTGGTACTTTAGTGGAATTTTCCTTACGTCTGCCCTGAAAATCTAACTGTAATCGAATTTCTTTGTGATCGCTGTTTGCAAGTTCGTTCCCTACCTCGACATTGCTAATGAGGTTTTCTCTGTTCGACAGAACTAAATCCAGTATATTATTACCCCGTGTGGGTTCGGTTATATGTTGACTTAGGAAACAGTCCTGTATCGTCTCGAGAAAATCCTCAGATTCTGAGTTACCCGTAAGGACAGTCCAATCTATTTGGCCAAGGTTAAAGTCGCCTACTATACAGACTTTGTTGTGTATGGAAGCCCTGCGCATTTCATCCCAGATAAGTCGCTCATTGACGCTATCAAGATTGGGGGGTCTATATATTACTCCTGTGATTAATTTTTCTCGACCGTTGCTTAATTCTATCCAAATTGTTTCTGTATTCCTCTCAGTTTTTATTTCCTTATTTATTTCACACTTCAGATTATCCCTAACATAGATTGCTACTCCGCCTCCTTTCCTGGTCTGCCTATCGGTATGGAACAGTTTGTAACCCGCAATTTGGTATTCGACTGGTAATTCACGTGTGTCTAGGTTGATCCATGTTTCAGTGAATGCAATTATATCGATTTCTTCGGTACATACCAAGGCCTTAATATCATCCATTTTGTTTCTCATACTTCTACTGTTCTCAGTATACATTTAAGTTAGTCGTGTTCTGAGTCCTCCCCTTACCGCGTTCAGTTTTAAACTCCCTGTTTAATTTAGTTTTGTCATCATTCCTAACACTATTTCCCTGTAATATTTCGCCTTGTTTACCCTCTCCCACTGCAGTCTCCTCCACCCCCGTGCCCATATGTTCTCTTAGCAGTTTAAAGACTTCGATATCTTTTGAACTGCCCCCTCTAGAGCCCCAGCCAGGGTTGCTACTCCATCCCTAGACAGGTGCACCCCATCCCTAGCATAAAGGTCCCTTCTGCCATAGAAGTTTTCCCAGTTGTCAATGAATGGGACTGATATTGACTTGCAATATCTGTCAAGACGTTCGTTAACACCAACTGCCCTTGACAACCATTCACTGCCAACTCTCCTTCTAGGCAGGACACCGCATATGATAGGGATCCCTCCCTTAGTCCTAATACGATCTATGGCTGCCTTGAACTTATCAAGAAGTTCCTCGCTCCTACACCGACCAATATCATTGCCTCCTGCACTGAGGCAGATAATGGGTTTGTTCCCATTACCAGACAAGATATTGTCCATCCTGTCAATTATATCCCCCACCCCAACTCCTGGCAAACACACCCTCATCCTATTTTTGTTTTTACCACAAAAGGCCCTGTCCATGTACCTTACTTGTGAGTCACCAACAATTAAAGATTTTATACCTTCCTTGTCACCCCTGCCCCTGACTGTACTAAAGTCCAATTCATCTATCAAGGGACTGAACGGGTTGGTACACTTAGCTGTTGTTGTCGTTGTTGTCGTATCCTTCGTGTGCTTCTTCACTACCAGCTTTGTCTTCCCATTACTCACAATTTTCCACTCGCTTGATTTTTCGTCAGACACTGGCTTTACTCGTCCAGCCTCTCCTTTTAACTTCGCCAGCTCTTTCCTTAATTTCAGGTTCTCCAACGTGGCCCTCTCAATTTCTAACTTGGCCCTCGCCAATTCTTCAGTGGATCACTCCAGTTTGGTCAACAAACTCTCATACCCAAGACCGCACATATCACTGGCCATATCTGATAATTATCCCTCCGGAGCTAACCCTGCCGTGACCTGGTTCACTTTACGATAATCGGTACAGAAACGAAAGGTGCTATCGGGTTTTGGAATGAGAAGGCAAGGTGAAGCCCAAGGGGAGGTACTAGGCTCAGCTAAGTTGTGTTTTAACAAAAAATCTACCTCATTCTTCATAATCTCTCTTTTTTGTGGATTTAGTCGATATGCTGATTGCCTAATGGGTTGTACATCATCTGAGATTAGCTTAATATCATGTTTAAGTATATTGCAAAACCCTGGGAGGTCTGACGTGACTTTAGGAAATGTTGATAATAACTTAGTGAGATCTTTTGCTTGAGATGGATTCAGAACAGAAAAATACTCATCCAAGTTGTTGAGTATGTGACTGTTAGCAGGGTTTTCTTTAGGTAGAGGGAAGTCTAAATTCTCCAATAGGTCCATGTCATCTGTCTCCGGCTCCGGCCCTGACAAAGCCATATGCAATACAGGTAAGCTTATAGCCTCTGGGATGTCTTCCTCTGACTGCCTGGAATAGTAAAGTTTCATGAGATTAATGTGAACAAGTTGTGAATCTTTTCTGCGATCAGGAGTATGGACTATATAGTTGTTTAGCATTGATTTGAAAATTTGATGGAACCGTTCCAAGCAACCTTGGGATTGTGGGTGGTAAGCCGAAGATTTACAATGGTCTACACTGAGGTCTTTCATCACCTGTTTGAAAAGATTGCTTGTAAAATTGGTGCCCTGATCGGATTGGATCTCTTTAGGAATGCCCACTGAAGTGAAATGGTGCAAAAGAGGTTTAAATTACATTTTTTGAAGTGATGCTTTTAAGGGGAAAAGCCTCAGGATAACGTGTACTGGTATCCATAACTGTGAGCAGGAATTGATTTCCCTTCTTAGTCTTTGGTAATGGGCCCACACAATCCATAACAATCTTTTCAAATGGTGTAGAAAATACTGGGATGGGCTTAATGGGAGCTGCTGGTTTACTTTCATTTGGTTTTCCTACCATTTGACAAATATGACAAGATTTTAGGTACTTTGACACATCCTTCCTAAGCCCAGGCCAGTAATAGTGTTGGAGGAGCTATTTACATGTTTTCAGGATTCCCAAATGTCCTGAAACACCATCATGGGCAAGGGCAATTAATGCTGGTCTGACTGAGGAGGGAATTACCACTTGATGTATTTCAGACCACGTGTCTAGATGGGTAAGCTCAGGGGATCTATAGGCCCTTATCAAAACCCCTTCCTGATAATAAAAACAAGGAAGGGTGTTAAAATCTGTACCCTCAACTGCTGCATGATGAAGTTTATTCAAAGATGGATCAGATTGTTGGGCTTTAATGAGCTCATCCTTACTAATGGTCTTATTGTACAGATCTTCTGTGGGTAGGAAGGTATTGGAGGTGGTTTTAGATGAAGAGGGCCCATTTCGCACACTCTGTGACCGGGTGACAGCACAAGATGGGAAAAGGTGAGGAATAGTTTCTTCAAGGTCAGTGGTGGAGTTGACAGGTAAGGGAGAGTCCACTGTCTTTATGTTGGGAACCACTAGATCTCCTACCAAGTCATTACCCAATAATAAATGAATGCCTCTCACTGGCATTGGATCTTTCCTAATGGCTATTTGCACTTCCCCAGTAATCAAGGGACATTGGAGGTGCACTTTAGCTAAGGGATAGGAAGAATGGGATGAGAGATCTGAAATTAGAACACTCTCATTAGTAAATGCTGTAGATATATCAGGAATAACGTTAAACAGGAGGATAGATTGTGCTGCGCCCGTATCACGTAGTATACGAATAGGGAAAGAACGAGACCCCTCTATGATTGAAATTTTTCCCTCATAGGTGAATGAAGAGAAGAGATCCTGATGGGGCCTTTCCACATTGGTGGTTGCTATTGGTTTGAATTTGGGATCCAGGGAACTACTTTTAGAAGTTCGACACTTTGGGTGTTTTTTACAGTAAGAACAATAAAACTTGGTTGCATCAGGGGGGGGGGTAGGTGTGGGACCTTTCGACCTACCACTCACGCCCCCAAGGTTATCATCAGAGGAGGACCTAACATGCCGGAAAGTACCACGTTCCCTACTGCCCAGTGACTCCACCAGCAAGGCGTACGCATCAGCCAGCTCAGCCGCACGCCCTAAATTAACCTCTCCACGCTCCTCCACATGCTTCAAGATGTGAAATGGTATCTTGCTCTTCCACTCCTCCAGGACTACCAAGTTTAACAAATCCTGAAATGTGGAGGTCTCTGTAGCCTCTAACCACTTCTTGAAAAACCTAAGCTTTTCTTGAGCAAACTCAGCAAAGGTGTGTGAAAAAGTTTTGGTTAGTTTACGAAACTTCTGCCGGTATCCATCTGGCGTGATAGCATAAGAGGTGAGGATATTCTTTTTTACGTCATCATAGTCATCAGTCTGGTCTAAACACTTATAAACTCTACGAGCCTTACCACATAATTTAGGAACTAACACCGACACCCACTGGCCCTTAGGCCACTCATTCTTCCCGACTATTTTCTCAAAAGTCCTAAATGACCCGTCCATATCGGATTCATCAAACCCGGGAACAAGGGAAGAAGCATTAGCAGGGTTAAAAGCAGCTAGTCTCTCTCTTAATGCACTTCTTTTGATTTAAACTCCGATGTTAAGGTGACTTCTGTCTCTTTCACCTGTAGTTCTTTCAGTCTAACCTCCTGCTCCAACTTGGGCTGTTCCAACCTTTCCTCATGCTCCAACTTTTGCTCCAACTTGGCCTGTTCCAACATTCCCTCATGCTCCAACTTGGCCTGTTCCAACTTGTCCTCATGCTCCAACTTGGCCTGTTCCAACTTTTCCTCATGCTCCAACTTGGCCTGTTCCAACTTTTCCTCACGCTCCAACTTGGCCTGTTCCGACCTTTCCTCATGCTCCAACTTGGCCTGTTCCAACTCATGCTCCAACTGGAGTTCTTTCATTTTGATTTGGAACTCGAACCTAGCTCGTTCTAGTTCTAAGGCGTCTATTCTTTGTGTTTCTTCTTGAGGGCTAGCCAGACCTGGTTGAAGTTTCTTGGACATGGGCGTTAATCGGTCAACAGCGGATTCTTTTAAAACTTCTTGTTGAACCAACACTTCAATTACCTGATTTTTTATCATTTCCTTAGTCAGTTGCTGTGAATATGGGATATTGTAATAGTTGGCTTTTTCTTTCCATTCTTTTTTCAGGATATTAACACGTAATTTAGCTACGGAAGGATTTTCAATAAAATCCTGGAGATCAAAACCTGAGGTGGCCATTGTTAAGAAAACTAGGATAAATTAACTAATGGTCAAAAGATAAGATAAGTGGATTACCCTAGAAAATATCACGGCAGTGAATAACCAGAAAGTCCCGGAAACTACCCAAGTTATACCTCGGGAAATTACACTTATGAATATTGTTCTTCTGATAAGATCCTTAGATAAGGATAAGAGACTTGAAAAGATACGTGAAACAGGAAGGGCGTATTGCGGCATTAATATAAAGATCTGGATAAACAACCCTTGAGTAAACAGGAAGGGTGTATTACGGCATTAATATAAAGATCCGGATAAACAACCCTTGAGTTACTTTATTATTGACCCCGAATGAGATAATGAGAAGAACAATAATTGAGGCTTTATAATTATGGGGTCATGGTAGAGCGGGGCGTCCCAAGATATCACTTCACCCTAAACTAGTGACTATGGAACAGCCTACTCTGGAGTGAGGGTACGGCATTAAACAGATCCGGATTCTTCCCTACACTCGATAAGACTTACTGCACGACTGCCACGTGTAATAACAGGTAAGCCTTATGACACTTGGAACCTAATATCCTACGTCTGTCACTCTTACTGTACGATAATACCAATATATGCACACACATATGCAGGAACTTTAAACCACCATAAAGCAATTGTGAACAGAAGTGACTGGGAGGAATAATTAACAAGGAGTAACAAGGGGGGAAGAAATATGGCACTTAAGGTTCGTATCCTGTCACGGTCGCCATTTGTTACGAGTTGGGGATTTAGAATATAGTTAAAAGTCTACCCAGATCCCAACAGGCAACAACAATAAAAAAACAAAGACAATCGGACTATAAAAGGGTAGACAAAGGATGCGAGTTTTTGTTGTGTATAATAAAGTACCATAAATTCCTTAACAAAATATTCAGCTTCTTATAAATTACCCTTAACCATACTTAACCTAAACATACACAACATTGGCTTAACAGTATATACATATTTATACAACAATCGGAAGCAAGTGGACGTGGGGAGGCAATATAAGATTACAAAATACTTAAGTGCAGTGCTGAGATGGCTGACGAGTAAGGCTGAGTATTGAAGAAGATGGTAGGTAGTCACTGTGCAGTAGGTTTCCAGGATAGGTGATCCTAGTGTGGTCACTTCTCAAAGTGAACTGCCCTCTCCTCAATCTGGAGCTGATGAGGAAGACTTGGAGGAGGTGACGCAACAACCAGGATATGGAGAAGGGAAACCCCGGAGTGGTAACTAAGACTAGTCATACTCGGGTTTCGTCCCTAGATGGCGGGGTTCGTAACAATATATATATATATATATATATATATATATATATATATATATATATATATATATATATATATATATATATATATATATATATATATATATATATATATATATATATATATATATATATACGGTAGTTTATTTCTTAACTGAAATTTTGTAATAAAATTTGGTTCTGGGACAATTGCCCCCCATTGCCAGTGAATAACTTTTACTTACTTTTATCCTCTTCACCACTGATCGGCTCGTTAGTCGCTTGAGCGATCGGTCACGTCTCTATCACGCACTGTTGGCACTAATGGCTCTTTTACGCACTGTTGGCAGGTACTGGGCATGTACCGGCTCCTGAATGTACCTAGTGTTGGTCAGGTCTGTCTGGTCTTGAAAGAACTCACACTCGGTGCCGTCAAAACACTTTCTGGCAGATTGTTCCAAGAGTTCACAACTCTCACTACGAAAATGTTTGCCCTCACAGGTTTCTGGACTTGTGGCTTCTTCAATCTTGAGCTGTGACCCCTTGTGGTGCGAGCGCCCGGCAGCTCCAGGTAAGGACACTCGACTGAGTAGTGCCCCTTGAGAGCTTATACCCCTCAATTAGTTCGTCCCTTGCCCGTCTGTAGTATACAATAAGATAGGCAAGTTCAGGCGCTCCAATCTCTCAGGGTAGTTGAGGTGCCGAAGTGCAGACACTAGTCTGGTGGCCCTCCTTTGAACATTTTCAACCAACCGACAGTCCCTGGCATATCTCGGGGACCAGACGGGGTGACAGTACTCCAGATGGGAAGGCACTTTACTCTTGAAGATCGTTACGAGGGACGGACCGTCTAGATATCTGAACGACCTTTTTATAAGACCCCCAATAATTTATTTGCCTGATTTACCTTCTTCTCGCAATGGCCCGAGAACTTCAGCTCATTGTCAACATATACACCTAGGTCCTTCTCACATTCAGTCTCAAATAGTGCAGTTTTTTCATCCCGTTGGGACAAATGATACGCCTCCTTACCATTGGTACGCCCCATGTGCATCCTCTTACACTTCGTGACATTGAATCTCGTCAGCTGCTTCTTTGACCATTCTAGGAGCTCACAGAGATCCTTCTGCAGTTCTTCACAGTCCGCATGGTTCATGATTTCCCGAAATAACTTGGCGTCATCGGCAAACATTTGTATGGAGGAGTGTACAATGTCACGCATGAGGAGTGTACAACGTCACCCATGTCATTTATGAAACAAACAAACAACAGCAGGCCCAATACACTGCCCTGTGGCACCCCACTTGTGACAGGTACAGTTGATGATTTCGTCCACGCTAGGACATTTCCCCGAATTCTGTACCCTTCTAGTTTGATTTTCAGCCTTTCATGGGTTACACTGCCGAAAGCCTTGGCAAAATCTAGGTATACTGTATACAGTATTGTCGATATTACCACCCCGTTCCAGAATATGGGTCCAAATATCCAATACCTTGAGCAATTGTGTTAAGCAGGAGCGCCGCGGCATAAAACCGTGTTGGCAATCCTTTACAAGGTTGTTTTGTAGTAGATGTTCCATCGCGACATCTCTGATAATACTCTCAAGTACTTTATATATTATGGTGGTCAGGCTCACCGGTCTATAGTTGTTCGTGGAGGGACGATCGCCCTTATTGAAGATTGGACTCGCATCCAGGCATTTACAGAACAGGATCTGCAGGGGCTCGGCAAGTTCGTAGCACAACTCTCTTAGCACTCTGGGATGCACCATGTCAGGGCCGGAAATCTTATGGACCCTTAGCTTTGACAGTATATATCTAATACCCTCTTGTGAACACAATGTGGGTCTGTGCTGTGTCGAACCGTTTGTCCTCAAATGCAGGAAGATTAATCACATCCTCTCTTGTGAACACAAGAAAAGAAGCTGTTTAATGCCTCAGCTTTATCCTGGTCAGAATCTGCATAATTACCATCTTCAAGCCTCAGGTCTGATACTCCTACTCGCATTTTTTATTTTTTATTTGGATAGCGGTAAAATGCCTTTGGTTTTATCTTGACCTCACTTGCAACCAGCCTCTGGAACTCCTTTTCAGCCCTTCTACACTCTGCCTTTGCTTGGTTTCTGGCTCTTGCATACATCCTCCTGTCCTGCTCATCGTTTGCCCCAACCCACGTCTTGAATTTCTGGGTTTTCTTCTTAACTTTGTCAACCGGCGCATGGTTCATGTGTAGGGATCCCCTCGTATTCCTAGAGGCACTAGGTTTGGTCTTGGGTATGTATTTATCGATCAAATGGGTCATTTTACTAGTTATGATATTCAGCGTAGTGTCTGTGTTCTTGTGCCTTAATGAATCAGGCCAGTGGATACCCCTCATCTCTTCCCTCATCCCTTTGTAATTTCCTTTGTAATATTTGCACCTTGGCCTGACCTTATCTTGAACTAGGTAACAGTTAAATCTGAATGACAGCACTGTATGATGACTGGTGCCAACTGGGGCAAGGAGTTCCAGTTTGACCACCATACCCTCCTTGTTTGTTATGATGAGGTTTAGTGGCTCGAGCGTTTGCTCCCCTCTGTAATGTGTCGGGTCTCTAACATGTTGGAACAGAAACTTATCTCTCAGAGTTTTAACAAAAAGAGTATCAGGGTTATTCAAGTCATTTGGGGTGAACTCGCTTCTCCAGTTGATGTCGCCATAGTTAAAGTCCCCCATGATAAGGAGGTGGCTAGGGTTGAGCATCACTGCGTTGTCTATTAAGGTTCTTAAGTTCCTTGATTTAGTGGGCCACGGTTTAGGGATCTGTAGATACACCCGACAATAAGTAAGTCCCCTCCTTTTAATTTAATTTTACACCACTTGGACTCTTCAAAAACATCCTCTCCCTGTACCCTCGCCTGGCTGGCTTGCCTAGCATAGATAAACACACCCCTCTTGCAAGTTTCTTGAGAAAGGTTCGTAAATGTGTCATATCCAGCAATACTGAACTCACATTCCTCTGGGTTGATTCTCCTGTTCTTGTACAACAATTCTACAACTCCTACAATATCAGGTTGGTGCACCTTCAGTAGTGTTTCAATCTCCTCTCTCTTATCAAGGAACGTGTCAGTATTAGTGTACATGACATTCAAGCCAGAATTTGTTCTCGGTAACATCTCTGCTCTTGGTAGTAACTCCGGCCCCCCTCCATTCTCAGAAGCTGCAGCATTTGCTTTAGTACACTGTATTTTGCAGGGTGTGGTTAGAAATGCTATTATTTACACGGTGCTCGCCTCCTCATAGCTGATAGGCGGAGCTGGTGCCACCTCCCGGGTGGTGGGGGGGGCGGGGGTAATGCGGGTGGAGGGTGCGCTGCTGCCCCCTGGCTCTGTGTCGGCACACTTGCTTCCACTACCCCTCCTCTGAATATAACCCATGTACACCCGTCCTCGTTCCTCCTTGACTTCTCCTTCTTTTGCTTCAAGTTCTGGAGGAGCTTCTTGCGCTGTTCCCTCTGCATTACCGTGCGATCTTGGTGAATGAATACACTCCGAAATGTCTCGCTCCTTGCTAAGTTTTTTGCCTGCCGAATAACTTCCCATTTCTCACTCACTAGTGTGATCCTGAGCGGGTGAGGCTTATTCCCCTGCTTTTGTCCCAGCCTCCTCATATCCTTCAGAACCTCTGTACAAATATTCTTAAACTGCATCTTATCATGTGTTATCCTCATCTCAGTTCCCTCCGCCTGGCTCTTAGGGACTCCAAAAGCTATTCCATTGTTCCTGCGCTGGAAACGTTCCCGTTGTTCCTCCTCTCCCCTAACAGTAGGTCCGCTAATATTAGTTTCTTTGACACACTTCTTCAGAGTCCCCAGCTGCTGTAGAATCTGTTCTGATCCTGCATTACTCTCTGCCACCCGTGGCCCTGCTAATTCCTCAGCATAAATCCTCTTAGCAACCACCTCCATTCTATCGGCTACTTCCTCATTCTTAGCAAAGATCTTTTTCCCAACTTGTTCTAGTTTGGCAACCAGCAAGGCTCCAGCTTCATCTATTTTCGTCGGTAGGGAACTCGTTCCTCTATGGCTTGCAATCGCCTCTTTCACCTTGACTATGCAGTCAGGATAATACCAGCAACAGCCTTCATGCTTTACGGCAGCTTGCATCGTCCTAAACGTTGCAATGGTCAGGCCTTTATCATCCATATCTGACATCCCCCCGCAGTAATCACATCATATCACTCTCACTGACCATCACCACGACCTCATCTGCAAATTTGGTAAGAAGCTTCTACACCATCCCCGACACCGGCTCCTCCTACCACCTGAGATCCCTTGTCCGAGAATTGCTGTTCGACACCACAACCGCATCCAGCCCATACGTGCACGAACTGATCGCTATAAGAACAGCCCAGTCCCAACCATTGTAAAGATTATCAATAACTTGTAATAAATCAGTGTATTCACTCCCAGTAAACACTACTCCTTGCACTGTCACTATGTTGAAATGAACTGTAGTTTGAGCTTTTCCCCATCTAGTTATTATATGTCTTATTTGTGTCACTTATGTTACTTGTATATTATTTGTAATTCGTAACCCATTCCCCAAATATGTAACTGTATATTTTCAGCCTTCTGGCTGCCAAGCTCTTTCAATAAACCGTTAATTATTATTATTATTATTATTATTATGGTTATTGCTGTTGTGGGGGGGGGGTGCAGACTGCGTATAGATCTACTGCACCTATTTAAAAAGAAAGAAAAAACCCACAGTACTTAGCTGCCCTCTGCTGGTTTAAGTTCCCCTGTTGCCTTTAGAGTTGTCCTCTGTTTTTCTTCTCTTTCTTTTTTTTCATTTCACTTCGGCGATTTGTCAGTATTTATGTGCTCTCTCTATGTACACTGCATTTTGCTATGAATAACGGATTTTATACACCCACTCACTCCTTTAGAAACACAGAAAAATAAAAATAAAACTTTCTTTGGGGCGGTAATAGAATGCCTTTTAGGATAGCCAAGCACAAAACATGGGACTAACCTTTATTTAACTTAAAATAAACTAACCTTACCTAACCTAACCTAACCTAACTTTAACCTAACTTAACCTAACATAACCTAATTTCAACAACCGAACCTAAGCTAACCTAACCTTAACTTAACCTAAGCTAACCTAATATTAAATATGACTGATCCACAATTTTTTTCACAACCATAATTTTTTATCAATATTTTTCCAATTACAGATTTGTAGTGTTAAAGAAAAGGTATGAGTTGTGCATTTTATGCATATAATTACAACTACAAATAAAACATGAAAATAAAGCAGTAATTCTTAGTGGTCCATGTTTTGTGCCAGTTATTCACCAGCATTGGGGGCAACTGTCCAGGGGCAGTTGTCCAGGTGACAATTGTCTGGGGGCAATTTTCCAGGGGCAGTTGTCTTGATACCTAAAATTTAAACCATATGATTTATGAACCAACGAACAGCAAAATGTGGACTGCAATATCTGCACAAATGAAAAAGCGAAAATTAATTGAAACCATTTGTTTTCCTTTTTTTTTCAAGAGATCAAGAGGTTGTCGCATTTTTCCTTAACCCATAATTACTTATAATTACAGTGGCATTTAATACCTTAAGTGAAAAATGCATCTCTACTTTTAAAAAAAGGCAGTCTTTTATCTCAAGACTAAGACAAGAACTATAGAAATCTGTAAGTGTTGTTGATTGAATACTATCATACAGATGGCAAAGCTAAACTGCTCTCTCATGCCAGTGCAGTGGGGTCCCCTGCGTTGTATTGTACACATTTCAAGTTACATATAAACTTCTAGAGAGCAAAACTGCTTCAAGTTGACAAATGTGCATCCCATTTGCTGTTTTTGTGGCAAACACGTTTTGTTAATTGTCACTCCCTTACTGTCTACTCTGTTGTGCGCTTTT
Organism: Homarus americanus; assembly: GCF_018991925.1. Classification (NCBI taxonomy): domain Eukaryota; kingdom Metazoa; phylum Arthropoda; class Malacostraca; order Decapoda; family Nephropidae; genus Homarus; species Homarus americanus. The sequence continues at coordinate 2,545,021 of NW_024736071.1, forward strand.
CTGATTTTATTTAGAATTTATCTCGAAAATGTAAATATACTTAGATGAATGTAAATAGCGTTAGTAAAATTTAAAAGCAAATAGAGATTTTTTTTTTTAACAAAAGAGAGCAGTGTATCTGATGTTGCGTTTATTATTAAAACTGTGAAGGAGCCTAGTATAACATAATTTTAGAGCAAATTATTTGTACTGATTGTAAGCAGTACTTATTATTTATCTAATTATTGACAGCATTATATTAATGTTAAGGTACAAGCACTACTTGCTTCCTCTCGCTTTCAGCTATTGCTGCTGGCTTGCCCTCGTGGAGAACAGGGAAGCAACATGCATAAGTCTTTTCCTGCCAGTGCACAGCCTCTTCACCATCAAGACTCCTGCTGTGCCTCCTCAGGGCAACACACAGTAACTGGGTGCCTCGTGGGACTACGATAGAACAACAGGGGATATCGAAGCAGCAGTGGGCCCCAGACAGTCGGCGCACAGGCCCACTGGCATGTGGACACGTCCTAGTGCTTACCAACCACTGCCCTGCTACCTTGCGGATTATCCTTAGCAGGTACAAGGCTACGGGAGCAAACCCCAAACGAAAAATCTGCAGTGGAGTCACGCATCAGGCAGACATGCTTACAGAGGTCCAGTAAGACCTCAATGGCAGTATCGACTGAAGAGATGATCGACTTAGTAACCCAATGACTACACCGGTAGATGCAGGCATTGCAAGATGGACAGGCTACTAAGGCGAAACCCAACAAACTGGGCTATCAGCAATCCACTGCAACTCTCTCTCTCTCCCCCAGTCATTGCAATACTTGCATCACTGGAACAGGAAAGGGAGAGCCAAGATGTGTTGGTGCAGCCTGAGTTCCTGGCTCACCACATAAATCACTTGATGCGCAGCCATCATCCAGCTCATCATACTTCTCATCATCATCAAAGCCCCTTGTTCGTGTTCTGGGTAATAGGTTCTATATACAGGAGCGAACACAAACACCTGTATAGTTTTGTAGGTTCTATTTACTGGATAAAAGATATGTACACAAGGGGAGTAGGGCTCCTCACTCTGTCTGGTTGTCAACTACTCTCTAGGCGACGTATGGTAAGTGATACATTAACAGCTTCCATATGTCGCCAGGCACATTAATTAGGCATGTGGGACATTGATAAATACATTGCCACACGCTACTAGCTAGGCTGAATAAATAGTATATTAACGGAGCACATACATAATATACATAGCATAATATACATACAGCATACAGAATATACATACACCTCCCTCCCCCCTATACGCTCATAGCAAAGTCTTGAGCGGACCTTTTCTTTTGGATCCATTCTGAGCGTTGAGGGACTTGATCACTGGGAAGGGTATGGGACTCAACACTGGTGGCGGGGTCAGCAGAAGGCATTGTTATGGGGCGGAGAAAACGGCGGTTCCTCCACCACACATGACCACTGGGTAACCGCACCTGGTAGTCCCGTGACCTACCGAGACCCATGACTACGCCTACTTTGTCCCAACGAAGGGAGGTCGGGTCCTGAACACGGACTTGGGTGCCGACACTCAACCTGGGGAGAGAACGAGCGTGGTCGTTGTAGCGGGCGACGACGTCTTGAACACGTTCGGCGGCTCGACGATCACAATCCTCTGTCTTGGCCTGCCACTCCTTGGAGAAGGATTGAGGGTGAGCAGGGACACAAGAACAAAGGGGGCGTCCATACAAAACCTGAGCAGGGGAGCGTCCGGTGTAGTTAGGTGTGTTGTGGAGTTCAAGAAGACCCCGGTCGAAGGCCTCGCAGTCAATATTCCCAGAAGGGGCCACCTTAAGGATGAGGTGCTTCAAGGATTTGACAGCAGCCTCAGCGTGGCCGTTGGACTGCGGGTAATGGGGCGATGACATCACATGCCGGACTCCCCATCGGTCAAGGAACACAGCAAAGTCCAGGCTTGTGAACTGAGGCCCTCCGTCAGTTCGCAGGCGTACAGAAACGCCCACGTCATGGAAGTAGTGGCGAAACTTGCTGATGGTGGCGGCAGACGTCGTGTCATTACCGCACTTGATGACAACCAGCCAACCAGAGAGACGGTCGACGATAACAAGGAAGGACTTTCCTGACACAGAGAAAAAGTCGGCTGACACAGACTCAAAGGGGCGGGTGGGGTTGTCGTCACTCATGAAGGGTTCCTGCTGCTGGCTGGGTTGTAATACTTGGCAGGGCTCACACGCACGGACAACATTGGAGATGTCGGAGTTGATGACGGGCCAGAACACAGTCTGTCGTGCACGTCGTTTGGTGGCCTCAGCTCCACGGTGACTGTCGTGAAGGCGAGCCAAGACGTGGGGACGTGAAGCAGCAGGGACAACTACACGAGCTCCGTACAGAACAAGGTCTCCGTCGCAGTAGAGTTCATCGCGGAGTTTCCAATACGGGAGCAGGGTGTTGTGAAGATCGTAGCGGTTGCTAGGAAATCCATTCCTCACACACTCGACGAGTCGGATATAGGAAGGGTCATCTCGGGCCGCTGTTCGAAGGTCCTCCATTGCCTTGTCGTCATCTGGTGACAGGTCCGAACGAAGGGATTGGACAGCGTGTAGAGTGACCACAGTCCTGACGGAAAGAGAAAGAGGTCGGCGTCGAGCACATGGTCTTCTGGAGTAGGGCGGTTGACAGGAGAACGGGATAAGGCATCAGGGATGCAGAGCTCCTTACCAGCACGCCACACTGCTGTGAAGACGTACGCCGAGAGCTTCTCTTTTAGATGCTGGAGGCGAGGGTTCTCAACGGCGTCCAGCGTGTAGTGGTTGAGGATCGGGACAAATGGGCGCTGGTCGGTCACAAGGTAAAAGTGTTGCAGGCCTATAAGGTAAAACCTGCACTTGGACATTGCCCAAACCACAGCCAACAGCTCTAACTCAATAGTGGCGTAGCGCGTCTCGGTGTCAGAGAGGAAACGCGAGCCACACTGGACGAGCCGGAACTGCCCTCCACCATGATCCTGCAGTTGGGTGTATCCCACGCCGTACAAGTGTGAGGCATCTGTCTGCAGAACCGTCGGCAAGGCTGGGTCAAACGTGGCGAGGACAGGTGGACTAGACAGGGCCTGTTTCACTTGCTGGAAGGCCTTGTCGTGGTCGGGTGTCCACAGGAATGTCCTGTTGGGGCTCATCAGGGGGCGAAGTGGTTGGGCAGCTGCGGAGATGTCCGGCGAAAACTCTGCTAACTGGTTGACGAGACCGATGAAGGACCTCAAGTCAGTGAGGTTAGCAGGGGTGGGAAAATCCGTGACGGTGCAGACCTTTTCCGGGTCAGCTGCGATACCATTCCCTGAGAGGGTGTACCCACAAAAGTCCACTGAAGAGCTGGCCAGAACAAACTTGTCGGCATTTAGGGTGATGCCGTGCTTCCGGCACCTGTTGAGTACCTCGTAGATACGGCAGAGGTGATCCATGTAATCCTCATCGTACACGAGTATGTCGTCGACCACTTTCACACAGTTCGCCAAACCTTGTAAAGCCATATCACCTCGAAGACAGAAAGCGTCTCCTGTAGCGGCGAATCCCATGGGGCCACGGCAATAACTGTAACGTCCATGCGGGGTAATGAAAGTTGTAAGTGGTCGGCCTTCTTCGGCAAGCTCTATCTGCAAGTATCCACACAGGGCGTCCATCGTCGTGAAGAAGCGCGCCTTCGGGTTCACACTGCATATAGCTGCAAAGGGCGTGGGAGAAGGGTGCGCAGGACGAGACACCTGGCTGTGAGTTTGGAGAGGTCAGTGGTGATCCGAACACCACCTTTGGGTTTTGCGACGACAACCATAGGGTGACACCATGGAGACGGGTCATCACCGGCTGGTGCAATAATTTCTTGGGCGACCATGGAGTCCAGCTCGTTTTTGACCGCCTCGCGGAAGGCCAGGGGAACCAGTCGAGGGGTGTAAATAGCGAAGGGCTTCGCGTCGTCCCTCAAGTGGATCCTCATGGGGGGACCTACCATCTTCTTGAGAGGCTTGGATTCCAGAGCAGACTTGGTCACCAGAACGTCGCTGAATTCCTTCAGGAAGTACTTCCGAGCATCCGAAGGAGAGGCGTCACTGGCAAGAGACAGGGGTAGGGTGGCAGCATGGCAGTTGCTGCTCCCTTCTTGTACCCTGTTGGCGTGTTTTACCTCGAGAATAGGTTTAGGGAAGCGCTGGGAGATGATGGCCAACTCTTGACAATGTCTGTAGGACAGCAAAGGAGTCGGGACACCATTATGCACATCAATCCAGGCTTGACACGACCTGTTGCCAAAGGTGACTTGTGCTTGGAGTGAACCTAGGGCTGGGGCCATCTGTGAACCATCTGCCGTGAAGCGGAGATCCTTGGGGGGCGGTCCTAGATCACTTGGAGAGAGCCCCAAGCATTGCAAATGCTGGGGACCCATGACTGTAGCATCAGCGCCGGTGTCGGGCAACATCTGAAGACGGGATGACACACTGCCGTAGGTCACGATGACACTGATGTACTGGGGGACTTTGGTCCTGGGACGCAGGGGGGAGCACACATTCCTAATATGGCTCGAGCGTTGTCCAGGGTCGTCATGCTTCTGATTGGAAGACTGTGGGCGGCCCTCACTGGTGGTATTAAAGGAATGTGAGGAAGAGCTTAGTATTCCCTGAGCGAAGTTGTTTAACATGTCCTTAAAAACAGGTGTAGTACCAAAATCCTGGAGGATAGCGAATGTAATACCGATTTTCAAGAAGGGGGATACATCACTATCCTCTAACTACCGCCCAATCAGTCTAACATCAATAGTAGGCAAATTACTGGAAGCAATCATTTCAAACTCTATTCGAAATCACCTGGAGAAGCACAGATTGATCAATGATTCCCAGCATGGCTTCACAAGCGGACGTTCTTGTCTAACTAATCTATTAACATTCTTTTCATCAGTTTTCGAATCGTTGGACGAGGGGCACAATTATGATGTGGTATATCTCGACTTTAGCAAAGCCTTCGACAGAGTCCCCCTCGAAAGACTAATTAGAAAGGTAGATGCTCATGGCATCAAAGGTGACATCCTTAAATGGATTAGGAGAGTGGTTACAGGACAGGAAACAGCGAGTGAGCATTAACGGCACTAAGTCCCATTGGAGCAACGTCACAAGTGGAGTTCCCCAAGGCTCAGTACTTGGACCATTATTATTTATTATATACATAAACGACATAGATATCGGCATAGACAGCAACATAAGTAAATTTGCTGATGACACTAAAATAGGACGTGTTATTAAATCTGACGAGGACTCAGCAAAACTACAGGAAGATCTAAACAAATTTTTCGAATGGTCTGAAAAATGGCAGATGAAATTCAACGTGGACAAATGTAAAGTACTCAGTATAGGAGATGTAAACAGGGAAACCAGATACCAGATGAACAACGATGCCATAGAGAAATCCGACTGCGAGAGAGATTTAGGAGTAATGATAAGTAGGAACCTTAAGCCAAGTAAACAATGTGTTTTTGCTCGTAACAAGGCTAATAAAGTACTTGGGTTCATACAAAGGAGTGTTAGTTACAAGACTAGCGAGGTCATGATAAAACTGTATCTTGCTCTTGTGAGACCACACCTGGATTATGCAGTTCAGTTCTGGTCACCGTATTACAGAATGGATATAGAATCCTTGGAAAGAATTCAGAGGAGAATGACAAGACTAATCCCGGGCATTAGGAACCTTGAGTATAGAGACAGGTTAAAGCACCTTAATTTGCACTCCCTCGAGAGACGTAGAGCGAGGGGCGACCTGATAGAGGTGTACAAGTGGAAGGCAGGGCTAAACAAAGGGGACATTACAAAGGTACTCAAACTATCCAACCAGGAGCGAACTCGTAACAATGGTTTTAAATTAGACAAATTTAGATTTAGACGTGAAATAGGTAAACACTGGTTTGGAAACAGAGTAGTGGATGAATGGAACAAGTTACCAAATATCATCATTAACTCGAATACGCTGAATTGCTTCAAACATAGGTTGGATGCTCATATGAGCAATAGGGGTTGGGTGTAAACGGGACTGCCCAGTATGGGCCAATAGGCCCGCTGCAGTTTCCTCCATTCTTATGTTCTTATGAAGCTTCCGCCGACGCTGTCCCTTGGGTTTGTTGGTAGGGCAACACTTGTCATAGTGGCCCAGCGACCGCAGACATTGCACTGGACGTACTTAGCTGGGCACCATCCTGTGAGTGACCAGTGGCCCTTACGGTCACAACTTTTGCATGTAGACTCAGCAGCTGGACACACCTGTGTTCCGTGCTGCTTACCACAGTTGTTACAAAATGAACCGGGCATGGACGTGGTGGGCGAAGGCGTAGGAGCAGACTTCTTGTCCTTCTTGTACCGGGACACAGCGTGTACAACTGTAGGGGGAGCTCGGATGGCAGAGGTGGCACACCTGGCAGCCTCATAGAAGCGACATATCGTCAAAACATCCTTAAGAGAAGAGGAAGAGTCGAGGGAGGTGAGGCGTTGGACAAGTTCCTCGTCCTTAACACCCATCAGGATCACCTGCTTCAACTGGGTCTCCTGGCACTGCTGGTGGTTACCTGGACATATATCTACCTCTTCCGAGGCTCTCTTGAGTCGTACATAAAAGGCTTCAAAAGTCTCACCCTCCATCTGTCTGCAGCTAAACAATTCCCTCCTGCGCAGAGCTTCATTCCGTTGCCCTTTGATGTGTCGTTGTAGAATGTCCAGTACCTCCTCTACAGACAACGACGAGGTCGGAGGTACCTACAACGTATGTTCTAAGACACGCTGAGTTTCCAAGGACAGGCACATACGCAGCTGAATGAGTTGTTTAGGCTGTGACAAACTCTGGAGATCCACCATTGTAGAATAATCAGTCCACCGTCGCCGCCATTCACGAAAAGTCTGGAAATTCACATCAGGCTTCAAGACGGGCGGTGTTTGAGCTGCCGCTTTAGGTGGGGCTGGGGGGCGTGAAGAAAGCGTTGATGAGGTATCCGAACCAGTCAGTACCGAGGCAGTGTTAGAGCCAGGGGGTTGGTTAACAGTGAGGCGAGATATCAAAGCTTCAAACCGTGCACTGTCTTCCAATCTCCGTTGGTGGTCTCTCTCTGCCTCTGCTTGTCTTCTGCGTTCATCCGCCACACGTCTGTAAGCTTCATCCTCGCACCTTTCATCCCTCATGAACTTCATTAAAGCAATTATCTCTGGAGACAACGCTGAATATCGAGGTGAAGGGCTGCGCGATGTTTTGGTAGCTGGGGCGTCATGGTCAGCCTGGTCATCCATCTCTGCGGAGCTATCATCCGACTGACTCATCTGGGCGTTGGCTCCACGACTGCGTAAGGCACGAGACATAATAACTTCATCTGTGTACTGTGTCTTAAATCATTGTTGACCGGTCAGCCCGTCGTATCAACAAGATCTCAGACAAAAAATTAATTAAATACACAGATAAGTAGGTTATATATATAAAATATATATAAGGGAGCCCCCGCGGTCAGTGAGTGTTAGTACATGTATGTGTGTGTGCGCGCGTCTGGGTGGGAGCAGTCTTCTCGAGCTGTGAGGGGGGGTGGAGACGGCGAGGAGCGTCAGTTACCCCTCAGGCAAGACAAGAGGAGGATGTGAAAACTTTACTCCTTACAAATGCCCAGAACATGCCGTGTACCTTGGGAATCCTTTAGAACAAGGTCACACATGAATGGCACGAAACACACAATGCACTAAACACTGCACAGAAAATCACTGTCACTGACACTGCTCAAAGTTGCTAAAAATTCTTCGAGGAGCGGTAGTTGTGAGTTGACGCAGAGAAGGAGGTCCATAGGCTGGCTTTCCACAACTTTGCACTTCACTCATAATTATCCACTAAAACTAGACACTGCGCCATGTTCGTGTTCTGGGTAATAGGTTCTATATACAGGAGCGAACACAAACACCTGTATAGTTTTGTAGGTTCTATTTACTGGATAAAAGATATGTACACAAGGGGAGTAGCGCTCCTCACTCTGTCTGCTGGTCAACTGCTCTCTAGGCGACGTATGGTAAGTGATACATTAACAGCTTCCATATGTCGCTAGGCACATTAATTAGGCATGTGGGACATTAATAAATACATTGCCACACGCTACTAGCTAGGCTGAATAAATAGTATATAAATGGAGCACATACATAATATACATATAGCATACAGAATATACATACACCCCTATACCCCAAAAAGTCCTATGAATACAGATGAGTGGCAACAGGGACAGGCTGCCCACCAAAATTCATCGCCATTTTGAGGCAACTCCACGATGGAATGAATGTCGGTGTCCTGGACAATGGCATCCAGTCTGAGTTCTTCCCATCCGAACAAAGGGAAAAACAAGGATGTGTACTGGCACCAAATCTCTCTTCCATTTTCTTGGTAACCTTCCTTACTCATGCCAGTGCCAATCCAGCCGGAGGGGTTGACAACCATTACTGGATTAAGGGACTTTTCAACATAAGACGAATCCATGCTGGAACAAAGGTGTTGGCAGCTTCCATTACTGAACTTCATTATGCAGACGACCTCACATTCGTTGCTCACACTTTACGCGACCTACAGGAGATCCTGAATACGCAGATGTGTATGCACATTTCGGCCTTGAGGTGAATGTACGGAAGACATATTCTCTCAGCCTGCCCCAGGTTCAACCACACCTCCAATGTCCACCACCCATCCACCTTAACGGTACTACCCTCTCTAATGTTACCCACTTTCAATATCTCGGCTCTCACCTGTCCACTTCTGCGGGTATCGTTGATGAAATTCAACATCGGATCAGATGTGCATCTCAAGCCCTTGGAATATTCAGTACCTGTGTCTTCAGCTGTAGGGAACTGAAATTATGTACAAAGTTGCACGTATATCGAGCAGTGGTCCTTCCCACACTGCTATATGGCAGCGAGACATGGGTCACAAACTTTTGGCACTTGAAAACCTTCGCCAACATAGTCTACGTTTCATCCACCGAGTTCGCTGGGAAGACAAGGGAACAAATATCAGTATTCTCGCTGACACCAACTGTAGTAGCATCGAGGCTACCTTTATCCATGAAGAACTACATTGGATTGGCCATGTTATTCGCATGGTCGACAGTAGACTGCTAAAACAGCTACTTTACAGTCACCTAACGAATGGTAAACGTAACTATGCTGGCGGTCAACGGAAAAGGCATAAGAATAGCCTATAGACAAACCTGAAAAAGTGCCAAATCGACCCTCTCACCTTGGAGACAATCACTCCACACTGTAACGCTTGGATAAACACCACACGAGAAGATGTCAATACTTTCGAATTAGCCTGACTGCATACCAAGGCAGACAAGCTCCAGCACCGGAAAGATGCTGCCGCTGCCCTTCTCCCACTAGCTGTAGCCCTCCACACGTGTCATATCTGTGGACGACCCTGTCCGTCCCGTATCGGCCTCTCGAGTCACCTCAGAGCTCACCAATGAAGGTGACGTCTTAAATAACTCATATCATTGTATCATAGCTGGATGATCATCATACTCGATTCCGAGTGACAGCAAAGTAGTGTGTGTGTGTGTGTGTGTGTTGAGGTAGTCCATTGTATAACTGAAAGAAATGTTCAATAAATGCGTGACGGTGACAGGATGTATCCTAGTGTAGTTTAGGGTGTGACGGTGGTAGGATGTATCAGGGTGTAGCTCAGGGTGTGATGGTAGCATTTTGTGTCGGGGTGTAGTTCAGGGTGTGATGGTAGCATTATGTGTCAGGGTGTAGTTCAGGGTGTGATGGTAGCATTTTGTGTCGGGGTGTAGTTCTGGGTGTGATGGTAGCATTATGTGTCAGGGTTTAGTTCAGAGTGTGACGGTGGCAGGATGTATCGGTGTAATTCAGGGTGTGATGGTAGCATTATGTGATGGTGGCAGGATGTATCAGGGAGTTATTTATCCTTATGCTTATCTCAGGAATACAATCCCCTGAATTATGAAATGTATTTACAAAACACCCTGTATAAATATAGGCCACTGCAATCGATCGCGTTCGTTTCCTTTCCTGTAAACTGGAGGTATCCATTTACTGCTAGGTGAACTGGAAGCATCTGAGGTGTCGTACCACTGACCCTCGAAACAAGAAGTGAGTGCAGTATCCTTTACATCGTCGCACTCATATTACCAAATAACACCATTAAAGAAATTACTGTATGAAGTTTCCATTATCGGTTGAATAGATTCATGAGTGATAATGGCTGGATGTACAGTGAAGTTGCTTCGCATTGGCCATTATTGACCTACTTCAGTTTCTTGTAATCTTAAGGTCCATAAAACATTAATAAACTTACAATGTAATTTGATATTTTTATACTACTTTATACAAGATGTGATGTGAAAGATTTTGTTACAACACGAGACAAGTCCACTAGTTTTTAAATGATTTAGAAATGACATTTAACATTAATTTGCATAGTAATTTTTGTAAGCGATATTGAAAACATGAAATACTTATTTAAGAAGCATAATACCTCATTAATGATCGGTGAATGACTTGAACGTCCGATATAGTTCAGATGCGCAGAGGCGGAAAAAATACTCGTGATTGGGACTAGCTGCTTATCATTTCTCATGGCTCAATATCACAGCGACTGGCTCGTGGGACTTCCCGCAGTCACTGCGACGTGACAGTGTCAGCCCAGAGGTCAGTCTGTTAAGGCGCCCGCGACTCTTAGTTGGTGTGCGTCGCGTACATTACCTCCCCACCTGTAAGACTTAAGTTAGAATTAGGCTCAATATGAAGATTTTTCATGGGAGATCTGTGATACTGTGCTTGTTGTTGTTGCTGCTGCCGCACGTACCCGGGGATATCACCTTTGATAAATACCGAAGAGCCCTGCACGTCGAGCAGAAGACAGTTAGCGGGGTATTTAGTCTCTTTACAGAGGCTGGATGGTTGAGGTTAGTGTCTCCTGATAGTTTTGATGTGTAAGACAAAACCCTTTTATCTAACGTCATTCATTGTATTTACTTAAAGTAAATACACAGTAAAATTATGCATACATACAGTATATTAGGTATGTATACAGTACACACACACACACATATATATATATATATATATATATATATATATATATATATATATATATATATATATATATATATATATATATATATATATATATATATATATATATATACAGAGGATGGTGAGACCAGGTCCACAATGGTCAGGTATTAGGTAATGACCCTACTAATCTTTAAATAGCACACAACGGTTGGTGGTCAGGTCAGATGGTCAGGTGACCCGGCCTTCTCACCTGGTCACAAATCTTCTTAATTACATAATTGTCCAGCTTGTACATGCCGTTACTCAAATTCATGTTGAATGCTTCGGTATGTTTAATAAGACTAGATTCTATGATGTTCCTACTATTAATTGAATTACATGGTAATATTGAGGAGGCATTATCCCAGTCCATCTGACCTGACCACCAACCGTTGTGTGCTATTTAAAGATTAGTAGGGTCATTACCTAATACCTGACCATTGTGGACCTGGTCTCACCCTCCTCTGTATATATACACCTTGATTTGTATTTCTCTCTCTAGTCTGTACTCACCCCTGAAGATGTGAACTACACGAAAGCGCTTGGGAACTTCGTGTTTTTTTCTTTCCTTGTGGTTATCAGCATATACCTAGATCACGCGCACCTACAGTGATTTACTTGCATATATATATATATATATATATATATATATATATATATATATATATATATATATATATATATATATATATATATATATATATATGTATATATGTATGTACAAACTGGACAATTTTGTAATTAAGAAGATTTGTAACCAGGTGAGAAGGTTGGCCCACCTTACCCTCTGACCTGACTACCAACCGTTGTGTGCTATTTAAAGATTAGTAGGGTCATTACCTAATACCTGACCATTGTGGACCTGATCTCACCCTCCTCTGTATATATATATACCTTGTTTTGTACTTCTCCTTAGTCTGTACTCACCCCTGAATTTCGTGTTTTCTTCTTTCCTTGTGGTTATCAGCATATATATATATATATATATATATATATATATATATATATATATATATATATATATATATATATATATATATATATATATATATATATATATATATATATATGGGTAATTCCAGCCGATGAGCGATAACTTCTGTGATTTTCTTTTGTTGTCAACTTCTGACTGGCCATAAACGATCATGAAGATCATAAAAATGCATATAAATAAATAGATGAATAAATGAGTAGTGTATGTGTGTGTGTTTGATGAACAGAAATTGCGATATAGTTCACGAATTAATTTCTTAAAAAATTATCCAATATTCAGTAGATTATAAATGTTGAGGAATTTTTCGATATACTCTTGAGGAACCATATGGAAAGAAAGGTAATAGTATAAAAGGAACAAAAATAAATATATATTAAATATATGACGGAATGGGTGAAAAGAAATTTACTAAGTGAATATATGGAAAGTTTTGTTAAAGAATATGAAAATATCTAAAGCTCAATATTTGGTCAGGTTGAAAGGAATACATCATACAATAACGATCTGACCAGAATATGGAACAATCATAAGTTACGAAGCTTTCATTAACGAAGTAATTTTTTTATGTATGTACAATGTACAGTATGTGCGTTTGTTCTTTTATTTGTTTTACAATACATCTTTAATCTCATTTCGACGAATCCTTCCACAGATGTTCTTCCATGTGTAGCAAGAATGGGTGTGTGTCGTGGTCCCTGGACAAAACTACTCGGGAGTGTCGGGTATACTCCATGCTCCATCCTTCACTTTCAACCCCATCTCCCTCCCTCAACACCTACTTTCCCGTGGGCTCAAATTCCGCCAGACTCGCTTTCAGATCCCAGAGCAGTGCTGGCTGGACCTGGAACGATGCCTTAGCAGCCTGTGAGTCTGTAGGAGTTACTCTGGCTTACATATCCGATCGGATCGAGGGACAGACGTTGATAACTAAATATGGGGTTAAAGCTCTCTACATCGGCCTCCACCAGGTAGGTTCTCTGTCCCACTGTTTTGTGGCCATATGCACTTGTGGTCCTGTTAATATTTTTGTTCATTAACGTATGCTCTATTATCAACTGGAGTGTATGAAACGTCTATAATCACCCCAGAAAATGCTCAACCTTATCCACAAATTTTTAGTTAAATTTCAATGAAACGAAGTGAGGAGCAATTAAATTATTTTCTTTCATCATTAAATCAATTTGTAAGTGAAACGTCTGTCTGCATTATCTATTCCACTTCCACAAACAGCTCTACTGTACATTACGTTGCGGTACGCCTATTCCACTGATATACCCGCGGGCCAAGTGCTCTTCCCTCTTTTTTTTTTTTTTTTTTTTTACAGGATTAGCCCACCAGGGCAGAGGTCAATGATCTACATCAGGGCCTGGGGGTGAAAATATAGTAATAATAATGATGATAATAATAATAAATGATAATAATAATTAATTTTGATTAATAAAAAAATAATATTAAATACAAATATGATATTATAGTAATAATAAAGGACCATTAATAAATCCAATATTAAAAAACAAAAACAGAAAGAAACAATACGGTCAGACGCCGGCGAGCTCACTGATAACGACAGAGAAATGAGCAATAATTTGAATAAATATTTTCCAACAGTTTTCACCACCGAAAATTTAAACATGATACCCGAGGCACCGACTCTATTCAGAGATAGTGAAGAAAACAAATTAAGCGAGATAGTAGTGACTAGTAACGATGTTAGTAAGCAAATAGACAAACTAAAGCCTAATAAGTCACCTGGTCCGGATGAGATATTTGCCAGAGTATTAAAGGAATGTAAGGAAGAGCTTAGTATTCCCTTAGCAAAGTTGTTTAACATGTCCTTAAAAACAGGTGTAGTACCAGAATTCTGGAGGATAGCGAATGTAATACCGATTTTCAAGTAGGGGGATAGATCACTATCCTCCAACTACCGCCCAATCAGTCTAACATCAATAGTAGGCAAATTACTGGAAGCAATCATTTCAAACTCTATTCGAAATCACCTGGAGAAGCACCGATTGATCAATGATTCCCAGCATGGCTTCACAAGCGGACGTTCTTGTCTAACAAATCTATTAACATTCTTTCCATCATTTTTCGAATCGGTGAACGAGGGGCACAATTATGATGTGGTATATCTCGACTTTAGCAAAGCCTTCGACAGAGTCCCTCACGAAAGATTAATTAGAAAGGTAGAAGCTCATGGCATCAAAGGTAACATCCTTAAATGGATTAGGGCGTGGTTACAGGACAGGAAACAGCGAGTGAGCATTAACGGCACTAAGTCCCATTGGAGCAACGTCACAAGTGGAGTTCCCCAAGGCTCAGTACTTGGACCATTATTATTTATTATATACATAAACGACATAGATATCGGCATAGACAGCAACATAAGTAAATTTGCTGATGACACTAAAATAGGACGTGTTATTAAATCTGACGAGGACTCAGCAAAACTACAGGAAGATTTAAACAAATTTTTCGAATGGTCTGAAAAATGGCAGATGAAATTCAACGTGGACAAATGTAAAGTACTCAGAATAGGAGATGTAAACAGGGAAACCAGATACCAGATGAACAACGATGCCATAGAGAAATCCGACTGCGAGAGAGATTTGGGAGTAATGATAAGTAGGAACCTTAAGCCAAGTAAACAATGTGTTTTTGCTCGTAACAAGGCTAATAAAGTACTTGGGTTCATACAAAGGAGTGTTAGTTACAAGACTAGCGAGGTCATCCTAAAACTGTATCTTGCTCTTGTGAGACCACACCTGGATTACGCAGTTCAGTTCTGGTCACCGTATTACAGAATGGATATAGAATCCTTGGAAAGAATTCAGAGGAGAATGACAAGACTAATCCCGGGCATTAGGAACCTTGAGTATAGAGACAGGTTAAAGCATCTTAATTTGCACTCCCTCGAGAGACGTAGAGCGAGGGGCGACCTGATAGAGGTGTACAAGTGGAAGGCAGGGCTAAACAAAGGGGACATTACAAAGGTACTCAAACTATCCAACCAGGAGCGAACTCGTAACAATGGTTTTAAATTAGACAAATTTAGATTTAGGCGGGAAATAGGTAAACACTGGTTTGGAAACAGAGTGGTGGATGAATGGAACAAGTTACCAAATATCATCATTAACTCGAATACGCTGAATAGCTTCAAACATAGGTTGGATGCTTATATGAGCAATAGGGGTTGGGTGTAAACGGGACTGCCCAGAATGGGCCAATAGGTCCGCTGCAGTTTCCTCCATTCTTATGTTCTTATGTTCTTAATATATGTAAGCTGTGTTGTCAAGTAAGAGAAACAATTGAGACCCTGCAACTGTGTGTAAATGAGACAAAAAGTCAGATCAACAACCTGGGACTTGGTCACACAAGAACATAAGAAAATAAGGAGTCAGCAATAGGCCGGTTGGCCTGTGCATGGCAGCTCCTGTCGAGAGTTACTACCACTCTCTATCATCCATGAATCTATGTAGCCTCCTTTTGAAACTTTCCAGAGTTCCCGCACTTACTACAAAGTTGCTAAGCTTGTTCCACTCGTCCACCACCCTATTTGTGAACCAGTTTCTTCCTATCTCCCTCCTAAACCTAAACTTATCCAACTTGAATCCGTTGCTCCGAGTCCTATCCTGCTCGGATATTATAAGAACTATATCTATATCCCCTTTATTGATTCCTTTCACCCACTTAAATACTTCTATCATATCTCCCCGCACTCTTCGTCTTTCTAGGGAATGCAAGTTAAGTTTCTTTAACCTATCCTGATATGGAAGGTTTCTAAGTCCCGAAATCATTTTTGTCATTCTTCGCTGCACCGACTCTAGTGAATTTATATCCATTCTATAATAGGGGTACCAGAACTGAACCGCATAATCGAGGTGCGGCCTGACTAGCGCAAGATATAGTTGCAATAAGACCTCTGCACTCTTGTTACTTACACTTCTAGATATAAAACCCAATACTCTGTTTGCCTTATTTTGAACATTAAAGCACTGTTTTCTAGGCCGTAGGTCCGGGCTTACAAGTTCCCCTAGGTCTCTTTCACAAGTCGACTTCTCTAGGTTGATGTTGTTAAGGCTGTATACATTATAAGTATTTGTTCTTCCAATATTAAGTTCGCTGCACTTGCTGGTGTTGAGTTTCATTTGCCATTTTTCAGACCACCCCTAAAGTATATTTAGATCCTCCTGTAATGCATTTGCACCCTGCCCTGAATTAATTTGCCGCCCTATTTTGGTGTCATCCGCAAACTTGCTTATGTCACTGCTGATCCCAGTATCTAGATCGTTTATGTAGATTATGAACAAGAGTGGGCCTAGTACTGACCTCTGGGGAACCCCACTGGTTACACGGCCCCACTCAGATTTTACACCATCTACGCTGACCCTCTGCGTCACAATTTTTGTGATACCATATGGCAGCAGGGTCTACCATTAGACAATAAATTATGCTTCCAATATCTTCCCAGGCAGTAGTACCTCCCTGTTTGATAGCTGCCTACTACCTATTACTTTATATTATTACACATTTCATCATAGGTACGAGTATTCCATGTGTATGTTATCACAACAGATTTTCGTCCATTTTTGTATGTAAGAACCTCTTAACTAACTCAGTAAATGCACTTATATCCCTTCTTTCTATCATATATTTTTCTAAATTCCTGAGATAAATCCTATTTCAATTATTTCCATTTCATTGTGTTCAATTATATAAAAAGACTTGTGTTTTGGAAGGTGAGATCTTCATACCCATGATAAGACGTCACTTCAAACACTTCTTCGTGAACATCCCACAATGCAATTTTTTACTGTTTTACCTGGCTCTAATGGCACTCCTATTCTTCTTTGCAATAATATTTATTTTCAATTTTTTTTGCTCTCAAACACTTCAAACAGGACCAAACACTTCAAAATTGGTGTATCAGTGCTCGTTCTTCTCTTTTCAAGGTGATCTGAGGTTCAGTTGGACTATTTCGCTTAAACACAAAATTTTCGGCTTGTCCTACATTCTTTAACTCCGTTGAAAGAAAATTCTTACCTTCCCTGTCCCATCACACACACTGGGATAATGTTACTCCGACTACACAGTTAGCACGGGTAATCCCCAAATGAGGTTCACATTGCTTAACAAAGACGATTGAACAGGCCAGACAGGTAAAGATCTTGTAACTAGGCTTAAACAACATAAATATAGTGTTAGGACAGGCCAGGAATCCAATGCTCAGTTTGTTCTTCTGAGGGATAATAAGCATTGCATTGACTGGGATAATGCCTCCTCAATATTACCTTGTAATTCAATTGACAGTAGGAACATTATAGAATCTAGTCTCATTAAACATACCGAAGCAGTCAACATGAATTTGAGTAATGGCATGTACAAACTGGACAATTTTGTAATTAAGAAGATTTGTAACCAGGTGAGAAGGTTGGGTCACCTTACCCTCTGACCTGACTACCGACCGTTGCGGTGCTTTTTAAAGATTAGTAGGGTCATTACCTAATACCTGACCATTGTGGACCTGATCTCACCCTCCTCTGTATATATACACCTTGTTTTGTACTTCTCCTTAGTCTGTACTCACCCCTGAAGATGTGAATTACACGAAAGCGCTTGGGAACTTCGTGTTTTCTTCTTTCCTTGTGGTTATCAGCAAATACCTAGATCACGCGCACCTACAGTGATTTACTTGCATATATATATATATATATATATATATATATATATATATATATATATATATATATATATATATATATATATATATATATATATATATATATATATATACACCCCATGTGCTTCTCTATGGCTTACTTCGCACCCGCTAAAGGTTCAGAATTTGATGCACGCAAATTCTTTCTTCCCTGTAATTTCTCTGGCCCATACCATTGAGTTAGCTTTTTCACAGCGCTTATGAAAACTTTAACAAACTTTCCCTAAACTCCGCTCAAAACAACTCATGAATTCACTTGTAATTTTCTTTCTGCATGCCAACAGATTGACGAGCCATGAAATCCATTATTCCATTTCTATTGATTTAAGCTTCCAAAACGCTTACAAATAATAACGTAGCTGACGTGGTCAACTATCCAACTCTATACAACCCCTTGCAATTTACTACACGCCACTTGTATTTTAATAGAGGAATTGATTTTATCAGGAAAGCTAATAGTGTGAGGTGTTCAGGCTTTTTGGAGGGTTTGACACACCCTGCCCCAGTAATCGTGAGCTGGAGACAGGTTTATTTTGTTCATGCTGTTGTTTGTTTTCCCTGCCCCGAGTCTTTTTGCACCCAACATAACAGAACTAACCATAAAAAAGTGTTACCATTACACTTGCGGCTCAGTGATTCTCTTTGACATATACTAACTACCAACACACATCGCACAATACTCTGCATTACCTCGAGCTATATATCTAGAATAAGAGTGTAACGCTATTGAGTATTTATTGTTATAGACGATAAACTTATTTTGCATGCTCATATTACTCTTATTATGATCGGAATTATATCAATTATTTATTTTAACGCCACCCTTATTGACGGTTGTCGTCCAAATGAATGATAAAGATGCCAATCTCTTTCCTTTTGTTTGTGTGTGTCTTATCGTGCAGAACATAAATATTAGGTCAAGAATTCTCATAGTTAACGTGAATACCTCCTTCAGGAAAACCAAGGTCATGCAGAAACATGAGGTTACTGATTGGCCGTGTGCAGACGATTAGCTTTCCTTGGTGTGCTACCACCCTTAATATGCAAAAGACACTATTGATACAGGTACGAAATACAAATTTTAATTTTAATTTTGCTCTTGCCAGGAAGGTGATGAGGAGGTGGACTGGCACGACATGTACGGCAACTTAGTGCAGAACCCTGACTGGAGGAGTGACCAACCTAACGATCCTGACGACACCCAGGACTGTGGTATCCTCTTCGATGACGGAGTCCAGGACAAGCGTTGCACTGAGGTCTTCGACGCCGTAGGCATCTGCACCAGCGCCACACCCTAACTTATACAGTACTCTGATCCAACCCATGACCAATGCATCCATGAGCCACTCACTAATGAGCCATGCGCTGGTGAGCCACGTACCTATGATCCACTCACTGATGATCCGTCCTACGTCATGTACGGATCCAAACCACGATTCACATTAACATCACCTACAAAATATAATTACACCTGTGATCCAGACTGTAACCGTATTACCACCTGAATTGTAGATATGCATACCTGCTACTCATAAAGCTGGAATGAAATTATCATAACAGTGACAAATCATCCTGATGAGAAGGACAAGAGAGTCAGAGACCAGCCACGGGTACTGATTTGACTGCAGCTTACCGTACTGTCAGGGTGGAATCTGTTTATAAACATTGAAAATGGCAAATGCTGAAATGGAAACCAAGTTTTTTCACAATGAGTTGATAGACACACGTATCGCATCTGTTTTGGAACTATAGCTGGAAAAGAAAGACACTGACACTCACAGACAGACACGTCATCAATAGAAATACTAAGGTGCTCAACCTTGGAACCCATGTAATATGCGTGTGATTAAAGTTTGAGGGCCCAGATTCACTAACCACTTACGGTCCCCGTAAGTCCCCACGATCACCCTTAAGGCTGAACAGGTGATTCAATAACAATTTATGGTGACCGTAACCCAACTTATCGTACATCAAAATTTACGGTGGTCACAGAGCATCCTTAAGCTTCCTCAAGGCGGAAAGAAGGTTACATAGAGTAAGTACCGTTTTCTCTACTACACAACTCGTACCACGACACACACACACACAGCTGCCAGAAGAACTTCAGGCGTCAGTAGTAAGAGTGAAGCGGTGAAGATGGAATTAATGATGGATTTTGCTCATGACCATGCACTCTGGGTGGGGTCAATCGCTGGTCAGAATTCCAACCCTGACCCTACGTAGAACAGGGTCGCATGTATATGGACTATTGAGATATATTGGTAGCCTTGTGCTTCTAGGATAGGAGTCTGTAAAATGCTACTCCGACCACATAGTTAGCAAGGGTTATCCCAGGCGGAGGCTTCCGTTGCATTGAAAATAAGACAAAGGAGCAGGCTTTGTGTGAAATACAACAATGCCTAGGATAGTTTTTGTTGCCTTTTGTGATGCCGTGGTAGCGCTCCCTGTTCACATATAGAGGTCCCGGGTTAGATTCCTGACTAGTGAGGTATTGTTTGTTTGTTTGTATATTGAAGTCTATGTGTATATATATATATATATATATATATATATATATATATATATATATATATATATATATATATATATATATATATATATATATATATATATATATATATATATATATATATATATATATATCTCACTCTCCTCTACTGTATATATTAGCCTTGTCAAGTATTTCTCCTTAGTCTGTACACACCCCTGAAGATGTAAATTACACGAAAGCGCTTGGGAACTTCTTGTTTTCTTGTGGTTATCAGCATATACTTGGATCACGTTGCACCTACAGTGATTTACTTGCACACAAAGCCTGTTCAACGAGCCTATGGCACCGTGAACCTCTAATGGGGACTACCCGTGCCTCTTAGGTGATCAAAGTAACGTTCTACCAAATCTGGCTTCGAAACAGGCTTTTTGTGAAATATAACAGAGTCTAGGACTTCTTTTAGTGTCCTGGTGGCCCAGAGGTAACGTTCCCGGTCACAGTCATAGGATCGTGGGTTCGAATCCTGGCGGGGTGAGGTGTTGATTATATGTAGAAGTCCGTGTGCTTTATTGGGCTAATAAAAAAAAAAAAAAAAAAAAATATATATATATATATATATATATATATATATATATATATTATTATTATTATTATTATTATGTATGCTGTGTTGTCAATAGTAGGTGAAACAATATGAGACCCTGCAATTGTGTGTAAATGAGACAGAAATTCAGATTAGCAGCCT
The DNA here is from genome assembly GCF_018991925.1 of Homarus americanus. Classification (NCBI taxonomy): domain Eukaryota; kingdom Metazoa; phylum Arthropoda; class Malacostraca; order Decapoda; family Nephropidae; genus Homarus; species Homarus americanus. The sequence continues at coordinate 2,566,077 of NW_024736071.1, forward strand.
GGGACTTGGAACAAAATTTTTGCGATACCCTATGACAGCAGGGTCTACTGAACGTATCTGTTAAGAATAATCTAAGCTGACAGGAAAACAAATGAAGAAGTAGTAAGATTATCCATCGCGATGTTGCCACTAATGCAGCCCAGGTAGTGACACAGATGCTAAATGTTCCCCAGGTGGAAAAAGACACAGAAAAATAGTTGCTGCAAAGGCTGTGTCTCAACTATTGGAATTATTGCAAATAAAATCTGGAGCTGTTGGCATGTGTTTCGACGCTTCTACTGCGAAAACTGGAAAACACTTTAGAATTTGTATATTGCTGGGAGGAGGTATTTTGGGGCGGCCACTTCTCTGGTTGGCTTATCTACACCGTATGTTGGAGGTGCTCCTGTCTGATGCCTTAAGGATCTGTTTCAGCCCATCATCTGGACCTGATATTCAAGGTTTCAAGAGGTCTAAGTATGATTTGCCAAAACTTCAGCCACTATCAGGGCATTGATAACCTAGCAACTGACCAACAGTAATAAACAGCTACGAGAGGACTACCTAGAATTCTTGCAGCTTACAGGTCGCTCCACTGGTTTAACAGTTGCAGTTAGTATAAGGAAACCTGAAGCCATCTATCAGGCATGGTGGATTCTACAGCCTTAAAATTGAACTGCTTTTTGAAGGCAACGCAAACAACGTTCTCATTATGCCACGAGGGTTACAAGCAATGCATCGGTCCAACCACTTTATGCACTACTTCTGCATTGAATCCTAACCAAACCAAAATATCTTGTACACCTCACGCTATAGTAGCACAAAGGTAACATTATGCTCACAGAAATATTTTTCTTCAGTAAATTAAAATTAAAATTAACTTTAGATTACTTGTCACAAATGTCGTATTGACATTAACCCTTATAGTGGGGCAGCTAAATGCAATTTGTCAAGAGAATCATGCAAATGGTGATACAAGCGCCAAATTTGGCATAATAATTCTCAAATGGTTACTAGACAAGTCTGCCTCATTGGCCATTTGAAAATCCAAGATGGCGGCCATTTTTAAAGATGGCAGCCATATTGACCTTCAAAAGTTGATTTTTCTTATAAAAACTGATGTAATTGGTCAGTCTGAGTGATCTTGGTGTCGATATGTATGTTTTCAAGCATGTTCAGATGATTTTTTATAGTTTTAAGTCCACTGTAGCATTTTTATCCACATAATATAACACTTTTATTAAAAACAAAAAATACTAAAAAAAGTACTCTCTTAGCACTGGTTCCTGTGACTTCTCCTGACAGTACATCTTTGTGCATTTACTGCTGTTCACATATGCAGCTGCAAAGTGCTGTGCAGGAAAGTCCAGAGCGAGCATTTGCATCTCTGGTTGCAGTCCTTCTTACACTAATATATGGTCAGCTCCTGACAGCATGTCGTAATCGGGGGAAGAGTCGTCCAACGTATCTCCTATGCTTCTCCCTTCTGCGTCCATCCCCAGTTATTAGGACTGCTGGTTTCTGGATTGGAGATTGTTGCCTGGTCCCAGAAGACACCAGCCTGGTAGGCAACCCGGTTTGCATGGTGTTCATGAGGGCTGCCTGGGTTGGTGGAATAGAGGTCATATGGTCTCTGATTGCGGGAAAAAGAGATTTAGTCTTGCCTCATCTACCCAATGGCTGCACTAGATCTGTCGTACATGAGGACAACAAATCTTCCAGCTTCTGCAGGTCAACATCAGCAACTGTTGTTGGACATTGGCTGGGTGGTGAATGTTTCTGAAACGTCATCACAGACATTCCATGTATGCCATGCAGATTTCTTTCCTTTTCCCACGGAAGCCAGACACAACGTCACAGCCAATGAAAGCATGAAAGTATAGGATCCACTAGCTTTCTTAGGCCCTATCGCAGAAACTTCACATCATGAACTGGAATCCATCGACATTTGGCTCCTTGGCCAAAGGCCATCCATATATTATCTAGACCAGCTCCTGTAGTGATGGCATTATAGATACTGCTAGAGCGACCACGTCAGTGTCAATATGGCTTTGATGTTGGACTTGCTACCTTCCATGGCTGCATCCTAGCATGCACAAATATTCGTGTGTCTGCTTCCTCATGACAGCATGGAGCCACAGCTTCTAGGGACTTCTCTGTGTTGCTAATGGCATCTTCTCCCTTTGTCCACAACCACCGTGCTTGTCGTCACGTGCTTCACACATTTTCTTCGCGAAAAAATGGAATAGTTCTCTGTCTTGTTTATGTCATCTCGCAAGAAAGCTTCTCAGTTTTGGGAGTCTCTTACTGGTTCCTGTAACTCTTCTCCTGATCCCTGTCCTCGTTTCGACCTGGCTTCACACTTCAGACTTGACTTTTTTTGTGCACATCAAACACTACATCCACCCTATTGTAATTGGCACCATAAATTCCCACTTTGGGAGGATATCTTCTCTGGCATAGGCATCAAAAAGCCTTTGAGGTGGGCGGAGACAGGGCATTGATCAATGCTAAGACATCTATGATGATAGCATCTCCCATGTGGATTCTCTCTAGCATTCACTTGTTGCTTTGGGGTCTCTGACCATTCATTGGTATCTTGCTACTGCTGCTCTCCTCTGTAGCAACTGCATGAGTTCGCCTTTTTCTGACTCTATTTAACTTTGTGATGCTGGGGCAGAGTGCAACTCTCATGATACTGTGCCTTGTTTATCCTCAAGGTCTCCTTTATCCCATCATGCTTCAACAAGTCTTGCAGGGTCAAGCGATTGGCAGTGCATTTATTGAATGAAATAAGGAATATTCCTTGCTTACTTAAGCTCCTTGTAGCAAATCATCTCAGCACGGCAGGATTTGTATGTGGAGACTTAAAATCTTCCTTCTTATCCTGTTGACAAAGACAACACTTTTGCCCAGTCAGTGAGGAATGATCTGTTGGTAGATTTTGTATCATAACTATTTTGATCTTCCAGGGCCCGAGGGTTTATCAACACACCCACCCTGATAGGCACTTTCTTGTATGGGATACATCTGGGTTGTACGCACGCCCCTACACCCTGGTCCGATCGTTCATCAGTGTCGTTAGTCCCGTGCGATCTGTACACCATCCAGATAACTAAAACCCCGTTACATCGCTTGGCTCGGCTCTCCGCGCTGGCATCCTGTCAATTCAGGTGCGGCTGCTGGTGGTGGGGTTGGTTAAGCAGCATTTGGGACACTAAGCTGTTGCAGTATGACATGCTTTTTCTTAGCTGACACTGAACCCCATGCTGGGTTGCACAGCAGTGATGTCACCAGTGTGCTCTCGTAGTGCCCGACAATCACTCCCTCACATGCAGAGACTCTCTGCATGCTACCCTCACCTAGTTGGAAAATGATAAACCAGTACATAAAACCAGTCGTAAATAAGACAAATATATATCTGAGAGTATCAGAAATATAAAAAAAATCATCTGGGCATGCTTTAAAACATACATTTCGACACTAAGATCATTTAGATTAACCAACTACATCAATTTCTATAAAAGAAAATCATCTTTCGAAGGTCAATTTGGCAGCCATCTTGAAAAATGGTCGCCATCTTGGATTTCCAAATGGCCTATCAGGCAGATTTGACAAGTAGCCTAGGGTATGATCATGCTAAATTTCATGTTTGTATCACCATTTGCACGATTTTTCCATTATCCGCTCTACTATTAGTTACGTTCTCTTGCATGGTGACCTAATGACACGTCTCATGCTACTGCCTTCAAACAGTCCAAAAAGAAACATGTTTCATCGTTTGCTGTCAAACTTCAAAGGTATTGGTCCCATACATCCGGGCAATCTCTAACACTTGCCCTTGTTTGGAAAATATTTATTTGGTTATTTTAAAATTAAATTTGAACTAATGGATAATGATTAATGAAACTATCTTAGGTATTGATATATATATATATATATATATATATATATATATATATATATATATATATATATATATATATATATATATATATATATATATATATATATATATATGCAAGTAAATCACTGTAGTTGCAAGGTGATAATCAAGGAGTTTCAGCTTGTAATTTCAGGGTGAGTACAGTCTGTACTCACCCTGAATATGGAATTACACGAAAGCGCTTTGGGAACTTCTGTGTTTTTCTTTCCTTGATTATATATATATATATATATATATATATATATATATATATATATATATATATATATATATATATATATATATATATATATATATATATATATATATATATATATATACCCCTCAGATGTTTGTTCATCTGAGGGATAATAAGCATTGCATTGACTGGGATAATGCCTCCTCAATATTACCTTGTAATTTAATTGACAGTAGGAACATTATAGAATCTAGTCTCATTAATCATACCGAAGCAGTCAACATGAATTTGAGTAATGGCATGTACAAACTGGACAATTTTGTAATTAAGAAGATTTGTAACCAGGTGAGAAGGTTGTATATATATATACTGTATACATAAGCTCTCTCTCAGTCTTTATAATTCAGTTGTCTCTGAAGATGTTTTGAATAAAGACGAAAGCTAAAGTTCTCCATTGCTTCCCTTTTCCCTGTGTGATTTCTTTATCAATATATATATATATATATATATATATATATATATATATATATATATATATATATATATATATATATATATATATATATATATATATATATATATATATATATATATATATATATATATATATATATATATATATATATATATATATATATATATATATATATATATATATATATATATATATATACATACTATTACTACTACTTTGCTATCACTCTTTCCCTCTGAATCGAGTATGACGATCATCCAACAATGATACTATGATTTGAGTTATAAGGGATGTCACTAGGTTGGTGAGTTTTGAGGTGACTTAAGAGGACGATACGGGACCCCCAGGGTCGTCCACATTCATTGCACATGTGGAGGGCTGCATCTAGTGCCGGAGGGACGGTGGCAGAGTCTTTCGACATTGGCGCTTGTCTGCCTCGGTTTCCAGTCGGGCTAACTCGAAAGTATTGACACATTCTCGTGTGGTGCTCCTCCAAGCTTTACGATGTGAAGTAATCGGCTCCTAGGTGAGGAGGTCGACTTGGCACTTATTCAGTCTTAAGACTATCCTTATACCTTTTCAATTGCCCGCAGGCGTTACGGTTACTATGCGTTAGGTGAGTGTAAAGTAGCTGCTTTGGCAGTCTACTGTCGTTCATGCGGGTAACATGGCCAGTCCAACGTAGCAGTTCATGGATAATGGTAGCCTCGATGCTCCTACAGCTGGTGTTAGCAAGAATACTGGCATTTGTTCTCTTGTCTTTTCAGCGAATTCGGAGGATGGAACGTAGACTAAGTTGGTGAAAGGTTTTAAGTACCTTGAGGTGCCTCCTGTATGTAACCCTTGTCTCACTGTCATTTAGCAGAGTGGGGAGGACCACTGCTCGATATACGTGCAGCTTTGTATATAATTTCAGCTCCCAACAGCTGAAGACACGGTTTCGGAGTCTGTAAAGGCTTGAGATGCACATCTGATCCGGTGCTGAATCTCTTTATCGATGTCTGCGGTGGTGGACAAGTGGGAGCCGAGATCCCGAAAGTGGGTAACATTAGACAGGGTACTACCGTTAAGTTAGAGGGATGGTGAAGGTGCGTTTGAACCTGGGGCAGGTTGAAAGATAATCTGAGTCTTAGGTACATTCACCTCAACGCCGACGTGTGCATACGCATCTGCATAGGTGTTTAGGATCTCCTGTAGGTCGTGTTCAGTGTGAGCAACAAAGGTTAGGACGTGTGCATTCTGAAGTTCAGTAATGGAAGCTGCCGACACCTTTTTTCTTGCCTGGAGTCGTCTTATGTTGAAAAGATCGCCTCCACCCGGTACTCAATGTTCACCCCGCCAGCTAAATTGGCACTGGCACGAGTAAGGAAAGCAGCCAAGAAAATGGAAAAGAGAGTTGGTGCCAGTACACATCCTTGTTTAATCACTGTTTGGATGGGGAAGAACTTAGACTGGGTGCCGTTTTGCAGGACACTGCCGTTCATGGCATCTTGGAGTTGCCTCACACTGGATGAAGTTTGGTGGTCAGCCAAAACGGCTGAGGGTTCACCAGAAGGCTTCCTTGTCGACCGAGTTGCAGGCCTTGATTAGGTCGATGAAAGTCATGTACAGGTCACGACGCTGTTCTCAGCACTTTTCCTGTATCTGGCGGGCAACAATGATCATGTCAGAGGTGCCACGTGATAGTCTAAAACCACATTGAGATTCTGGGAGGAAGTTTTCCACCTCAGGAAGGAGTCTGTTTAGGAGGACTCGGGCGATAATCTTACCAGCTATGGAGAGCAGCGAGATCCCACGGAGGTTGCCACAGTCTGACCGGTCCCCCTTGTTATTATAAATAATGACAATATAAGCATCTTGAAGAGCTTGGGGGATTTCCTCCTTTTCCCATTTATTTTCCAGGAGAGAGTGGAGACGGCTGGCAAGCAGAGGTCCTCCTGCTTTATACAACTCTGCCGGGATTCCATTAGGCCCTGAGGCTTTGTTATATTTCATCTGCTTGATGGCAGTAACTATCTCATCCAGGGATGGAGAATAGGTGAGGTGGGTCAGCTGTGGATGCTGAGGGACCGGTTGAGTAGTCAGGACATCCACATCGGTGTTTCGGTTGAGCAATGAATGGTAGTTCTCTTTCCAGCGCTGAAGGAGGCCTTTGTCGTCTTTAATTATGAAGTTACCGTCAGATGAGTGGAGGGGGGCTGCGCCACGAGTGGCTGGCCCATAAAATGTTTTAATGGAATTGAAAAATTCGTGCATCCTGTGCTGATCTGCATGTTTTCGTATTTCACATGCTATATTTTTAAGCCATTTATTCTTTAGAATGCGAAGTTCACTCTCGGCTGCCGCTTTCTTCTTGCGGAAGATATCAGCTTTGATCCGAGACTGAGGGTTGTTGTGCCAGTCAGTAAAAGCAGCACGTTTATCATCGATGAGTACTTTGATTGCCGGGTCATTTTCATCAAACCAGTCCTGGTGTATTCATTTCATCTGTCCGAGGGTCTCTCTGCAGGATTTTGTCATAACAGTGTCGAGAGTATTTCATTGAGCACTGGGATTCGCGTTGTTTGCTATTGGTTTGTTTATCAGCCCATGCTCGTGCTGCTCTCTTGTAGCATGTGCTACTGCTGGGTCCTCCAGTCGTTTAGTATTAAAACCTCTTCTGAAGGCTTGCTGCCTTCTCTGTTTTGGGGCAACGTGAAGTGAGAGCTTGGCTCTGACAAGTCGGTGATCAGTGTCACAGTGGTCTGAGCCACACATGGCACGGGTGATGAGGACATCTCGGCGATTTCATTCTCTGACAATGATGCAGTCAATGAGATGCCAGTGTCTGGATCGTGGGTGTTGCCATGAACCCTTGAAGTTGTCGGCCAGCCGAAACAAGGTATTGGTGATAGTAAGGCTGTGCGCAGTACACTTGATGAGGAGGAGTAGGCCGTTGTCAATACACTTGCCTAGTCCATTTCTCCCTATGTTTCCCTGCCAAATGCTAGCATCTCTGCCAACTCTGTCATTAAAGTCGCCAAGGAGCACAACCGCGTCTTCTCTGGGGATGGAGGTTAGCACTTTGTCAATGTCGGAGTAAAAGGCCTCCTTGATGTCATCCTTTGCATCCAGTGTTGGGGCGTATGCACTGATGAAAAAGGAATGACGCGGGTGATTCTGTGGGAATCTTAGTGTCATGAAGCGTTCGTTGATCGCAATAGGCATTTCGTTTAGCCTGTGTAGGATATGTTAGCGGATGGCAAAGACAACTCCATAAAAGCTGTTTCTCTCTGCAGCACGCTTACCTTCCAGAAGGTATAGCCAGACCCCCGTTCTGTGAGCTGGCCCTCATCTGGGAGCCGGGACTCACTGTTGGCTGCCTTGTCGATGTTACAATTAGCCAGCTCTTTTGCCACAAGGGCAGTTCTTCTTTCATTTGTGCCAGTATCCAGATGGGTCCTGACATTCCATGCAGCGATAATAAGAGGTTGTTTGTGATTTTGACTGTTTTCGACTGTATAAAGATGACCTTACTGGGTGCGATTGTCCAGTCAGGTTGGATTTTTAAGCAGGCTATGTCTAGGGTACCTTTTCTAGCCCCCTCCCCATGTGGAGTGAGCGGAGTGGCTACTGGAATTGGCTGCTCAGTCACACAGACAGGACCAGATTACACTGCTGCCGAGATCCCATTACATAAACGACCATCTTATCTGTGACGCCCATGTTTAGAGTCATCTCTGCCTGTCGCCACTCGTCTTTCGCCGTAGGACTTTTGGGGGTACATTATTGGGGTTTTGATGATGATGAGAGGTATGATGAAGTGGATTATGGCTGCGGGTGAGTATGTTTATGTGGCGAGGCAGGAGCTCATGCTGCAACCACACATCTTGGCTCTCCCTTTTCCAGATCCAGTGGTGCAAGTGTGGCAACGACTGGGGAGAGGGAGAGTTGCAGTGGACTGTAGATAGCCCAGTTTGTTGGGTTTCGCCTTAGTAGCCTGTCCATAAGGCATTGCCTTTGTTCACCGGTGTTTTCGTTGGGTTTCCACGGTAGTCACCTCTTCCGACTATACCGCCGTTGGGGTCTTGTTGGAGCTCTGTAAGCATGTTTGCCTGATGCTGGTCTCCACAGCAGATTTTCCGTTCGGGGTTTATTCCCCGTAGCCTTGTATCTACCAAGGTTAATCTGCAAGGCAGCAGGGCAATGGCTAGTAGGCGCCAGAACGTGTCCAAATGCCAGTGGTCCTATGCGCCGTCTTTCTGCGGCCCACTGCTAAACCGAGATCCCCTGCTGGTCTGGCCTGGGCCCACGAGGCGCCCAGTTATCTTGTTGCCACAAGGATACATACATACATACATAGTTACGCGTGTCAAAAGGGTAACGCTCGTAACAGACAAAAAATTAAGGTATTTAAAAAGAATTACAATATATGGATCTTAAATTTGTATCGTGAACAACTCCAACTACAGTGTAATGTATGTATTGAAGGTAACCCCTTTTAATAAATGAATATTTGATGATTGGAGTAAAGAAACTTAAATAAATGTATAACTATATTTACAAATGCTTACCACTAATAACAAAGGCAAAGTAAATCACATGATCATACTAGATTACTTTAAGGTTGCCAATGTCACTGACAACTGAATCGATACACGATTCAAGAACAAAAATACATAAAAGACTAAATACATACAACAATAAATACAGCCAGCCAGCCTCAAAATGAATACCATAAGTACAGTCAGAAACCATATTCTCTGACCAACTAGGTTGAGCGGGAGGTGAGGATAGGGTGGTGTTTCTGGTCGGCGGCGCACTGTGATGGCCCTGTGGCCAGACACAGGTTGAACAGGCGAGGCGATAGTTCGACAAAAGTATGCAGGAGAGTTCCAGCTGGGCACCGCGGCCAGAACCAGGGTAGCCAGTACGTCTCCATAAGAATATTTGATGTTAATGATATTGGTATTAAAAATTATACTGATCAAGTTAATGATGTAGGTGTAAGAAAATCCTCTTTTTAGTCAGTTGTTCTTTACCATTTCAGCATAAACATTAATGTCTTAATAAAATGATAAACCAAAGTTGTACAAACTGAAACAACAATAATTTATATTTCAACAAGTAATATTGACAACTAATTTGTCCTTTAAAACTGATGTTAGGAGTAATATCACAATCAGTGTGGTGATTAATGCGATGGTGTTTGTGATGATGGTGTTTCTCTGTGTGGTGAGTGTGATGATGGTGCTTCTCTGTGTGGTGAGTGTGATGATGGTGCTTCTCTGTGTGGCGAGTGTGATGATGGTGCTTCTCTGTGTGGTGAGTGTGATGATGGTACTTCTGTGTGGTGAGTGTGATGATGGTGCTTCTCTTTGATATATCTCATGTCTTATGGAGCCTCTGTATCACATAGGCTTTTGTATAGTGACATTATTAACAACTAATTACAAGAATTTACTAACTTTATTGTACAATATTTTTAAAACAGCATAAAAAATTTTCGTTTGTTCTGTGTGAGTCACTTCATGACACTCTCTAATTATTTCCCTGCTGGCCATAGAATAATGATGGACCACTGCTGTGTATCACATCATTACCTTGTCCCCATGGCAAGTTATATGCATGTGTTGTCAAAAAATTTAAACACGTTGTATGTATATTATGTATGTTGTATGTATACCATGTATGTACTCTATATATACACATTATTTCTCTAGTCAGTAGTGTGTGGCAATGCCCGTTTCATGTCACCACACGCTTAGATAAATGTGCCTGGCGACATCTGGAAGCTGCTAATGTACCATTTACCACATGTCGCCTGAGAGGTCAGAGTGAGGTCAGTGACCCGATAGGAGAGTAGGGACTACCTGCGCGTGTAAGCGTACCCTTGTATATTTCCGTTAATAACCTACAGAACTCTACAGGTGTTTATGTTCGCCCCTGTAGTTAGAACCAAGTACCCCGAACATCTCCACACGTCATGACAGGATATTTCTACCACACGCCACCTTCTCTCCTATTCCCTTCCCCCTGTTCTTGTTTCTCAGCCACTCGTGTGTGTGTGTGTGTGTGTGTGTGTGTGTGTGTGTGTGTGTGTGTGTGTGTCCACTAAATAGGGATAATGGGATAATCTTTTTTCATTGTTATGACAATGTAAATTAAGTTGCATATGAAAAAAAATTGATGTTTCATAATGCGACGTCGTTTACAATCATAATATATTCAAATTATATATACCTAAAGCAGGTTACGTTATATTTCGTTACATATCATTACGTTACGTACGTTACGTTACGTTTTGTATGAAGCTGTTCATTTATATGTATTATTACAAGTAAAAAATCATAAATATTATATTGGATTGTCGGCCATTAACTTAGTAAAACTTTTGTATTGACCAACACATGATGCCTTAATGAGCCTCAAGACATTGGTGCTCATTATAGAACATCCAGTTCTTACTGTAAGGCTGCTTTAATTCTCTTGACTCTGTTGTACACAACCGACTTGGATGTTCCCACGGGTGTAGATGTGAACCAATAGCCTCCAGGCTGCTGGCACGCCGAACAACAATGACGGTCATTAAAATTTTGATTACATAGGCCGAAAGAAATAATTACGAAATACTACTGGCATGTATTGGCAAGGGCAGCCCAGAACCTTCAGGAACTCCGCCGAGTGGGTCCCATAGGCCACCCTTCTTGGCCAATCTCCTTAGGCGCAGAGGCAGCTGAGGGTCTTCAGGACTCCGCCGAGAGGGCCAGAACAGCCGCCCTCGCCCCCAAGGAGTGATGCTAGCGAAGGTCCCGCTGGACCCCCGTGTAAGTTTGAGACTTTTCCTCTATTTCTCTCTAAGACTGAGAGAGGCAACACTGGCTTGTGACGCCAAGAGTATCAACTGTCATATCTTGATATATTTATAACTTATTCTAACGTAGCGTCTACAACACACCGAGGCTTTGGTGTTTGTTTCTGCGAGTGAAGGAGATATAGTGAGTCAACCTGAGACGTTAGCCAGCTGGTGCACAAGTTTGGACTTACAACCACAAGTACCCACAACTTACATGAAGTATACAGGTATACGGTCCTCAGTAGCTTTTTGCCAGATTCTTCACTTTCTGGTATAAACAATATTAACATTATTCGCCACTGCTTAAAGGTGTGATGCTTGATGTTCAGAGTTTAATATTTATAGACAGGCAGCCTAATGAGGTGATGACCTTCACGGCCAGCAGGAGTTGTACTGACAGCCCAACGATGTGTTCAGTGTATCAGAGAATTGTGTCAGTTAACAAAGCATGACACTTGGCCTGTTGCTGTACTATGACAACATTATGTCGTGTGGGACATTATCAGAGTACTCCTGTGTTGGCCTAAGCAGACATATTCTAAAACTGCTGCTATATCCTTTTAGCATCGGTCAGTGGACATGTTTATGGTCCATTAGACATAACATATAACTGATTTACTTCACGTTTGTGGGAGCAGTAAAAGTAACATTATATTCAAAGTAAAGGGGAGGTATGACCTGAACGACTGGTGACGAGTATTCAAGGGTATATGATGCTCTGTGTGTTCGTGTGTGTGTTGACACTCTGTGAGCCGCCGACCAGTAAGGACACCCTGGTCTCACCTACCGCTCGACATGAGTGGGCCAGTAATTATGGTTTCTGACTGTACATCACCCGATTGACCGAAGACAGAAGTCAACTGACAACACAGGCCAGTCTGAAGGTCCGGAGGTTACCAAAGCTTGTTTCCTAACTAAAAGCCGGCTCTTGAACTTGTTTTGGGGATTACTGGCCACTTCGCCGTAGGCTATTTCGGCCGAAGCTGTTTGTTTGCAGAGTCATTTTCCTTTGGACTTCTTCCTTTTTTTCTTTTTACTTTTCATTTGCCATTCTTCTTCTTGGTCTTGTTCTGGTATATTCTCGTAAACGTCTATAAACGGTGTTAATGTTAGTCTTAAAATATCGTTTTCTTTGGTCTTGTTTAATTCTGGCTTCTTTTCTGTGGTCTTATTGGGGTCTTGATTCTTCTTTTCTTCGGTCTTCACTACAAGGAGAGCCTCCTTGTAGCTCAGTTTTTTCTTGCTTCACAGCTTAGCCACCCTACACTCCTCCCTCCACTTGGGACACTCCCGGTCGGAGGAGGAATGAGGGCCACCACAAGCTGCGCATTTCTTGGCGGCCGCCGAGCAGTTGGTGTCCTGGTGCCCGGGTGTCCTGCAACTGCAACAGACCTCCCGAGCACGACACTTCCCCGCTAGATGGCTGTACCTCTGGCATTTGTAACATCTTGTTGGTCTTTCATACGGTCTTACTGAGATGTTCTCCCATCCCAGCAAAACGGTGCTTGGTAGCTTCTTGGGGTAGCCAACCAGTGCATTTGCACTGGTCAGCTTCTGTAGTATTGAGAGCTGGTCTCCGATCAGCTCTGCCAGTTCTTCTTTTTCAAGGTGTTCTATCTCGGTGTGGGAGATGACTCCCAACACCAAGTTGTCCTCTGTGAAAGCTTCCTCTAGTATCTGAAACTCGTTGATTTCTGTTATGTTGGCTATTTGCTGGGCCTGTCCCCATTCCGCGAAGGTGACGATAAGGCCACCACTCGCTCTGCGGACGACCCTTGTCACCCCCCTGATTCCTAAGGAGTCAAAAGACTTCCTTAGGACAAGGAGGTTTAGTTGCTTGCGCTAAGGGCATGTGACTGGGTACAGTCTTACGACCTTCGCCTGGTCACAGGTCAGCATCGTCAGGTTCACGCAGTACCTCCGGAGCAGAGAAGATCTTGCCTCGTCGAGGTGCAGTTCACAGATGAGCCGGCTGTATTTTTTGTATTGTATTGGGGATTGCTGGCCACTTCGCCTTTGGGCCGGTGCCGGCTGTGAAACCCTGGGCTTTATATAGGTTGCTGACTGAGCAGACTGACCCTAACATCGTACTTCAACCAACGTCTCATTGTTCATGTTATTAGTGTTACTGACTATAATATTGTAACTATTCACACACGAAAACAAAACAAATTAATTCTAGTCTGGAAAAATATAAAACTATACAATATATATTTAACAAGAATACATACTCATTTACAGTACGTCTGGCAGGGGTATACATTTCATTTAGTAATTGGTTGTTAATGATAGTTCTATCCTACGTTGCACGTAACCATACACACACACACACACAGATATATATATATATATATATATATATATATATATATATATATATATATATATATATATATATATATATATATATATATATATATCTTGATAAAATCACACGGGAAAATGGAAACAACGGAGTACCTTAGCTTTCGTCTTTATTCAAGACATCTTCAGAGGCAACTGGATTACATGGACAGAGAGAGGCTTAAATATACAGGGTGACCTAAAAACATGAGGTCAGGTCATAATGATGACATCCACTAATCCCCACACCAACACACACGTAGAGGAGCTTAAGAGAAGGGTGGTGACGTGACTAGCCAGGTCAGGTCAGAAAAAAGGGACCCACAAAATAACTATCATACATCTAGATCAAAGGTTTTCAAAGCATTTTTAACCTTGGGCCACTGACAAATAAATTTATGTAACATATTATCAGTTTTGAACTGACCATCACTAAGGTTTATTGATTTTAATTCCTTAATCAAACTAGCTTCAACCAGAAGTCTTTCTGTGACACAAGATGATTTGAATACTTCTAAGCTTTTTTCCCAAGCAATGGGGTGATTATTATTCCTAACATGAACGAACAAGGCACTGCTTTCAGATGCAGTTCTGATATTATACTTATGTTGTTTGATTCTGAGCTGCAGTGTTTTTCCTGTCTGACCTACATAATTACAATTGCATTTGCTACATGGAATACAATAAACACTTCCATTTACATTCAAACATGGGCTATTCCTTATTAACATATTGGTAATGGTTGAGTCATACTTGAAAACAACATTAATATTTAGAAGCTTGAGGGACCGAACTAACGGGACAAATTCATTACGATAGGGCAGTCAAAATATTCTTAAGTGTAGGAACTTGTCTGGTTTGAGAGGAATGAAAGGATTTTTTAGCCCTTTTAAAACAACGATCAACAAACACAGAAGGGTACCCGAGTTTCTGTGCAATAGAACGAATGTGTTTCAATTCATCGTCAATAAATTCAGAGTCACAAATACGCAGACATCTTAAAAACATACAGAAAAAACTGACATTTTGGTAGACTCAAGGTGATTCGATAAAAAGTGAATGAAACTGTCTACCTGTGTGTCTATATACCTGTGGATTTATCATATATATATATATATATATATATATATATATATATATATATATATATATATATATATATATATATATATATATATATATATATATATATATATATATACATTGAAATTATTTACTCCAACTTTGTTGGGTCAACAAAATAATTTTCTTTCAGTTATTATTTTAACTAGTTCTACAGTACAGTATATCTAACTGCTGCCATGCCGACATAACTTCCTGCCTCGTGAGGTTATAATGTGTAGTGAGGATAGAGGTTAGATAACAATTTAAGGCAAATTCAGAACTGTATAGAACCTCACAGACTATGATTATATAAGATTTTAACCATAAGATCCATTCGTAAACAAAAAATTAGTGTTCCCGATAAATAATTTATCATATTTATGTAATTATGTTAATACCCAGATATCAATTATGGAGGTAGTTAATCAGGTGGGTAATTACATATAACTATACTAATACAAATATTTACAAAAACATACAGTAAGGAAAAGTACACAACAGTTAAAAGTAATAAATGTACAAAGGAATATCAAATAAATACGGTGATGGTTTTGACTGAGGAAGCGCATGTAATAAATAGTAAGATTACTGTCCAGGA
Organism: Homarus americanus; assembly: GCF_018991925.1. Classification (NCBI taxonomy): domain Eukaryota; kingdom Metazoa; phylum Arthropoda; class Malacostraca; order Decapoda; family Nephropidae; genus Homarus; species Homarus americanus. The sequence continues at coordinate 2,581,535 of NW_024736071.1, forward strand.
ATAAGGAAGTGTAAAAAAAAAAAATACACAAGCTAACGCACACAATTAGGACACAGATTTGTCTTATGGCTATCAATTTCCTAGACTCAAAATAGATAAGTACACAAGAAACTAGCGCATGTTAGCTGCACCGTGATTGAAGATACGCCTGAGATCGCCGCTACAACTGAGGACGAAGTGAGTGACAAGGACGGAGTGAGAGAACTAAGTTGACGGGGTGTGGGAGGCCTAATATATATATCCTTGGAGTTGACGTCAGATTTTTGTTTCTCAAATGAGATTAGTTAACTGATGGCGACAACCGACGTTTCCAGAAGTTGGTGAAACAAGCGAGGCGGAAGGCGGAGCTTACCCAAAGTTCTAGAAATTTCTACGAGAGTAGCAAGTGAGTGAGGGAAACTTTACAAATATTATTACTGCACTTCAACATCTAAGGTTTTTAAACACTTAACCAGGTTAGTAATTTGCTCTAGTCCATCGACAATAAAGAATTATGAGAAACAGACTCACAAAGAATGAAAAACTCACTCCAAGAAAAGGTCAATGTTGATAACGTCCATTGATATAAGGTTCTAGCCTTTATGGGTTCAATAACAGCGTGTTTATTCACAGTTATTTGGTGCTATACTGGTGCTATTATACCTGAGTAAACTCTGATACTGAGGTTTCGTCAAGGGCAGTTACCGATTTTCTCTCCATTACCTGGTGAACATACTTGGGCCGATATGTAATAATGTCACCACCAAATTAAATCACGTTCGGTGTACAGTATATACACAAGGTTCACGAGGTACAGGTGGAAATTATCGAATATTAAATATATTCCATATCCAGGACACGACGAGAAATAGTTAAGTACAAGTGATCGTGGGCCCTTCGTGCCCGGTGGCGAGTCCGGTGGTACAGTTTACCGAGGCGTGAAAGTTCCAACGCTCGTGCTTGGCTGGCGCTCAACCGCCGTCCTGCTGACAGCATAGAGCGACATCGTTTTCCAGATGGTCTTGGTTGTTATAATCATGGTCGTGGTTGTTATAATCATGGTCGTGGGTGATATAATCATAATCGTGGTTGTTATAATCATGGTCGTGGTTGTTATAATCATGGTCATGGTTGTTATAATTATGGTCGTGGGTGTTATAATCATGGTCGTGGTTGTTATAATCATAGTCGTGGTTGTTATAATCATGGTCGTGGTTGTCATAATCATGGTTATGATCATAGTCGTGGTTGTTATAATCATGGTCGTGGTTGTCATAATCATGGTTATGATCATAGTCGTGGTTGTTATAATCATTGTCGTGGTTGTTATAATCTTGGTCGTAGTTGTTATGATCATGGTCGTGGTTGTTATAATCATGGTCGTGGTTGTTATAATAATGGTCCTGGTTGTAATAATCATGGTCATGGTTGTTATAATCATGGTCCTGGTTGTTATAATCATGGTCCTGGTTGTTATAATCATGGTCCTGGTTGTTATAATCATGGTCGTAATTGTTACAATAAGGGTCGTACCTGAGACTAACACAGGTAGAATAAGCCCCACACCTTATCTTTAATCTCAATAAACCCAGAGTAACCTCACCTAATCAACAGGATTAGAGACCATTAGGATTGTACTATCGTGCACAAAAGTCGTGTCCACTACCCAGCCACAGTGAGGTTTCGAATAGCCTTGAATCTGAAGTTTCGAAACAGCTGGGGGAAATGCGGTCGGCCAACAGATGTCGCCCTCTGTAGTGTGTGTGGAGGGGAGGGGGTAATAGAGGAGGTGGGGGCTGGATGAGAGGCAGGTTTATTTATTATTTATACCACCATAATTTCAAGCTGCCTTTTTAACTACGTTTGTCTTACAGTTGTTTCTTTATGGTTACGAATTCATGGAACAGGTGCAGTGCCCTGGGTGCTTATTGCCGCTCAGGTCACAATGATACTTTAAAGAATGGAATATATTAAGGATAAAAGTTAAATATGTAAGGATCAGGGTGAAGGGCCTTGGTCTGCTAGTTTTACTCAGCGATCACGTCACAATTTTGTTGTTATTCCGACAAAGAGATTGTGGTAATATTTATTTATATTCCACCCATCCTTTGCTTAATAAATATCTGTGATAATATGCAATATTATATAATTATATACTTAGGTTAAAAAGAGTATTGTAAAATAGTATTCAGACTTAATCTAGTTCCAATTCTTCCAAGTTCCAGTGGTTAAACACCCCACCACAATATGCAAGCTTCATATATTTTGGAGTGTGCTCAGTTACCGTTAATATTGTGTGCTGAACATCATGAGCATATCAATAATGGTAGCAATTGTAACTATATAATTATATTGCATTATAAGACAACACAATCCACGACGTGTCATACAGATCATTGTATACCACACAATACATAATTTGTGGCTGTTAAGTTACTTTGTTTTGAATTTTCATGCGATATAGTTTAAGACATCATTAAGGACATGGATTTAAGATAACACTGTAGGTGAGTTAATATATATTAATTGTATTTACAAACAATACAAAAATCCAAACAATATACCAATACACACATCTTAGTATTTGGTCTAGCCACCAATTGCATTCAGGACTTCATCAAGGCGATTAGGGATGGAATGGACCAGCTTCAGGCACACCCCTGGTCGTCGACGTATACTGTCCCACACGTCATAAGCTTTGGCCTCTATTGCTGCACAGGTTCGCTGCTCCCCAATATCCCAATCACGTTTCATCATGGCCGAAATATGTTCAATCGGATTAATATCATATCCTAGTGTTGGCCAGTCGATGACCTCAATTTCAGGGTGATCCTGGAGGTAGTCCTTCATTATGTTGTTGGTATGAATGGGACTGTTGTCATGAACCAGCCTGATAGTGTGGGGGGCTGGAACTGCCTTAGCCCAGACTGTAGGAATTAGCACTTGCTCCAGGATGTCTACATACTGCTCACCAGTGAAACGGCCATTGATCTTCACCAGTTCACCTGGCCCATGTGCCCACATCCACCCCCAGAATGACACTGACACCCTACCACTCACTGCGCGATGTTGAATGTGTTTTTCCGTGGGGCCGCCAGCACTGCCTTGCTTCGGCTCCCACTGACCTGAACACCGTTTCATCTTAAAATATAATGGTTCTGCTGTATTCTTCTCTATGTGGAAGGTGTTCCAATGCAAAGCCGAGTCGACACTCCTTGTGAGTAGGTGTTAGCCACCCTTTCTGAGCTGGAATATGGCGGTCGATCCCGGCTTCGCGTCTCGTCGTCATGTGATGGCAGTTGAGGCCCAGATTTCTTGTATGCTCCACTGATGTTCGCATTGGATATGCCGTTGCAGCTGCCAGATCATTGCGTCCAACCTTGCCGACGTTACTCGTTGCCTCCCGCTTCGAGGTTTTGTCTCCACTGAGCCCTCTTCCTCCCACCGGCGGATCATCTTGGTGCTCCTTCCCACTCCGAGAGCAATGTTTGGCACAGTTGCCCCGGCTCTCCACATCCCGATGATTTGGCCTCGCTCAGCAATCACTGCCGACGAATTTGCTCGTCCTGCAGGCATATCTGAAATGGCAGAGTAATATTATGTTGTGGTAACTGATGCAGGCTTTAATATACTAGAGTAAATTAATGGTATTAGTAACACCTAGATTACGCATTATTACTCTGACATAACGTTTTGGTAAATCTTTTTGGATCAACTGCCCAAGAAACCCTTCCTATTTCATGTATTCATAGTGAAACTGCATGTGGATCCTCCCCCCCCCCCTCCAAACCTCCACCACCATCCCTGCGACTGTAGAGTTAGCATTCGCCGATAATCATCATCATCATCAAGATTTAGTTTAACCAGACCACTGACACCCATTTGAGTCTCTCCTAGGGCCGGCCAGAGGGATAAGTTAACATATATTTGTGTTTCTATAATTTAGTGTTATATTGTTGGAGGAGATTACAGTATTTAAAAAGGTCAAAACTGAACCTAGGGGAAATTTGGGGGTCTCTGCTAAAATATCTTACATTGTAGGGTTAGTGAAGCACATTGTTCGATACCGATTATAAATAGGGCATTCAATGAGAATATGTTGGACTGCTATTTGTGTTCGGCAGTTAGAGCATATAGGTGGGGATCCATTAGGGGAAGACATGAGTTGGCCATGCGTCAATCGCGTATGCCCAATTCTTAGACGATTCAGAATAGTTTCGTGATGTCGAGAGGATTGTTTTGATGATGACCAAGGATAAACTGATAATTTGATCATTTTTAGCTTATGACTTGTTGGTTCATTTTCCCAGGACTTTTGCCAATCGTCAAATATTAATTGTTTATAGGTAGTTAGCCTCGTCGATAATCAAAATATATGGTTTTCCACTGCTTTACATATTTCTTTGACAATTTTCAGCTATGACATACTTATCTCCTATAAATAATTCATTTAAAATTAATTTTTTTACAAAGAATATTCACTGGTTCTGGAATGTATCTAAACTTACGCCAGTGATGGTCAAGTCTGGTCTTAAATAAGTTCATACTCGGTGCTATCACAACACTACCAGTAACTCTAAATACAAGGGGGAGGAGCCATGTCGTCGGTTCTGTGAGTGTTCATTACAGTTGTCCAATTCGTCCCCATCGGTAAAATAGGGGGAAGGGGGTTGGGGAATGCAGGGGAAGGTAATGTGATGGGATGGAATGTTCGATTGACGTTAGTCTTGGGGGAGGGATGAAGGGAGGAGGTGGGGGAGGGAGGAGGGGGGATGGTGGAGGGGGAGTGTGTTTAGGTGTGGTAACCCACGATGCTCAAATTATGAGGTTTAATAGTAGGGTGGGTAGAGGCAGGGGGGGAGGCTAGGCGCGGAGTTGAAACTCGTGAACGTATGATGTTGTTTAATATAAGTCATGGAACATTACAGTATCTTCAAACGGGTTTTCACGCTATTAATAGGCCTTATGTAATCCACCAATAAGGATTACAACAGCACACAGTATGGCTGCAATTGGTAAGAAAAATAAAATATAACATGGCAAAATTTTTGCCCTGCGTAATTTTTACAACCCACCTCACGCCTAAAGTAAACCGAATAATGCTTATGTGTATAGAAGATTTTCAACTCAATATCACATATTCTTTCACCTCTACAAATATCTGCTGTCACTCATGGGACACCCTGCAATAGTATAAGGACAACATGGGCTATGGTGACAAATTAATGTGACTTACCTGTTGGTGACGACGATGGTAGGAATGAGACCTCGGCATGTTTCAGTGTTCGACATCACCTCCTTCCCCTGGTGTGGGTGGCGCCAACCTTGGTAACAACTTGTGTATTCTCCGTGACTACCAGTAATGGTAGTCACGGAGAATTAATTACTGGTGTGCCCATCAGTCTCACCGTCGTAGCCATGAACGGCAGAGATATGGTCGTTGTAGTGCTTTTATTTACCCGTTACACATGTCTCACCATGTTTAATAATATTAACTATCTTCATGACATTCTTATTGTTATCAGTGATTGCGGAATTCACGATGTTATGCTCCACCTACACTCAGCCTGTTACTAGACTAACCCCCACCTCCTCTATCCCCCCCTCACACACACCAGAGTGGGCGACATCTGTTGTCCGACCATAGCATTTCCCCCAGCCATTTCGAAACTTCAGATTCAAGGCTATTCGAAACCTCACTGTGGCTGGGTAGTGGACACGACTTTTGTGCACAATAGTACCACCAATACCGATACATTTCACACTGGATTAATAACAAAACATTTAATCACATTTCCAATAGGTAATGTCATATGGATATCTTATCAAGCTGTGAGTCTTACATGTCTATATAATTATGTTTTATTCTTACAAATATTTATAGTTCGTTGTGTATTGTAATGTAGGGTATGGTATTGTATGGTATTGTATCCGGTTGACGCGTACAGCGAATGAGGGTGCGGCAAGTCCGTAGACTTGCATGGTTAATTAGGGTGCGTTTTCCATCGTAAATATAATGGTTTATTAATGGCTTCCTAAAGAATCCATCGACATAGTACCAGGTTTGTTCCACTCTACCAATTTTTTGGCGATTTTTCCGCCAAGTTTGATGAGAAACGATTGTGCCATTTCGGCTGCACAGACAGAAAAACAGACAGACAGACATACATTCGGATAGTGCTATAGTATATTAGATATTGAGGCAGTTACCGCAAGGAGAGATGACAGGGTATCATCCAAGATTTACCTCTCGTCTCCAGAGCCCTTTCCCCCCCCAAAAAAAAAATAAAAAAATATGTTAGCTAATAATATTATGTAACAAAGGAACACACACACACACACACACACACTAACATGAGTCATTATACAGCTAAGGTTATGCTTCGTAGGTCGTGCTGTGTGTGTATTGTAAAAATTAATGCAAGGCAGAGCGAGTGGTGGGTGATCTTCACGTCGGCTGGCGAGAAGAGAGAGACTATGAGCTCCAGTTTATGATGGAGAATTGACTGACTGAATATCCTGCTAATCAAATTTTTAGTTCTCTCACTCTCTCTGAATAAGAGGTGTCAAATGTCATTAGGAAGTGTAGGTTATTGCTCTTAGCTCCCCACAGAACTAAAGTTCCTTACTTAAATAAATCCTGCAGATATTTCTGACCGAGTGGTGCTAAAAAGAAGCCAGAAAAAAATCCGGGTAAAAAGAACTGCGGCTCATATTTTACAGAGAAGAAGAAAAATAGTGAGCAGATTATATTAAGCAGCTCAGTGGTGGGAAATGGTAGATGATAGGAGGGGTAGGGGTAGGGGTGAGGGTTTCGAGACAAAACGGCCCCAATCGAAAACGGTCCAAACCAGAACGGCCCCACTCTAACCGAAACGGCCCCACCCTGTGACCAAAACGGCCTAACTCTAACCTAACCAAAACTGAGCATGATAGCAGCCATGTTGACAGTCTGAGCTGCTATGATTGACTGACGGACGAAAGAGGGTCATAGTGAAACGCTGGCTGGGTAACTAACCAGAAGTGGCAAATGTCAAATGTAAACGATGTAAACATTGGACCAAACGGGAGGGGGGGGGGGGCGCTGGTGGAGCGGTACCGCTTTTGCCTCGCAAGCGAGCTGTCACGGTTCGATTCCCTCAGGCCGGCGGAAGTTGTTTGGACACTCTTCCTAGTCCACCTGGTCCCTGTTCACCTAGCAGCAATGTAGGTACCTGCTGTAAATCGAAAGTTGCGAATTCCTATTCAGGGACAAGTTGTTGGAGCTTCCAATAACTTGATGACAAACCATTGACTCTTCAGGCTTCTACGCCCTTGACTCTTAAGGCTTCTACGCCCTTAACTCATCTGGCATAAGGCAAGCATGAACTTAAGCATGCTTCCCTGTTGGGCGCTGTAAACGCTTCCTCGCACTACCACAAGGATGTAGG
>NW_024736071.1:2589043-2644025 GCF_018991925.1 Homarus americanus
CCACCCACCACCACCTCCAACCCCACCCCACCATCTCCCACACACCACCACCTCCACCCACCATCACCCTCCACCCACCACCACCCTCCACCCACCACCCCACACAAACACACCACCCTCCACACACCACCACCCCACACACACCACCACCCTCCACCCACCACCCACCCCACACACACACACCACTTTCCAACCACAACCACCTCCACCCAATCACCACCATCCTCCCACCACCACCTTCACCCACCACCACCTCCACCCACCACTCCATCCACCGACCACCACCCTAAACACACCAACACCTCCAACCAACTCCTCCCATCCACCCACCACCCTCACACCACACCACCTTCCAAACCACAACCACCCATCCACCACCACCCTAAACACACCCACCACCCTCCACCCACCACCACCCCCACACACCACCACTCCACCCACCACACCCTCCACCCACCACCACCTCCACCCACTAGACCCCTCACACAAACACACACCCTCCACACACCAACACCCCACACCACCACCACCCCAACCCACCCCACCACCCCACACACACACCACCTCCAAACCACAACCACTCCACCTCCACCACCTCCACCCACCAACACCATCTCCCCACCACCACCCTCCACCCACCACCACCTCCACACCACCTCCACCCACCACCTCCCACACACCACCACCCTCACACACATCACCACCTCCACCCACCACCACCTCCACACACCACCACCCCCACCCAACACCACCTCCACCCACCACCACCCTCCACCCACCACCACCTCCACCCACCACCACCTAAACACACCACCCCACCCCACCCACCACCTCCCTCCCACACACTCCATCCTCCACCCACCCCCCCACCTCCACTCCCACCCACCACCACCCCTACAAACCACCCAACCCTCCCCACCCCACCCCACCCACACACACCACCTCCACCCACCACCACCTCCAACCCAGCCCCACCACCTCCACACACACCTCACACACCACCACACTACCACCCACCCCTGCCACACACCACAACCCCCTCCCCACCCCCACCCCACACACACCACCACCCACCCACCCCACCACCCTCCACCCACCACCACCCCACACACACCACCACCCTCCACCCACCACCACCTCCACCACCTCCACCACACCACCAACTCTACCACACACCACCACCCTCCTCCATCCACCACCACCTCCCACACCACCGCCACCTCCACCCACCACACCTCCCAACTACCACCACTCCACCCACCACCTCCACCTCACCCACCACTTAACCCACCACCCTAAACACACCACCACCTCCACCCACCACCACCTCCCACGCACCACCTCACCCTCCACCACCCCACCCCACACCAACTCCACCACCCCACACCACACACACCAACCAACTCCACCCACCACCACCTCCACCCAACCAACCACACACACACACACACCCCCTCCACACACCACAACCTACCACCACCACCAACTCCACTCCAACCAACCAACCAACCCTCACACACCACTCAACCAACCACCACTCCACCCACCACCACCCCACACACACCACCACCACTCCACCCACACCACCTCCACCTCCACCACCTCCACACACCACCCACCCACACACCACCACCTCCACCCACCCCACCACTCCACACACCACCACTCTCCACCCACCACCACCCCCCCACCCACCACCACTGTCCATCCACCACCACCTCCCCACTCACCATCCCAACCCACCACCACCCTAAACACACCCCACCTCCACCCACCACCCCACTCCACCACACCACCAACTCCAACTCCACCACCCACCCACTCCACACACCACCACCCCACACACACCACCCCACGCCAACACCACCGCCCATCCACCACCACCCTGACCCACCACCCCACCCACCCACCCCACCCCACCCTCCACACCACCACCCACTACACACACACCACCTCCACCCACCACCACCCCACACACACACACACCACCCTCCACCCACCACCACCCCACACACACACACCACCCTCCACCCCCCAGCCACCACCACCTCCACCCACCACCACCCCACACACACCACCACCGTCCACCCACCACCACCTCCACCACCTCCACCTCCACCCACAACCATCCACCTCCACTGCCTCCACCCACCACTCCCACCCACCACCACCCCTTAACCACTACTACTCCCCATACCTCTGTCCTCCACCCACCACCTCCACCCACCACTACCCTTAACCACTACTACTACTTCCCATACCACTGCCCTCCACCCACCACCCTCCACCCACCACCACCCTTTAACCACACGACTACTCCATACCACTGCCCTCCATCCTCCACCTCCACCACCCTCAACCACTACTACTACTCCATACCACCCACCTCCACCCACACCCTCCACCCACCACCCCACCACCCCACACCACACACTCCCATACCCACTGTCCCCACCCACCACCCTCCACCCACCACCACCCCCACCACCACTACTCCATACCACTGCCCTCCATCCACCACCCTGCACCCACCACTCCACCCTTTAACCACCACTACTTCCCCATACCACTGTCCTCCACCCACCACCTCCACCCACCACCACCTTTAACCACCCACCACTACTCCCATACCACTGCCCTCCATCCACCACCTCCACACCACCCCCTATCCACTACTACTACTCCATACCACTGCCCTCCACCCACCACCTCCACCCACCACTACCCCCAACCACTACTACTCTCCCATACCACTGTCCTCCACCCACCACCGTCCACCCACCACTACTTTTCACCCACTACCGCACTCTACTCACCACCCTTCACTCGCTACTATTCTCCTCCAGCCATTATTCTCCACCCTTCACCCACCACTACCCTCCTCTCACCTCTACTCTCCACCCCACTAATTTAAAAATTGTCTACAAGGCATTTGATGATACTACAGTAATTTACATAACACTGTTGTAAAGAAAACTGAAGATTAGAATTTATATTATATAAAACATTTAATGGAGTTCAATATATGAATTACCAACATATTAGCATCTACATTTTATGCACTCAACTATATACAGCACGATACACAGGCAGAGGGTGAGAATTTTCCACATTTACTGTAATATCGCAACTGTATCACATTGTGTAGAACTACATATATAAATTTACACAAAAATCTACGACTGTATAACTCCAAATTTCACTATCATTGCCTCAACATTTTTCATGTGTTGTAACTAGCAAATTATTTAGATTCTGAAAATTAGTTATATATTCGTGTATATATTGTGCTTAGAATTGTCCTGCACTTAAATGTAGACCTTTGTAAATCATCCTCTATATATATATATATATATATATATATATATATATATATATATTCACGGTGGAGGGGGGAACGTTAGGAAATCAAATACAAAAATTCTGACAGTAAAAGGAGTTAGGAACTTTCGACGTTTCCTGAGAATATCAAGATTTGTACAAACTTACACGTCCCATCACCTTCTGTCGTTTTTACACCAACGGTGAAGTTGAGAACCATCGCTGAGAACCTTCTTCATAAATCCTGCCCCAACAAGCGAGCGAAGCATTTCGAAACCGACCACTGATGACCGCCTACAAGATAACTCAAAACTTTGGGCAGATTTTCTTTTGCCCTCGTCTCTCTCTCTCTCTCTCCCTGGATGAGCACACAAACGCACAAAAAAAACATAAGCCTGCGTAAATCTTTTTAAGAGAAGTGGTGAAAATGTTTTAACGTGAGAAAACGCGTGATCAAGATTTATAAGGGAGTAGGGTACAAGTGTGTGAGATGGGAGTGTTTTGTATCTTGCCCTGTCTGTGTGAGAGGATTGACTGTCTATTTGTCTGCCTTACTGTTTCTTGCTAGTGGACAGGCGAAGTGCTTCTAGGTAGTGTATGACATTAAATAGCGTCAGAGCTTTGAGTACGGGTCGCGAAAGTGGTGGGAAGTTAAGGTTTTAGTTTATTTTTTTTCAGCGGCGGAGCCTGTTTTAATATTTTTTTGTACTCGGGTGGAACTGTTGATTCTGTGTTTGGATTCCACCAGAGATGGGTTTACTCTTTTCCTTTCTCTCTTTGTGAGCAAAAAATGGATCTAAGAGTTTTACGTCTGCTAAAAGATTGAATTGGTCTGTTTTGACTTTAGATAGGAGTATACTTTTGTAAGTTACCAATAAGAGAATTTTTTCACTTTATATAAAAACAGAAATGGCTCTATCTCTTCAGCCTGTAGTGGGAGAAGCCTGTTAATTTGTTTCCTGTATTTCTGAACGGGTGGAAATTTATTTACTTGCCTTTAATGTGTGTTTCTTGGTATGGGTAAGCCTGTTTATCTTATCTTTACATAGGGATTAGCTATATATTTTGTCTTTATACAATCATGTCTACCTCATCCTATACCGAAATCTCCATCTCTTTTTTCCTTAGAGGAGGATGAAGGTATTATTTTGATATTCGTTGAAATGTTAATGTTTTGCATTTAAGCTCGGTTGCGTTTGGCTGCAGCTCGGCCTGTTTCGTTGTACGGGTGTTTTTTATTCGAAACCCTAAATAATTCTTATAGGCCTATGCTAAAAACTATATCAGTTAGAACCTAATGTTTTGTGTAAAGGTAGCCTAATGCTATATGAAGATGTAACATGTAACTTGCTCTTGGTAAATTAAAAGCAGTAATAAATTTATTATTGCTTCTAATTTACTAAAATGATTCGGAAATGACAGTAGTCAATCTTTCCTAATTTCAGGACACTGAGTGCAAAAATGATGCTTAAAATTGTCAATTGGCTCTATTAATGAAGATATGGGATCAGGCCCGTAGCCAGTATCCTTGACTAGAAAAGGGAGGATTGAGGTGAGTAAACCTTTATTTTCGGGAGGGTGGGGGGGGCTTGTACGGAATGGACTAATTGTCCCACTTGAATATATGTGTCACTGTTTGCTTTTCTGACAACATTGCGGACAGAAACTGGATGATGCCATCAGAACTCAGGTATTACATCCCCCTACTTACTGGATTGCATCCATTCATTCCTAGAAGTCATACAGTGCCTACGTGTCATACTTCTTTCATAAAGTCTTTTTTCAGCGTTTGCTTTTAACATTGATAATATTTTAGCCATAGTTGAACAAAGATGCCTCGTAATTGCGTGAACAGTGCAGATAACTTTTGTTATGTTTGTGGAGAGTTGACTTTGCATCACAAAAGCGTGCTTTAACTGCCTTGATAAGGAAAGCCTATCATCTTTATTTTGGCTGTAAGATTGGATATCAGTACAAGAGCTGGGCCTCCCACATATGCTGCAATACATGTGCAATGAACCTTCGCCAGTGGTTGAATCGGAAAAGGAAAGCTATTCTTTTAGTGCCAATGGTGTGGAGGGAGCCAACAGATCACCTAAGCAATTGTTACTACTGCATGGTGCCTCCAGTTAGGAAAGGTATTTGCTAGAATAAAAAGTGGACTTTACAATATCCGAATATACCATCTTCTATATGCCCGGTACCTCACGGCGAATAGCAGATGGTACAGTATATTCGGTTATTGTAAAGTCTACTGTGACGGGCAGTTCAAGGGCCCGCCTTTAACAGATAAGCAGATGTTCAAAGGTTCTGCTAAGAAGTTCCGGCCTCTAGAAATGGCAGAAGCCGAGCAAACACTTCAAGCAACGCCCCAAGCTACAGTCTCCGAAATGGCAGTCGTTAGCAGGATGAAAATTGTCCAACATAATGTCCTACACTGGTCCCTTAATAGATGTAATGAAATGTCTAACTTATGCTATCAATTAGACCCAGACATTATTCTGTTAAACATTACTGGCATAAAAGACGAAAGTAAGCTGAAATTTTTTGGCTACACTGTACCTGTATACCAGAGGAACATGACAGGTGAGTTGAACGATGGTGTTGATGTGGCCTTCATGTCACGGCTGAGTCACAGAGTGTTGCTAGACTTCAAGGATACAGTTCTAGTGTAAGGGCGGCGGATTCTCCCACTATCCCACCGCTGCCACCATTAAGGGAGGCTAACCCATGTACATAACCATTGTGTTCTTGTTTTGTATGCCTTTTTGTGCCAGATGCCTGTAATAGTCTTGATGAGTTGTTATGAGTGTATGTAGTGTGAAACCATGGCAAATGGTAACAGTTATTTAAAGAATCTGTGCAACTACTGTACATGATTAGCGAACGCTACTGCATAATAAGAATCTTGGGGAAAGGGGGAGCTGTGTCATGGTCACAGTGATGGCTGGTCTGTTTTAAAACTGATGATTCTTATTATACTACACGCCCGCAAAACATGTGGATAACTGGTTAGTTATCCCTAGGAAGAAACGCGTTTTTCCCTCTCAACGTTTTACACCAAGACTCCTTGTCTAAGTCCTGCCCATTTGGGGAACACAGTTATCAATACGTATATTCCACTTTTACTGGCAAACTCAATCATGAATTAGTTTATGTAAATCAACTTTAGAAATTCGCCAGACCCGTGTCAACTGAGGGTCATCTTTGAATGTGTAGCAGCTGGTTTGTATGTAATTTCTGTCATTGGGTATATAAACCCGAGCGTGAAGGAGGATCAGCCTCCCTATGACGCTCTGCAAATTGTTCTCAGGTATGTAAGCAAGTGTTCCCTGCAATATAACCATTCAGTTTGACTTAGTCAATTTTGTGAGTATCAGTGTTCATGTTGTAACAGTGAAATTATCATTTACTCAGTGTAAGAATTACTAACGTAAATGTCGTCTGACGTTGCTAGACGAAAGATTGTTTGTGATTGAGTCATCATCATGCCCTCCCTTTGATGCTCTGCATTATGTTCTCAGATATTTGAACACCCCACCGACTGCCCGGAATCGGTGGATACCTAACAGTTAGCTGTAGTGGACAATGTCGCCGATTCGGCAGGATTCAAATTGCTCCAGTCTGCATTCTGGGAAGTAGACCCCAGGCTCTCGCCACGTGTTAGACTACCACAGGTCATAACAGCGGTAGTCAGTTGTTGAGACGCCAGTGCCCTACCCTGGGACATGCTGTACAGCTATATGGTCCACAGTGGTTGTTGTTTATGATTGGGGATAATTATCTGGAATATAATTATCCCATGTTGGGTAGTGAACCCATGTAATTTGTTGGTATCAGTAATAACGTGTTGTGTTGTTAGTGCATCTTCCATATGTACTAACAATAGTTCTGTGAAGGTATCATATGTAAGTTTGTCTTATAACTGTATGTAATGTCATGTACCACCAGTAATGTTGTAAGGAGTAAAAGTATCCACTTGGAATGGCAGTTAAGAGAATCCAAGGAGTTGATCCTTGTAGCTGTATGTAATGTAATGTAACACCAGTAAGGTTGTGAGAAGTAAGAGTACAGTATCTAAGTGAATTGCAGTTGAGTAAAGCCCAGGAGTAGAACCTTATAGTTGTATGTTAATGACATCTTTTTCCCTACTTTAATTTCCTATTAATAAACCATTTCTTAGAGTGCATTAGGGGTATTCTTTTCCCTCAATATCCACCGTTATTTTATCCAAGCGCCTTGATACCAGAATTGCAGTACCCATGTGCCTAACCCTCGCCATGCTACCAAGGGTCTGAGGTGTTGAAGGAACTATGAAATGAACTATTTAGACAGGACAAATGAAGGAACTAAGACAGAGAGAGAAGTATGAAGTAAGAATAAAAGGGAGGAAGAAAATGCCCGCCGTTAATGGTGGCCTCGGTGGTTCAGTGGTAGAATTCGCCGCCCTTACACTAGGAGTGCAGGTGGAGACCACCAGGAGACCTGTTATCATATGCACAATGTACCTACCTCCCAGACGCCTTATTTACCCGAAAAATACCTTAACCAGCTGCTGCACCACAGAAAATCAACATACACCATAAGGGACTCAAATGCGCGCCACGCCATACTCGGACACGGTAATGAGAACAACGTCGGTGTGGCGCTGTATGACAACATCAGAAGGGGAAAACTGCAACACCTCGGGCCAGATTTCCTAACACTGATCAGACGTGCCAGTGCCACAACACCCGACATAATCCTCACTAACAACGAGGCCATTCTGAACAGGCACGTTACCGCCGGACCCATCAGTACCAGCGACCACCTGCCAGTTGTCGTGACGTTCTCATCCAATCCCATTATGATCCCTGCCAATATCAGGTCAAATCTCAAACGGGCAGACTGGGACTCCTTCAAGGAGTCTCTCAGTCTCAAGCAGGGGAGGAACCTGGAAAAGGCCAGCCCCAATGACATCGACGACACGGTCGAACAATGGTACACTGATGTGAAGACGGAGATGGACTACAACATCCCGACCACCACCCACAGGATCATTCCCCATCCTCACACTAGTCACCAGCTGAGGCAGCTCAGTGTCCAGTACGACAGTGCTACTCAAAGTGTGGTCCGCGGACCAGTGCCGGTCCGTGAGCCATCGTCTGCCGGTACGCGGAGTTTTCAGAAAAGAAAGAAACGATAGTCACGTTCCACACCACGTGACACTGCCGGGACATCTGACTCGGTCTTTTTTTTTTTTACATTTTCATTGTAGTTTTTATATTTATTATGGCTATATTTTTCATTTACTCACTCATGTTAAAAGTCATTGCTATGCAACTAACGAATGCGATATAATGAACAGCAAAACAGCGAACTGAAATACGTATAACAACACCTTCATGATGATGTGGCGTTTGACTCTGTGGGAACCACACCTGGGGATATCAATAGGGCGCATCACCTTGTGTTGCCAGAATTGCCACGTTTCTCGGCCACCAGTTACGCCATATCCACCCAAAACATAAATCTTTTTATTTTAAGTATGGTAGTTATTTAATTTCGGATAAAATAAATGTATGCATCCCATTAAAAGAAATGGCCGATTTTTTACTATGCGTGACAGCCGTGAAGGGTGTCACACAGCTGGCAACCCTGCTATTCCACACGTGTGGATCAGCAGTCTGTGATGTCAGGTCACAGGTCAGTGGTTAGTTACCATCAAGAAGTGGAACAGAGAGCATCATACGGGTATCTGCGTGTTTGTCATTTGGGACCCCATCCCAACCCACTTTTATATTCATTATATTTTTCCTGTATAAAATAATATTACAACGAATGTTCAAATAATATTTTCTCTGATCGTAAACAATTAATTGTATGGCACAAATATGGTACTGGTCCCTGGCACACTGGGAAGACTTGTTACGTCAATGATGATTGGCCTTAGAATGAATAAGACATCATGTCTTCATGTTTAGTACAGATAGTCTCAAAATGCCCCTGAAATAGGACATATCTCAAAAGATTTTCCTGGGGGGGGGGGCCTATAGGCCCCGGGATTGGCTCGCTTCGCTCGCCGGTCCGTGGCACATTGAAAAAAAACCATGCCGGTCCGCCACATCAGATAGTTTGAGAAGCGCTGCAGTACGATCATGTAAGACAGCCAGCCAGTATCCGGGGGTGGACGCAAGAGCTGAGAGACTGGTACCGAGAGCTACAGACGGACATCCAGCACGAAAGCAAACGTCTACATGAACAAAAGTGGGCCGCCTTGGTGTGGGAGGCAGCCAACAATTTCCGCGATTCTACTGTCTTCTGGGAAGGGTTCAAGCGACTGATGGGTTCCACCTCTAACATGGTCCCTTACCTGCTCGACCAAAACAACGTGAAAATATTCGAGGGGGAACCAAGAATAATTACATCGGCGATACGATATTTACGGAAGATCTTTACCATTAGTGAACAGGAGAACGAGGGCTTCGACAGGTAGTTTGAGGAGGACATTTTAGGCTAGTTTGCAGGACCATCGGCACCTGCTCCAGCCGCTAGCACGGACTGACTTCACTAGACTGGTGGACGAAAGCTACCTGATGGAGCGCATAATTCCTGCAGATGTGTCAGCCGTCATAAATAGGTTTAAAAACAAAACACCAGGACAAAGCCACATTAACAAGAAGATCCTGGCCAACTCCCCGACAACATGATAGAGAGGCTTGGTCATATATACAATGCCTGCCTTGCCTTTGGATACTTCCCTAAGATGTTCAAAATCGCAGTTATCCGCCTCATACTAAAAACAGGGAAGCCTCCAAACAAAATCGAAAACTTTCGACCAATATCGCTACTTGAGGTACCTGCCAAAATCCTCGAAAAAATAATAAACAAACGGTTGCGGATGTATCTAGAGGACGAAAACAGACATAATCCCCGCCAGTTCGGCTTCCGCCAGTACCGAGGCACATCCACCGTCATAGCCCAGGCCTACTAGCAGATCGCCAACGCCATGACTGGCCGCCTACAGTGCAATGTAGTGCTGAGGGACGTCAGGCAAGGCGTGTAACAAAGTTTGCCACGCGGGGCTGCAATATAAGATTATACAACTGGAGCTACCCGAAAACCTGACGTGCCTGCTGTGCAACTTCATTACGGACCGCAGAGCCACAATTAAGATGCAAGAACATTGTGTAGAAGAATTCTCACTCTCGAGCGGCGTGCCTCAGGGCTCTTGTCTCTCACCAACCCTTTACACGCTCTACACAGCTGACCTGCCACCCCCAATCGTCGGGAGCGAGTACGCCTTGTATGCCCACAACGTAACACAGATCGTCACCAGCCCAGGAAGGTCCACGAGAAGGATGGCGCGACTCACTGCTCGGGTAATAAAGAATATCTCGGAATATGAAAATAAATGAAAAATAAAAACAAACAAAACGAAATTCGAGATCTTACCCATAGCCAAATTCAAGCCGGCGCCATTGATGATCGAGGACGAAGAGATTGAGTACTCTAAACAAGGCAGGTTTCTAGGCCTTATCATCTCTCGGACGGGCATCATTAACTATGTGAAGGACAGACTAAAGAAAGCCAAAGTCGTCGCCGTCAAATTAAAACGTTTTAAACTGATACCTGAGAAGATACAAGTCCACCTGTACAAGGCGCTGGTGAGGCCTGTGTTGGAGTACCCATACGTACCACTCGTCACACTCGGGAAGACCAGACTACAACAACTACAGAGCTTCCAAAACAAGTGTCTGAGGTCAATCAGTGCCCAAGCGCCGCCCTACCAGGAGACAGTGGAAACCATCTACCTGAGAAATAAAACAGAGGCCTTCAACGTCAGGTTCCATCGCCTATTGAAGAAGGTTTGGGACAAGCTCCTGGTCGACCCTCACAGCCCAGACCACCTACGCGGGAAGACATCAACGGAGGGCTACCCCACGCCTGGTGGTTCTGGAATCTGCTCGGGACCCATCAATGTCTGCCACAACGATCCACCTTAGATTAAAACTTAGATGATACAATATCACATCTAACAAGTCGCAATCTAGTGAGTCCATAACGTAATACAGTATAAGATTTTAATAAACATGTAATTGTAAAATCAAACTAGTCATTGCCAACCAAAGTAACCATTGTGTAACCACATCCTAAATCCTAGGTCAGCTTAGTTAGCCAACACTCTGTAATATGTAAATAAGGGGTGTCGTCCTCCTCTGTTTAATTCATTAAACTTATTTTCCAACCTTTCCCCCCACGATTATCTGTCGTGAATTCTCTACCCCTCATGTCTGACTGTGCCTTGAGCCCGAGCATGCCTTCCATCCTTTCCCCACCTTAACCTAGAAAAAAAAAATAATAACGCCGAAGGACTACCCATTCCTGAGCCCGCAGACTCCCTGGAGTTAGAGGACGAAGAGGATGACTGAACCTGTGAGCCTTCAACTTCATAAGACCCTGATTTCGTGCATAACTTGACATCATCTGAAACGCACAAGATAACAGAATGAACTAAACAACCTTGTCAGAGATCTGAAATTGCCAAAGAGTAAGGCAGAGCTATTGGGCTCCAGAATGCAGTAGTGGAATCTCCTTGCTGACAATGTTAGTGTGTAAGTCTTGAGACCGTCAAAAGGATTTCGCCCCATTCTTCATCATGCCCCAGAACTTGAATACAAGAGACAAGCAAAAAAGCGCTAGGTTTAATCAAGATAAGTAAGTGAGCATTATATGTTATTAATATATTGTGTACATATATACAAAATGTGAAAATAAAATTTTCTTGGAAACTGTAGCCAATCAATTGGTTTTATGGTTATATTTCTTCCCTGCGCCCCAAAATCCATAAAAGGAAAACCATTTTATCTCCGAAGCGCTCTCTGTCGGAGATCATGCTGCAAAGAATAAATTCGTGCCCGACACATGGTGGTGGACACGTTTACCGCTCCATTTAAGGTAATCAATTAAGTGTATCATGTCACATCTTTCTGTAACATTAGGCTACATTTACGCAAATTATTAGGCTTCTAAGTGGTATAGTTTTTAGCGTAGGGAAATTCCTTAGGGTTCTCGAATAAATATATCACCCAAAGAGTGTCGCATATATTTTGCTCTTCCCTGGATTTCCACTATAGGGGAATCATAAATATTGGTATAATAAGCACTCGCCAGTCATGCTTATAACTTATAATGTCCACTCCCCCCCCAGTCCATATTATACGTGTAATATACATTCCCTCTCAATATGCAGTCCCCTTGATTTCCTCTCCCCAGTTATACGAGGCGAGAAAATAACTTTTACTATAGCTTTGTATATGACCCAGTTAGAAACATTTATTGTTATCTAGTTTTGTATCTGATAAAAAGATTAAAAAATTCCATTTATTTTTTTTTGCCAAAGAGTCAGGATTATATATATATATATATATATATATATATATATATATATATATATATATATATATATATATATATATATATATATATATATATATATATATATATATATATATATATATATATATGCTATAACGCAAGGAAAGAAGAAAACACGTAGGGTTATCACATATACCTAGATTACTGTATATATATGCTGATAACCACAAGGAAATAAGAAAACACGAAATTCCCAAGCGCTTTCGTGTAATTCACATCTCCAGGGGTGAGTACAGACTAAGGAGAAATATATGACAAGGCATATATATACATTAGAGGAGAGTGAGATCAAGTCACTAGGGGACAGTGAGTGTCCACAATGGTCCGGTCACTAGGCAGTGACCCTACTAATCTTCATTACTGAATACTGAATACTCCTCTTCGATGATCAAGGCCCACAAATTGAAAATACGCTTGAAATTTCTCCAGACATGCCTTAGTGAAAAAGTTATGCCTAGTTCAATCCTCCCACAGCGTGTCCTGCAGATGTATGACCGCCCCTTTGATGATTTCCAAGAAATCATCTTAAAGAAACATTTTGAAATAAAGAAAATTGAAGTGGATGAAGCTCTCCGTATTGTAAGACAAATAAAGCGTGTTTTTAATATGACCATACCGAGTGATTGGAAAAAGTTCATGTTGGATTACTGTTTTGATAACCTGAGACGCGAGCGTTCTGATCTTCAAGCTAAGATAGACCACAAATTGGCACTCCTTATTAGAAATAGTGATTGGACTAAGGATGCCAATCACAACTGTGTAGTGAATCTCTCCTCTAAACAACTAGACAATGATACCTTGTGTGCCCTCGGCTATGGTTTAAGTTTGATAAGAACATAAGAAAATAAGGAGTCTGCAATAGGCCAGTTGGCCTGTGCATGGCAGCTCCTGTCGAGCGTTACTACCACTCTCTATCATCCATGAATATATCCAACCTCCTTTTGAAACTCTCCAGCATTCCCGCACTTACTACAAAGTTGCTAAGATTGTTCCACTCGTCCACCACCCTATTTGTAAACCAGTTCCTTCCTATCTCCCTCCTAAACCTAAACTTATCCAACTTAAATCCGTTGTTCCGAGTCCTATCCCGCTCGGATATCATCAGAACTTTATGTATATCACCTTTATTGATTACTTTCACCCACTTGAATACTTCTATCATATCTCCCCGCACTCTTCGTCTTTCTAGGGAATGCAAGTTAAGTTTCTTTAACCTATCCTGATATGGAAGGTTTCTAAGTCCCGGAATCATTTTCGTCATTCTTCGCTGCACCGACTCTAGTGAATTGATATCCATTCTATAATAAGGGCACCAGAACTGAACCGCATAATCGAGGTGCGGCCTGACTAGCGCAAGATATAGTTGCAATAAGACCTCTGCACTCTTATTACTTACACTTCTAGATATAAAACCCAATACTCTGTTTGCTTTATCTCGAACATTAACGGGCTTACAAGCACCCCTAGGTCTCTTTCACAAGTCGACTTCTCTAGGTTGATGCTGTTAAGGCTGTATACATTGACAGTATTTGTTCTTCCAATATTAAGTACGCTGCACTTGCTGGTGTTGAATTTCATTTGCCATTTTTCAGACCACCCATGCAGTTTATTTAGATCCTCCTGTAATGCATTTGCATCCTACCCTGAATTAATCTGCCGCCCTATTTTGGTGTCATCCGCAAACTTGCTTATGTCACTGCTGATCCCAGTATCAAGATCGTTTATGTAGATTATGAACAAGAGTGGGCCTAGTACTGACCCCTGGGGAACCCCACTGGTTACACGACCCCACTCAGATTTAACACCATCTACGCTGACCCTCTGCGTTCTATCGGTGAGGCATGATTTTATCCAATTTAAAACTTTCCCCTCGATACCATGGGCCTTAATTTTTCTCAGAAGCCTCTGATGCGGTACTCTGTCAAATGCTTTGCTAAAGTCTAAGTAAATAACATCGTAATTTTCGTCATTATCTACTACCTCGAAGACTTTCCTAAAAAATGTCAGCAGATTTGTTAAACAAGATTTTCCCTATGTAAACCCATGTTGAGAGTCGTAGATTAATTTGCTTTTCTGTAAATGCGATCGAATGTTATCTGCTATAATTGATTAAAGAAATTTTCCCACTACTGACGTCAAACTGATCAGCCGGTAATTTGACTCTGATGCTCTGTGTCCCTTTTTGAATATGGGTACTACATTTGCCTGTTTCCACAAGTCTGGCACAACTCCAGTGTCTAATGATTTTGTAAATAAGTTTACGAGGGGTCCGCTAATCTGCTCCCTACACTCTTTCCAGACTCAAGGGAAAATTTCATCCGGCCCTGGGGATTTTGTTTTCTTTAGTTTATTTATCTTCTTAAGAACATCCTCTTTTCTGATAGTGATATTCTTTAATTTCTCTTCTTCCTTTCCCTTAAATATCAGTTCCACCTCTGGAATTTCATTGCGAATTTCCTCTGTGAATACTGATAAGAAGTAGCTGTTCATTGCTTTACTTATTTCTCCACTGCCATTTATCACTTCTCCCCTCCCTGATTTTAAAGGCCCAACTTTGTCCTTGACCTTTGTTCTATATACCTGGAAAAATCCCTTGGGATTCGCCTTGGATTCTCTTGCTATTTTGATTTCATAGTCTCTCTTTGCTTTCCTTACATTTTTCTTAACATTCCTAGATAGTTCATTATACCTATTTCTGAGCTGCTCCTCCCCTCCCTTTAATTTCTTATATATTCCTTTCTTTATTTCTATGTCATGTTTAAGTTTTCTGGTCATCCACCTTGGCTTATTTTTATTTGACCTAATTTTTCTGTATGGTATATTTTGTTCTTGTGCTTTATGTAGTATACTGGTGAATATATTAGAGTCATGATCAATTGTTGTGTGATCTATGACCTCACCCCTTCCTACTGGGGACTGACGTGACTGTTCCCAGGTGACCTCACCTAGGTACCTTCTTAACCCTTGATAATCCGCCAACCGAAAGTTTGGGACTCTGACCATATTGTCATTGTTTTTCGTTTCCCAATCTAGGGTGAACCTGATTTCTCTGTGATCATTGTTACCTAGTTCTTCCCCTACTTTGATATCTCTGATAATATTTTCTTTATTTGTTAATACTAGGTCTAATATATTGTCACCTATAGTAGGTTCATAAGAACATAAGAACATAAGAAAGTGGGATACTGCAGGAGGCCGACTGGCCCATACAGGGCAGATCCCTTTCACACCCATCCCAGCACTTCCATGTGCCTATCCAACTTCGTCTTGAAGCTCCCTAGCGTCCCCGATCCTACTATAGCACTCGGTAGCCTATTCCACATATCCACAACTCTATTACCAAACCAGTGCTTGCCTATATCCTTTCTGAATCGGAATTTATCTAATTTAAAGCCATTTGTTCTAGTTATTTCGTTATTACTGAGCTTCAGAACATCTTCCATTTTACCCTTGTTAATCCCACTTACCACTTGTACACCTCTATCTATCTCCCTAACTCTACGCTCTCTAATGAATGTAAGCTAAGCTTTTCAGTCTTTCTTCATATGGAAGGTTTCTAATATGGATCATTTTTGTCATTCTCTTTGTACTCTCTCCAAAAGAATCTATGTCCATTCTATAATAAGGACACCAGAACTGAACCGCATAATCCATATGTGGCCTCACTAATGCTAGGTAAAGTTTCAAGATAACGTCAGCAGTTCTGTTACTCACAGACCCAGATATGAACCCAAGAATCCTGTTTGCCTTGTTGCGAACGCTAATACATTGTTTTCTAGGTTTCAAGTCGTTGCTAACAAATACACCTAGATCTTTTTCACAAACTGAGTTTTCTATTTCCGTGTTACCTAGTTTATACTTAACGTTTGTATTCGTCTTCCCTATCTGTAGTACCTGTTTTATCAGTATTAAAATTCATTTGCCAGTCTACTGACCACTCATGTATGGTATCTAGATCTCTTTGAAGGTGTTCAAAGTCACTGTCTGAATTTATCACTCTCCCCATTTTGGTATCATCTGCAAATTTACTAATCCTACTAGTTATGCCTAAATCAAGATCATTAATGAATATAACAAACAGCAGAGGGCCTAATACAGATCCCTAGGGAACTCCGCTTTGACCGCACCCCAGTCTGACTTTAATCCATTTATGCTGACTCTTTGTTTCCTACCAGTTAACCATGACCTAATCCATTTAAATGTGATCCACCTATTCCATGTGCTTCTACCTTCCTTCAATCTCTCATGAGGGACTCCTATCGAATGCTTTACTGAAATCTAAATAAATTATATCATATGACTCTATCATTATCTACCGCTTCCATATACTTCGAGAAAAGCTACAAATTTGTGAGACAAGAACGTCCCTGGGTGAACCCGTGCTGAAAGAATTAATTAAGTTGAATGTTTCATGGCTTGATTTTGTAGCAATAATTGACTCTAACAACTTGCCTATGATTGACGTGAGACGAATGGGACGGTAATTGATGCTATTGATTTATCACCTTTTGAAAATCGAACTACATATGCAAGTTTCAAGCTTCGGCACTAGGCCCGATTCTAATGACTTATTAAATAAAACTGCTAATGGATTACTCAACTCATCTCTACATTCTTTTAATATTCTAGCATATACCTCGTCTGGACCAGGCGATTTATGAGGCTTCAGTTTGTTAATTACTTTAAGCACATCGTTTTAGTAATATTGATATTCATCAACATATTTTCTATACTGTCGTTATATACCTATGAACTTCTGGAAACTGTGCTAGGTTTTCATTAGTGAATACGGGCAAAATATTTAACTACTACATTTCTAACTCATCATCAGTCATTTCTCCTGTCGTAGTTTTAAGGGACCTATTGTTGTCTCTAACCTTTGATTTATACAGTTGATAAAAGCTTTGGGGTTATTTTTCGATTCGTTTGCTACCTTGATTTATAATTTCTCTTTGCTTTACTAATTTCTGTTTTACCTGTCTTTTAGGTTCTGATAATAACCAAGTAAGTGATTTTCGCCTTTCTTAACTTTCTATATACTCTTTTTTTTCCTAGAAGATCTAAGAGTCTATATTCATCCATTTTGGTTGGTTCCGTATCGATCTGAATTTCTTTTAGGATGGTTTATTTGGGCATCAGTAATTAGTTGTTTCAAAAAATTGTCCTGTACTTTTAGAAGCTCTTCAGATTCATAGTCACCTACAATGTTGTCCCAGTCAATATTTCTGAAGTTGAAATCCCCATAATGCACAGGTTATATATTTTGCTGCTCTACTCATTTCCTGCCATATGGGCTGAGCTGCTTCTTTCCCAAGACTTGGGGCCTGTTAATCTCCTTCCTTTTCTCATTCCTTCCTATTTCTCCCTTTATTGAATTATTTATACAACATTTTAATGTATCCTTGAAGAAGAGTGTGACCCTCCTTCCTACCTTCCTGTCCTTGTGTGTGGTAATACTTTGATAAAAAGTTCTTGCTTTCGCCAAATTCATGCAAGTTTCGGTGATTGCTATGACGTCTACATTCTCGGTACATACAACCGCTCTCAGCAAGTCTATTTTATTTCTAACGCTCCTACTGTTTGTATAGTATACATTTAAACCTACCCTTCCCTGGTCCTGTTTTACCTGTTGATGGCTCTAACAAGGGAGTCGACAGTGTTGACATATCCAGAGCATTTTGCAATTTGGAGAAATTCAGTAATTTGACAAGTGAAGAAGTGAACATGTGTAAAGGTATTGTGTGTTCTTCTATGTCTAAGCCTTGTATTCCAAACTGTCCAGAAAGATTCACCAAAGCAATCCAAACCATTTTATGTGATGCTGCAACATATTCTAAGCTCATAAATAATCCTCTCAACACAGTTAACACCCAGATAAACAAAAAACTTAAGTCTCTATTGAGAGGCAAAGCTACTCTCATTAAACATCTTACTTCCACGTCCCCTCCACTGCCGTACATGTACGGATTAATCAAGACTCACAAGCCTAATAACCCAGCAAGACCCATCATTAGCTCAGTTGGGTCAATCTCTTATAAATTATCTAAATGGTTAGTTTCTTTACTAAATCCCCTAGTTGGCAACATTTCTAACTCTAATATCAAGAATTATATGGATTTGTTTGATAAACTCAATAACTTACACATTAATTATGATTTTAAACTGGTCAGTTTTCATGTAACATCACTCTTTACAAAGGTCCCAGTTGATGATTTACTGGAGTTCCTCATAGACTCCCTGGATAATATTTCATTGCCCGTCTCGAAAGACGACTTCATCGAACTCATCAAACTATGTATTAAGGATTGTAAATTTGAATTCAATGGAGAACATTATGCTCAAAAATTTGGTATGGCAATGGGTAATCCACTCTCACCTGTATTAAGCAACCTATATATGGAATTCTTTGAAAAGAAACTATTAAGTAATATTTTACCACCTTCAGCAGTCTGGTTTAGATATGTAGATGATGTATTATGCCTCTGGTCAAGTAATGAGGACCTAAAAGCTTTCCTGCCACAACTTAATAACTTAACCCCCTCGATCAAATTCACTGTGGAATTAGAGCATGACTGTAAATTGCCATTCCTAGACTGTCTGATACACAGAATATGCAACACCTTTAAGTTCAGTATTTATAGAAAACCTACTAATGTGTGTTCATACATTCATTATTATTATGCCCACCATAATAGAGTCAAACAGTCAGTATTTTCAACAATCTTTTTACGTGCTTTGAGAATTTGCAGCCCGGAATTCATTGATGAGGAATATTAATATATC
Source organism: Homarus americanus (assembly GCF_018991925.1). Classification (NCBI taxonomy): domain Eukaryota; kingdom Metazoa; phylum Arthropoda; class Malacostraca; order Decapoda; family Nephropidae; genus Homarus; species Homarus americanus. The sequence continues at coordinate 2,608,565 of NW_024736071.1, forward strand.
TATAATATTGGCTCAAACCTTAAATACCCTAGATCTTTCATAGACAAATGCCTGAACATTACTAAGAAATCTTTTTATAGAACTGATCTCAAGCCCACCCATGACCATAAGAATCTCTTAGTATTACCATTTCACAACAATTTCTCTCAAATTCCTTTACAACTAAAAACCTGGAACGTCAATGTGGCATTTAAAAACTCATGCACTGTTAAACATATGTTAATCAAGAACTCCCCCAACAACACAATTGGTTGCATTTATAAAGTTCCTTGCAAGGAATGTAATATGTTTTACTTAGGCCAGACAGGTAAAGATCTTGTAACTAGACTTAAACAACATAAATATAATGTTAGGACAGGCCAGGAATCCAATGGTCTGTTTGTTCATTTGAGGGATAATATGCATTGCATTGACTGGGATAATGCCTCCTCAATATTACCTTGTAATTCAATTGACATTAGGAACATTATAGAATCTAGTCTCATTAAACATACCGAAGCAGTCAACATGAATTTGAGTAATGGCATGTACAAACTGGACAATTTTGTAATTAAGAAGATTTGTAACCAGGTGAGAAGGTTGGGTCACCTTACCCTCTGACCTGACTACCGACCGTTGCGGTGCTTTTTAAAGATTAGTAGGGTCATTACCTAATACCTGACCATTGTGGACCTGATCTCACCCTCCTCTGTATATATACACCTTGTTTTGTACTTCTCCTTAGTCTGTACTCACCCCTGAAGATGTGAATTACACGAAAGCGCTTGGGAACTTCGTGTTTTCTTTTCCTTGTGGTTATCAGCATATACCTATCATATATATATATATATATATATATATATATATATATATATATATATATATATATATATATATATATATATATATATATATATATATATATATATATATATAGGTTACGTTACGATAAGTTTAGGTTTAGGAGGGAGATAGGAAGAAACTGGTTCACAAACAGGGTGGTGGACGAGTGGAATAAGCTTAGCAACTTTGTAGTAAGTGCTGGAACTCTGGAAAGTTTCAAAAGTAGGCTAGATAGATTCATGGATGATAGAGAGTGGTATTAACTCTCGACAGGAGCTGCCATGCACAGGCCAACCGGCCTATTGCAGACTCCTTATTTTCTTATGTTCTTATGTTCTTATGTTAGGTGTATAAGTGGGGTGAGCAAATGTTTCAAAGGGAGTGTATATTACACTGGTCAACATAAAAAAAATTCTCATGGTTCTGGATCAAAACAGTCTGATTCTAGTGTAATTGTATGTGCTGAACTCAATTATGACATTCGTATAGCTGTATCAGGCTCAGTTTTCCAGAACCAGCATATCTATATATTTAGTGTACCATGCTATTCATACTGTAATTTATATGCTCACTGGTTCCACTTATGCAATTATTTTGTCCTGATTTGTGCTTTTTTGTTTGTTTCAGTTTGGTGATTCATGATATTGCATATCTACACCTGCATGATTTGTAATTATTCTGAAATTAACAAAACATGGAACGTCGCAAGTGTGTGAACGGTGCTGACAGTTTTTGCTACATATGTGGTGCCTTCACTCCTGGTAGCCTCAAGAAACCAATCACAAAAGCTGTTCGACTGAACTACAAAAGTTACTTCAAATGTCATTTGGGTGACCAAGACAAGAAATGGGCACCTCATGTAGCCTGTAAGTCTTGTGTTAACCACCTGAGCGAGTGGATGTGTGGTAAACGAAGTTCAGGAATGCCGTTTGCTGTACCAATGATATGGCGTGAACCTAAAGACCACAGTAGTGACTGCTACTTCTGTCTCACAAATATTAAGGGAATAAAAATCAAGACACGAGGCAAGGTACAGTACCCCAATATTGCTTCTGCAATCCGACCAGTACCGCACAGTGCTGAACTTCCAGTCCCAAATCCACCGACTGAACAAGAATTGAGTGATTCCGATTCTACCTCTACCTCAATGGAAAACGACTACCAGGATGACTCTGAAAATACCAGGCCTAAACTATTTACTCAAGAAGCGCTTCATGATCTCATCAGGGACCTAAACTTGTCAAAAGAAAAGGCTGAAGTTTTGGGATCCAGACTAAAGCAGCGTAACCTGCTAGAAGATGGAGTGCATATCACTACAGCGCGTTACCGACATAGACAGCTGTCTGCATTTTTCAAGATGGCAAACAACCTTTGTTATTGCGAGGACGCAGTATCTCTCATGCAACAACTCTGCAAGTCTGAAACATACAAGACAGAGGATTGGAGGCTGTTTATAGACTCAGGAAAAGACTCTCTGAAAGCTGTTCTTTTACACAATGGCAATCGGCTTCCATCTGTCCCAATAGCACACGCAACAAAAATGACTGAGAGCTATGAAACAATGAAAATTCTGTTGGCCGCTATAGAGTATGAGAAACACCAGTGGAAGATATGTGGCGATCTCAAAGTCATCAGTTTACTACTGGGCCTTCAGAGTGGCTACACAAAGCACATGTGCTTTTTGTGCTTGTGGAACAGCAGAGCTGATGCAGAGCACTATGTGAGAAAGGATTGGCCGACAAGACCAAGAGATGCGCCTGGAAGGTTTAACTGTGCTCACAATCCGCTTGTAGATCCAGAAAAGATATTTTTGCCTCCACTGCATCTAAAGCTCGGTTTGGCTAAAAATTTCATCAAAGCTATGGATCAATTCGGTGCTGGGACTCTATACTTATCTCAGAAACTAGGTGGTGTGGTTTCCGAAGCCAAGTTGAAAGCAGGTGTCTTGAATGGACCACAAATTCGTATACTAGTTAATGATAGCGAATTCACCAAAACATTGAACCCACTGGAGAAAAAAGCATGGGAATCATTTGTCAATGTGTCAAAGAATTTTCTTGGAAACTATCGTGCTGACAACTACAAAGAAATCGTAACAACCATGCTTCAGAATTATCATGCATTGGGAGCAAGGATGTCCTTGAAATTGCATTTTTTCCACTCTCATATTGAATTTTTCCCAGGTAACCTTGGAGACGTTAGTGATGAACACGGCGAAAGATTTCATCAAGATATCGCCATAATGGAGAGCAGATATCAGGGACAATTCAGTCTTAACATGATGGGCGACTATTGCTGGACACTGCAACGAGAAGAGAGCAAGCTGTACAAGAGAAAGAGTAAAGTTCAGAAGCACTTTTAGAACTTCATATTTTGTCATTATAAAGGAAATGAACTTATGTTTTTTGGTACAATTTTTTTTGAGCTTATCTGTGATAGGTTTAAAATTGTATCTTGCATGACGCGATAATGTTACTATATTTACTATTTTTTTATTCATTAAGAAAGTAGGTCTGATGGTAGAATGAAACATCCAATTAATATTCATTAATATGAAATTAGTCATGAAAGCACAGTCACATGAGATAATCTCATCTTTTGCACGACACGTGATGGAATATTAAATATTTGTACCTATTGCTTTTTTTTATAAAACCTGGTCTGATAGAACAAAACAAATATCAGATTCGAATTCAGCAATATGAAATTAGTTGTGGAGCATGATCTCATATGTGAACCATTTTGGCTGTTGACCAGTGTTATAAGTATAATAAGGACTGGAGGAGTTCATATTAAATGCTACACTTGTCTATTTTGTTGATTACTGTGGGGTGTATTTGTCTATATAAGACGTATAACCATAAATCAAGGAGGATTTATCTGTAACGCCTCAAAACATGCAGAATTTTGTTCCATCTTAAAATTATTTTGTGTCTGTCTTTGGCTGTTCCTGTCGTTCTAACCCTCATGTTCTTATTAATATTATTGTCGGATGGAACCTCCTCACATTCACCAAGGATATAAATATAAACCATATATATATATATATACATAAAAACTGCATTAACAATAACTTAATGTATCCACTATAAACAATGGCCGTAACTGTAATGATAGTTAATTCACACCCAAATCAAATGTAAAACTTACTTACTTACCATGGCTGCGGTTTTGTTTTATCTCACTTGGGGTCGACACTGCTTCATTTTGGGAGGGAGCGAACTTTTGACCCCGACTATACAGTAGCTATACGCCTGAAGAGCTGACACAAGGAGAAGAACAGGTGGGTGGTGAAAGCGTGGATGTCCTTCTGGGTAAAACGGCTACTACAGATGGTGGGGAACGTGGAGTTACAAGCACAGGAAGACCCGTAAGGCTCATCATGGGTGACACAACTTTGCAGAGTGTAACCTCTCTGGTGAGACGAGAAGGCACCTCAGTGTGTAAATATAAGCGGGCACTGTAAGTCGACCTATAAGTAGTCACTCAACCATGGCGACGCCTCCACTCGTATGCCTCCTCTCAAACGATCTGCGAAGGCACCACGGAGAGAGTGATGAGGTGGAACACAGGGTAAGACCAGCTGATCAGTTTTATCAGTCGACGGTGCCTCATATCATGAATAATAAGCTATAACAAAACATATTCCTTTAGGTCTAGTTTGACAATATTTGTTTTCATTGATGAGTCACAAAAGATTAACAAGAATATTACAACATAAATCACCACATACTCACAGGAAGTGGGTTAATCATGTCGCTCAGAGTCTAGGAGTATACAACCCTAACCATTCCTGTGGCTTGCGATACAGTCAGCGCATGCACAGCAACTGGATACAATCAGCGCATGTGCATCAAATAGATACAATCAGCGCATGCGCATCGACTGGTTCAGTTGGAGCTAACAGACAATACAATACAAGATTCAAATGAAAATTTAAAAATAAACCCAACTCCAAACAACATTTACACGAAATATTGAATTGTACCGTAGACCCCTCACAAACAATGTCAATGGGTAGAAATTATTTATTTTCACTGTAGTGGGGTTGCTTCCTCCTCAGTTCCCTTCATCAAGCTGATAAATAAGATAAGAAGAGATGACCAATGATTGATGTAAGTTGTGTTAGTGAGGTGTACTTGAAGCACATTAAAGAACATTCTGGAAATTTGTGAGTTATAATTTACACAAATGACTTTGCTGTCCGCTGAAAATCTTTAGAGCTGTTTGGGTTACTATTTTCACATCGTTTGTGAGTTCGGTCTGTATATCTGTTTGAATGATGCAAATTTTAGAGGGTAGAAGTATGATGGGTCTTGATTCTATTTCACTGATTTGAACTGCACAAAGAGCAGCTAAGTTGAAAAAGTTATGTCATTCTTCCTGGAAATGTTTGGAGGGTTAAGTCGTTCTTCCAAGTCATACTGGAAGTCTTGGGTAACACTTACAGGATCTGTTGATAAGCAGAAGTAGGTGTAATGCTCTCGGCTTTGATCAGCGACCCATCAGTATTGATTTAGTGCTCGGTAATGTGACCCAGCGACTCCTAGAGTGTGTTGACAGGGATCCAAGCAAGACCTATTGAACAGACCCGAATAGTCATGAATTTAGATCAGAATTGACTCCATAGTTATACTAAGACACAAGAATTTCAAGGCCAATATAGGAATGATGGAATGGAGAGAAGGTATGTTGATGTTTCCTACGGGCAGGATAAATACGGGTAGGAATATGAAAGATTATGAGAAGATAATGAAGACGATGGACAGCAACAAAGATTTTTTTTTTTTTAAGAATTAGCGAGGACAAGACGTCGAGGAGAAAGACAACATATTATAGCGAATAAAAACGTGGGAGAGAAACCAAAGAACAGGGTAGGGCAAGAGGTAAGGAATAGGAAGAACAAGGAATAGGTGAAATTCGGTTGAAATTTGGAATAAAGAAAGCTTTTAACTAATCAGAGAACGAGTGAAAGTGACAAAGAAAATATAAACATTATAAAGCTGTACAAGAGAATAAATACAGATGTGGGTAAGAGTGATGTGTATTTATTTAGCTGTGGTTCTCTGATTCAGAAAACTAGATGTAAATAAAATGAAATATAAAGTGTAATGAAACGTACATAGACGCAAACGAGAATTAGTACCTGAATATCATTACCTAATAAATAATTAAACGAAGAGAAAGAAAATATTTGTTTTTAATTAAAACGTAAGTCAAGATAAAAACAAAAATTAACATAAGGTATACAGGTAAAATAGATGTAAGCGAGAATAACTTTTATATACTCGTGTCTCTTTAATTAATGAAACGAAGAAAACAGGAAATAGGAAAAAAATATAAACATGAGATGCGACAAAATTAATAAAAGATGTATGAGAGAATGACGCGTGTAAACCTGTGTCTCGTTAATTAGGGTAAAACACTTTAGTTAAACAGAGTAAAAGATATATTGTGAAGGGAGCCACGTCATCCATCAAGTCACACCAAGAGAAAAATGTCTTGAATATTTACCTGATATGATTGATGTAGGTGGAGGGGGAAAATGTATCCATTTTTCATCTTGGACGAGGGAAAGGAAGCGTGTAAGAGAGAAAGAAATAAAGAGAAAGAGAGGGATATATATATATATATATATATAATGACATGGGAAAAATGAAGATACTGCGCGTAAGAGATGTAACTCAATTTGTAGAGCGAATGATATGTAAAGAAAAATATAGATGGTTGTGAAGTTTGGCAAAAATAATATCCTTCTTCTATGTGTTTGTGAAAGATTATATAGAAGAAATATAAAGGCGTGGAAAACCGTTTATGGGGTTAGAATTCCCTAGTGCAAAGTTGTTTAAGGGTTTAGATTCTATTGCATTGATCTGCAAAACTGGATTAAGGATCCGAGTCCTGTGGCCAAATTTCGACGAAATCCTCCACTCCGTTCGTAGAATAGCAAAAACAGCATCACAATTTGATGAGAAAAGACAGGAATAATACAGTACAATCGCTAGTGATTCTAAGAGGTAAGGCATAGGTTAGAGTACAATGATACACGTTCGATATAATATTATCACGGTATCATTCACTTCCTGAGCAATGTGAAAACAGTTAAAAATAGGACGTACGCGAGAGCTCCTACAGGTGTGTGAGTGTGTGTTATGGCCTACTTCTTTTGCACTTTGACAATTTTGTAACCTCTACACCCCTCTCGGCAGTTATTATTGTTCTGTTGCGTCTTGCTCTCTATAGATATTCTAATATTTTGTCATTTCCCCTTCTTTTTATTCATGTTTTCTTTCAAACAACCTCAATTTTCACTTTTTTCTTATTTGTTTCTTCTTCTTCTTCGTCATTTTTTTCCTATATTTTTCTTTTTCTTCTTTTTCTTTTCTTATTTTCACTTCACATTCTACACCTCTGTCACTTTCCAAGTCCCCATCAGGTTACTCTGCCTCAGGGTACTCAAGCTTTATGATTGGTTAACCGTAAAGCTGGTAGTGTTTAGACTTCGTGATTGGCTATTCGTGAGGTCTAGAAAAACTCAAGTTAGTGAATGTTTACCATCAGTCCTAGGAATACTCAGACATTATGATTGGTTGACTCCTAGACCTAATAATACACAGACTTTGTGATTGGTTACGCAGCCTATTATACAATGGTGGGCTGGTTCTTTACTAGAGTGAGGTAGGAGCGGCCTCTACACCCCATAGTTCATTCCTAACATTTTCTATTCTTTCTAATTAATCTTCTGGTGAGAAAAGGCTTGGAGCATCCACTCTCGTTAACTTCATCTCTTGCCCCTGAAAAACCTTGGAAACACAAAATAAATTATTTCCGGGCGTTCCTGTTGGATCATCGTCACCAAAAGCTCCAACTGCATTGCCTCCGTGCTTGCTGGCAGTGTGCCACCGAGAGCTAGCAGGTACTATCCGAACAAAAAAGCGCCTTGGACATTAGACAGGATGGAAAGCTTAAAAATGAACAAACATAAAATAAAGACTGGAACATGGAATATGAAGACATTATATGAAGCTGGTATGTATGCAAATGCTTATAGGAAAATGAGAACATTACAGTGGGACATTCTGGGATTAAGTGAAGTAAGATGGACAGGTTCAAATATCATTAGCGGTGAATATTCACACTTCATATATTCAGGTGGTGAAAAACATGAGAGGTAAAAGGATATTGAGCAATGTCAGATTGAGCTTTATTTGTCAAGTTTAATGCTTGGTAATAAAGTTGCTTTATGCACCAACAAATGAAAGTGAAGGTGTAGTCTTAGAAAATTATTATTAAAATTTAAAGAAAGCAAACGACACCGTAAAGTAAGATAATTGCAAATACATGGTTTGAACAACACCCAAGGAACCTCTATACGTGGGTCTCACCCCAGGATAATGTAAACAACTTAGTCAGGAATCATATAGATAACATTTTAATTCAGAAAAGATTAAAAAATTGTATAACCCGAACAAAGACCTACCCAGGGCACATTGTGGGTCAGACCACGTCCCAGTAATGAGTTTAGTATGGCTAACATTTCAAAAACTAAAAAAAATAATTATGAATAAATCAAATGGGATTAGGGAAAGCTCAAAACAAGGGCAGAGTGACTTTGATAAACAAGACTCAGGCTAACAATTTAATAATTGCAAGGGAACAATGTTAGCGACTGGGGAAAAACTTATAGGACATAGGAGGAACGAAGCTAAAAGTAAGTGGATGACAAAGGAAAATATAAAGAAAACAGATATACAAAGAAAGAGGATAAGAAGAAGTGAGACTTACAAAGAAATATAATAGCGAAATTAAAAAGGAAGGTAGACAGGCCAAGGCAGATGATGTTAAAAGGAAATGCAAGGATATAGAAGATAATGACAGAAAACATAACTAGGAAAATGCAGAAAATGATTAAACAAATGAATCCAAAAGATAGAAAATAAATGGGGTGGGACTATTAAAAGCATAAATACAATAAGATACTGTTTGGGGAAGAAGTTTCCAATTCTGGAAACAGAAATTAAGGTAGTAGGCAGCTCCCAAACAGGGAGGTGCTACCGCCTGGGAAGATATTGGAAGCATAATGTATTGTCTCATGGTAGACCCTGCTGCCATATGGCATCACGAAAATTGTGACCAAGTCCCAGGCTGCTGATCTGACTTTCTGCCTCATTTACACATAATTGCAGGGTCTCATTTGTATCTCTTACTATTGACAACACAACATACATATATTGTTTCTCAATTTTGATCTTTTTTTTTTATTTCCTTATGGTTCTTTATTATTATTATTATTATTATTATTATTATTATTATTATTATTATTATTATTATTATTATTATTATTTTATTATTATTATTATTATTATTATTATTATTACAATTTCGCCCCCCAGGCCCCGATGTGGATCAGTGACCTGTGCCCAGGTCACTGGGCACAGGTCACTGATCCACAAAATTTATAAAACAAATGGGCAAGAATGAGATCAGATCTTTGACTAAAATATGTAATTCTATACAATTCAAAGGAGACATTCCCAGTGACTTAAAAATAAATCAGTGTTTGTTTTATTACCTAAAAACCTAAGAGTGCACTCAGCTTAGAACAATAAGCTTAATAAGTCATGCCTACAAAGTTTTATTAAACATAATTTTAAGTAAAATAGAATTTAGAATAGAAAATGAGTTATCTGAGGAGCAAAATGGATTTAGAAAGGGAACAGGAACTAGAGAAGTTATATATGGTTTGAAAATATTGAGTGAAAGGGCTTTAAAGGTCTTAGGAAATTTTGACACCTTCTTTGCTGATTTTGAAAAAAAGGCTCTTGATAAGGTAAAAAAAACACATTGAACTTGTAGAGAAATTCGAATTTTAAAGATTCTTTACAGGCATGAGGCTACAGTGTTAGTAAATAATGAACCTGCTAATTGGTTCACAGTTAGACATAGAGTAAGGCAAGGCTGTGTTCTATATCCGACATTGTATAATACATATTCAGAATTCTTAATGAGAGAATTTATAAATGATAATGAAGGACTAAAAGTTGCTGATAAAGCTATAAGAACAGTATTATCTGCATAGCGTATAAGCAGATGACACTGCTCTTATCACAGAGAGTGAAGAGGCATTACCAAAACTCGTTAACATATTATTGGAAAAAGAGGTTGTTTTCAAATTGGAAATTATTCTTAAAATAAAACTTATGGTCGGCAACAGAGAACATAAACAAGTGGAAAATTGTGTGTATTTGGGAAGTAACATTATCTGTGCTGGGAGATGTACGGAAGAAATCTAAACAAGAATAGGGGAAGCAAAAACAGCAGTTAATAACATAAAAGATTTAATGAAAATGGACATTAACTTCAATTTGAGAAAAAGGCTGCTGACAGGCTTATATGGACACTTTTAGCAGACACCAGAAAGAGGTTTAAGGACTTTGAAAAGTGGTGCTATAGAGGAATGCAAAGATTAAGCTACACTGACAGGAAAACAAATGAAGAAGTACTAATATTAGCAAAAAGTTTAAGACAAATATTTTAAATGTATTGAAAAAGAAGAATGAGTTACTTTGGTCAAATAATTCATATAATTAGGGATAGGGAGACAATAATAGAAACAAATGGGCATAGTTGACGGTAGGGGGGCCTGGGGAAGGTGGAGACTGGGGTTGATGAATGGAATTAAAATCTTGGTCCCCAGAGACATACAAGACCTTAGAGGATTGGTAAAAACAGCCCGGGAATGTTTAAAGTGGAGGGCTGTGGTCGCCAACCCTCAGATATGAGGACGGTACTCTGATTGATTGACCCAGCCTGTCGTACTTATTGATAGGTTCCCAAGTCAGACATACAAAATATATTCCCACAGCTTTTCACAACAAACCGAGACAAGACCTCAGCAAGAAAAGACTTTCGTATTATTTGGGAGCAAGTGGAGTCTGTGGGGCTCTATCCACCATCTCCCATCCCTCTTAAGAAGCTAAACCTCCTCGTCCTGAAGAAGTTATTTTGCTTCTTCCGGTATAGACGGGGTTATGAAGGTCGTCCGCCAACCGAGTGGTAAACTGGGGGCAGGCTGAACAGATGAAGGGAGTTACGTGCCTCAGTGAAGTCCCCGTTCAGTTGGATGTCAATCTCGTCGATAACGCGGCGAGGGGAGTTATCTCCCACGCCGAGGTACAGCATATGAAAGAAAACGAGATACAAGAACTACGTGGACCGGAAGATAAAGAAACCAGACGGAGAATCCACCTTAGCTGTGGTTGGATTCCTCCACAAATTACCCGAAACGATTACACTGAGATGAGATACCGTTCCAGTGAAGCCGTACTTACCAAAACCTACCAGGTGCTACAATTATCAGCGCTATGGACATCCTGTTAAGAATTGGCCGGGCTCGGGAGATCTGTGCCAAGTGAGGGACAGCCGGGCACCAGCACACCACGTATCCGGCAACACGGAAGAAATATGCAGCTTTTGGTGGCCCTCACTCTTCCTCTTACTGGGAGTGTCCTAAGTGGAGGGAGGAATGCAGGGTAGCTAAGCTGCGATCCAAGAAACGAAGAACCAAGTAAAAAGAACTAAGAAGACGAAGAAAACGAAGAACCAGAAGAACAAGTAGAACAAGTCAAGAAGTGTGGAATTAAAACACAAAAAACAACAACAAGAGGAAGTGGTCAAATTAACAAGTCTACGGCCGTAATAACAGCAGCATTTGACGGCCAGGAAACGAAATCAAACAAGGAAGTTTTCACAAACAACAGAGGAAATGATAAATTCTTTTTCATTGACTTTCACGGTCAGATTATATATTGTTCACTGCATAATGAAATCGACTTAGAAATGAGTTGCTTTTCCGCAAGTACTGTAAATATGATTTTTAAAAGAAACCAGTGCACTCTTTAATTTCAACTGTCCTCACTTAGCGAATGATCTGATATCGTTTAAAAAATAATCTTTGGGGTTTTGCGGCGCTACTGAAATACAAAGAATTTAAGCTGATTTTTATTTACTTTGCGAGATTGTAACAAATTTATCGCGTACTTTCAGCAAACCATTAATAAAGCGGCCTCATACGTTTTTATGAACATTGTTGTCCATGAAGTGTTTGGGTAAGCTTAACAAAGAATAAGTTAAATTTAGGTGTATAATATCATCTGAAAAATTAAAGTTTTATTAGCGCGTGAAACTTTTTCATCACTGAACGTCCTACGATGGACAATTGAGAACACAGGGGGGTGTAATTTCTTCATAGGGTATTTGCAGAATTAAAATCCATTCCATTTGTTTCTTATTCATATAATTTTTTAATATTGGTAAAATGACAAGAGGTAAGCATCTATCTTAAAGTTGACTGTTGTAGAAACGAAGCTCAGTGAACTTTGCATGATAATCCTAGAAGTTAAAACACTCCAATGAAGAAAAAGGCCAACAAACAATGACACGTAATGAATATGGAATAAAAATAACAAATATAATGGAATGAATATTATTGTAATCGTTTTGTATGTATTAACGCCAAGGTGGAGAAGAGAAAGCTGAGAAAACGTACAGTACGTCGAAAGAAAACATAATATGACATTAGGAATGGATGGTGACTGGTAGCTAAACACAATTGGTGATTGGAGGACCGAGATTGAGGGAAGTCTAGTGCCATTAAACAGATTGTTAATACTGGAACATGAGGAGAAAGTAGAAGCATTATAAATTAAATTCCCTGTAGATATTTGATATAAAATATGACAACAAAGTTAAGAGGCTTAGAGAGGGAACACCGGGAGAAAAACTAATGGCTATAATCAAAGCGTTCACCAGCGGTTGCAGGTATTACTAATGCGTTCCTCCAACACAGAGATCTACATAAATATACAGAGTGTAGCCAGATGGGAAGGTAAAAGAGATAGAGAGAGGACATTGATCTCTTTTTGATGAGATTTTGATGGGCATTGGACAGACTAGAAAGCCAATGTGAAGCTTAGCTGGTCTGGTTATATGTAAGTGATATATAACTAATAGTAACTTACCTGTAGGTATAAATGGAATGGGTAGGGGAGAGTAAGACGGATAAATACCCGTGGAGTTCAACAGTGAAAGCATAAATTAAATTCCCATGAACAAATTAGGATAAAATTTTTCAAGGCATTTAATCAGAACCGAGGAACAAGGTGTATGTACTGAGGTATTTTCATTTCCACATCGGAACAGTAACATTAAGTGAGAGATACCATGAAATATGTCGTGTAGGGTGATGTTGGAACGTTTGTGAAGAACACTTGAACAAATACGCCAGTTACTGTAGATGGATGACGAGAGAGCCAGCAAGGCAGAAAAATAATGATGTACAAAAAACTGGAACTTCTTTATTAATAACGATCACAGATTTTAAGCTAGAAAGCTGAACCTATGTATAATTACCTAAATAACCCAGACAATACCCAGGAACGTCTAAATTGAGGAGGAAAGTCCACTCTGCGGGGCCGACCATAGTTTTTAACATTGAGAGCTGAAATTTGGGTGTGCTTATTTGTTCCCTGTGCACTTTTGGCCAATGACGAACGTAGGCTATGAGTTGCCCCGATAATTCCAGGAGTGTGGCAACTATGGGTACCCCAAAGAGTTAAGGATGAAACATAGGGTTAATACGAAGGAATGGTTTGTGATTGCAGAGATGGAAGTAGACGAAAAGTTTGGGACAATCGTGAATATTTTTTTTTGTGTGGTGCAACAATACAAACGCAGGATAAGTGTCTTTAAAAGTAAGAGTATAAGATGACGAAGTGCACTAGAACCAGCGAGAAGATATCTCTGATAATATTGACATACTCTACAAGATGTGCTTATTATTGTGGTGAGACAGTGGTAGAAAGAAGAGGAACATATTTAGAAGATTAGAAGACATCAAAATGAATAAAATATAAATATACTGCACGTGTCCACAATTGAAGAAATAATGGAGCATTGAGGGAGATGTCAAAGAGAGAAACATAGCATTATTATAAAGTAAAATTCAAACAAAGTCATTTACGTTTAAGAATATAGTGAATCCAAGAGATTTAATATATATATATATATATATATATATATATATATATATATATATATATATATATATATATATATATATATATATATATATATATATATATCATGTAGATCCACAATGAAAACGTGGATAAGATAAATCTTGATAAAATCACACGGGAAAAGGGAAACAACGGAGCACCTTAGCTTTCGTCTTTACTCAAGACATCTTCAGAGGCAACTGGATTACATGGACAGAGAGAGGCTTAATATGCTTATCATGAGAAATGGCCAAAACTACAAATTTAAGGTATACAGAAAGCCCACACAGGTAGACAGTTTCATACACTTTTTATCGAATCACCTGGAGTCTACCAAAATGTCAGTTTTTTCTCCTATGTTCTTAAGATGTCTGCCTATTTGTGACTCTGAATGTATTGATAATGAATTGAAACACATTCGTTCCATTGCACAAAAACTTGGGTACCCTTCTGTGTTTGTTGATCGTTGTTTTAAAGGGGCTAAAAAATCCTTTCATTCCTTTCAAACCAGGCAAATTCCTACACTTAAGAATATTTTGACTCTGCCCTATCGTAATGAATTTGTCCCGTTAGTTCGGTCCCTCAACCTACTAAATATTAATGTTGTTTTCAAGTATGACTCAACAATTACCAATATGTTAATAAGAAATAGCCCGAGTTTGAATGTAAATGGAAGTGTTTATTGTATTCCATGAAGCAAATGTAATTGTAATTAAGTAGGACAGACAGAAAAAACACTGCAGCTCAGAATCAAACAACATAAGTACAATATCAGAACAGCATCTGAAAGCAGTGCTCTGTTCGTTCATGTTAGGAATAATAATCATCCCATTGCTTGGGAAAAAAGCTTGGAAGTGTTCAAATCATCTTGTGTCACAGATAGACTTCTGGTTGAAGCTAGTTTGATTAAGGAATTAAAATCAATAAACCTTATTGATGGTCAGTTCAAAACTGATAATATGTTACATAAATTTATTTGTCAGTGGCCCAAGGTTAAAAATGCTTTGAAAACCTTGGATCTGATGTAGGATAGTTATTTAGTGGGTCCCTTATTTGTGACCTGACCTGACTAGTCACGTCGCCCCCTTATAAGAACATAAGAAAATAAGGAGTCTGCAAAAGGCCGATTGGCCTGTGGATGGCAGCTCCTGTCGAGAGTTACTACCACTCTCTATCATCCATGAATCTATCTAGCCTCCTTTTGAAACTTTCCAGAGTTCCAGCACTTACTACAAAGTTGCTAAGCTTGTTCCACTCGTCCACCACCCTATTTGTGAACCAGTTTCTTCCTATCTCCCTCCTAAACCTAAACTTATCCAACTTGAATCCGTCCCTCCGAGTCCTATCCTGCTCGGATATTATAAGAACTTTATCTATATCCCCTTTATTGATTCCTTTCACCCACTTAAATACTTCTATCATATCTCCCCGCACTCTTCGTCTTTCTAGGGAATGCAAGTTAAGTTTCTTTAACCTATCCTGATATGGAAGGTTTCTAAGTCCCAGAATCATTTTTGTAATTCTTCGCTGCAACGACTCTAGTGAATTTATATCCATTCTATAATAGGGGCACCAGAACTGAACCGCATAATCGAGGTGTGGCCTGACTAGCGCAAGATATAGTTGCAATAAGACCTCTGCACTCTTGTTACTTACACTTCTAGATATAAAACCCAAGACTCTGTTTGCCTTATTTCAAACATTAACGCACTGTTTTCTAGGCCGTAGGTCCGGGCTTACAAGTACCCCTAGATCTTTCGCAAGTCGACTTCTCTAGGTTGATGTTGTTAAGGCTGTATACATTATAAGTATTTGTTCTTCCAATATTAAGTACGCTGCACTTGCTGGTGTTGAATTTCATTTGCCATTTTTCAGACCACCCCTGCAGTTAATAATTAGATCCTCCTGTAATGCATTTGCATCCTGCCCTGAATTAATTTGTCGCCCTATTTTGGTGTCATCCGCAAACTTGCTTATGTCACTGCTGATATATATACAGTATATATATATATATATATATATATATATATATATATATATATATATATATATATATATATATATATATATATATATATATATATATATATATATATATATATATATATATTATATATTTCATGTAGATCCACAATGAAAACGTGGATAAGATAAATCTTGATAAAATCACACGGGAAAAAGGGAAACAACGGAGCACCTTAGCTTTCGTCTTTATTCAAGACATCTTCAGAGGCAACTGGATTACATGGACAGAGAGAGGCTTAAATATACAGGGTGACCTTAAAAACATGAGGTCAGGTCATAATGATGTCATCCACTAATCCCTACACCAACACACACGTAGAGGAGCTTAAGAGAAGGGGGTGACGTGACTAGTCAGGTCAGGTCAAAAATAAGGGACCCACTAAATAACTATCATACATCTAGATCAAAGGTTTTCAAAGCATTTTTAACCTTGGGCCACTGACAAATAAATTTATATAACATATTATCAGTTTTGAACTGACCATCACTAAGGTTTATTGATTTTAATTCCTTAATCAAACTAGCTTCAACCAGAAGTCTTTCTGTGACACAAGATGATTTAAATACTTCTAAGCTTTTTTCCCAAGCAATGGGATGATTATTGTTCCTAACATGAACGAACAAGGCACTGCTTTCAGATGCTGTTCTGATATTGTACTTATGTTGTTTGATTCTGAGCTGCAGTGTTTTTCCTGTCTGTCCTACATAATTACAATTACATTTGCTACATGGAATACACAAGAAATTTGTTTCAAACATTCCAAAAAGATTCGAAACAGCCTTGATAAATTTGAAAAGAAATAAGAATATCCATATTACCAAGGCTGATAAGTCTAATGCTATTGTAATTTTGGATAAAAGTGACTACAATGATCAGTTTGGCGTCAGTAGTGGGGAAATTTCTTGAATCAATTATAGCAGATAGCATCCGATCGCATCTAGAGAAAAGCAAATTAATCTACGACTCTCAACATGGGTTTACAAAGGGAAAAACTTCTCTAACAAATCTGCTAACGTTTTTTAGGAAAGTCTTCGAGGTAGTAGATAATGACGAAAATTACGATGTGATTTACTTAGACTTTAGCAAAGCATTTGACAGAGTACCGCATCAGAGGCTTCTGAGAAAAATTAAGGCTCATGGTATCGAGGGGAAAGTTTTAAATTGGATAAAATCATGGCTCACCGGTAGAACGCAGAGGGTCAGCGTAGATGGTGTTAAATCTGAGTGGGGCCGTGTAACCAGTGGGGTTCCCCACTGTTCATAATCTACATAAACGATTTAGATACTGGGATCAGCAGTGACATAAGCAAGTTTGCGGATGACACCAAAATAGGGCGGCAAATTAATTCAGGACAGGATGCAAATGCATTACAGGAGGATCTAAATAAACTGCAGGGGTGGTCTGAAAAATGGCAAATGAAATTCAACACCAGCAAGTGCAGCGTACTTAATATTGGAAGAACAAATACTTATAATGTATACCGCCTTAACAACATCAACCTAGAGAAGTCGACTTGTGAAAGAGACCTAGGGGTACTTGTAAGCCCGGACCTACGGCCTAGAAAACAGTGCGTTAATGTTCGAAATAAGGCAAAAAGAGTATTGGGTTTTATATCTAGAAGTGTAAGTAACAGGAGTGCAGAGGTCTTATTGCAACTATATCTTGCGCTAGTCAGGCCGCACCTCGATTATGCGGTTCAGTTCTGGTGCCCCTATTATAGAATGGATATAAATTCACTAGAGATGGTGCAGCGAAGAATGACAAAAATGATTCCGGGACTTAGAAACCTTCCATATCAGGATAGGTTAAAGAAACTTAACTTGCATTCCCTAGAAAGACGAAGAGTGCGGGGAGATATGATAGAAGTATTTAAGTGGGTGAAAGGAATCAATAAAGGGGATATAGATAAAGTTCTTATAATATCCGAGCAGGATAGGACGCGGAGCAACGGATTCAAGTTACATAAGTTTAGGTTTAGGAGGGAGATAGGAAGAAACTGGTTCACAAATAGGGTGGTGGACGAGTGGAACAAGCTTAGCAACTTTGTAGTAAGTGCGGGAACTCTGGAAAGTTTCAAAAGGAGGCTAGATAGATTCATGGATGATCGAGAGTGGTAGTAACTCTCGACAGGAGCTGCCATGCACAGGCCAACCGCCCTATTGCAGACTCCTTTTTTTTCTTATGTTCTTATGTTTCTTATGATAAGATGAATTCATTACTTAGTGATGAAAGCACGTATTGTGAACTTACGAAAGATCCCCTGGAAAATATTAATAAGTTATCTAATTCCAAAATGAAGATGTTATTGAAAAAGAACCCTGATCTCATCAAACAGCTCTCTCAAATCAATCCCACTTTACCTTATATGTATGGATTGATCAAAACACACAAGCTTAACAATCCATTATGTCCTATCGTGAGTTCTGTGGGTTCTGTTACTTACAAATTATCCAAGTGGCTGGTAAAGATGCTATCCCCTCTTACAGGCTAAATATCGAATTCACATACACACAATAGCAGTGATTTAATTGATAAACTCAAGAAACACAGTGAACCTTGCGAATTAATAAGTTTTGATGTAAATTCACTGTTCACTAGAGTACCTGTGAAAGACCTACTTTCATTTCTTAAAGATAAATTACACCTGTTAGATTTAACTATTGAACATGATACTTTCCTGAAATTGTTAGAGTTATGCGTAACTGACAATGTGTGTTTAGAGCAAATGGGAAGTTCTACGAACAAATATTTGACATGAGCATGGGTAATTGTCTTTCTGCTCCTCTAGCCTGTATTTATATGGAGTTTTTTTAGTCTAGATTACTATCCAATATAGTGGACTTTATTCCTCCATGGTATAGATATGTAGATGGTGTTCTTTGTCTTTGGCCTAGAAACTGTGACCCATTGGAATTTTTAGACAAGCTTAATGATATTGTCCCAAGTATCACGTTCAAAATTGAAAGAGAAATAAATGGATCCCTTCCATTCCTTGATATGCTTATCATGACAAATGACCTAAACTACAAATTTAAGGTATACAGAAAGCCCACACAGGTAGACAGTTTCATACACTTTTTATCGAATCACCTGGTGTCTACCAAAATGTCAGTTTTTTCTGCTATGTTCTTAAGATGTCTGCGTATTTGTGACTCTGAATTTATTGACGATGAATTGAAACACATTCGTTCCATTGCACAGAAACTTGGGTACCCTTCTGTGTTTGTTGATCGTTGTTTTAAAAGGGCTAAAAAATCCTTTCATTCCTTTCAAACCAGGCAAATTCCTACACTTAAGAATATTTTGACTCTGCCCTATCGTAATGAGTTTGTCCCGTTAGTTCGGTCCCTCAAGCTACTAAATATTATTGTTGTTTTCAAGTATGACTCAACCATTACCAATATGTTAATAAGAAATAGCCCAAGTTTGAATGTAAATGGAAGTGTTTATTGTATTCCATGTAGCAAATGTAATTGTAATTATGTAGGACAGACAGGAAAAACACTGCAGTTCAGAATCAAACAACATAAGTACAATATCAGAACAGCATCTGCTAGCAGTGCCTTGTTCGTTCATGTTTTCTTCTTTACTTGTGGTTATCAGCATTTATATATATATATATATATATATATATATATATATATATATATATATATATATATATATATATATATATATATATATATATATATATATATGTAACCGGTCGGAATTTACTGGACTTTAATTTCTCACTTGACTTGGGGTTTATTAAAGATTATTAGATGGTAATGGCAGTGGAAGCGCCCCTTTGAGAAAAATCCCGAACCAGCACAAGAACACTTAAATCTACTAAACAAAATGAATTGTCCGTGACCCGTGGAAGGATAGCGTCTGTGATTGGGATGAATGAGACACACTGTAAAATTTAGACACTTATATTTCCTCCAACACTACAAACACAATCAAATAATGGTACACCAATATGCGCACCTCTTAACTTGAACTTAAAACACTACTCTGGGGAATAAAAGTTATACATGATATTGAAATTATTAGAAACTCAGGCAACAATAAATTTAAAGTATTAAGAAATGTTGCTTGCACACATGAAACAGGCCTTAAGGGCTTTCAACAAAATTATATCACCCCAACAGATGCACAATTCCTAACCTAACTTAAACACTACTCTGGGGAACAAAGGTTATACCTGAGATCGGAATTATAAAGAAAAATTAAATGCATTAAAAGAATTAAATCACAGTATCACTCTGGTTCCGCTTAGTGACACAACATTCAAAAAACAATACTATCAAAATTATTTAAGAAATATTAAACCACACACGTCAAGATAACATCAGTAACTGAGAAATGGTATTAACTACACACAAATATAGTCACTATTATTGATATGTTACTGGGTCCACCAATACTCGTGAACCATGCTCCACCCAACTCAACATACACCCGTAATAAGGGAGATAAAATGTTCCTCTAGGTATCT
Source organism: Homarus americanus (assembly GCF_018991925.1). Taxonomy (NCBI): domain Eukaryota; kingdom Metazoa; phylum Arthropoda; class Malacostraca; order Decapoda; family Nephropidae; genus Homarus; species Homarus americanus. Next base: position 2,628,955 of record NW_024736071.1, read on the forward strand.
CCTAGAGTCCTAGACTCCTGGTCTCAGTGTGTGACCATTAATTTACTCAGATAGCCTCAGTGTACTCCCAGTGCGTCCATGGGCAGGAAGAGAGAACGCCAACAGGTGACTATGGCCAGTAGGTAACACTTCTAGCTGACTGAGGACACGTGGTGTTGTGCACCCACGTGGTAAGAACTGATCACCCACTGCTGATGCTGGTCCCGTGTCGTTTTAGTTCTCGGGAGCACTCGTTCACTCAAGAGATCCTTTGCTACCCCGCTAACCAGTGACAAGCCTACACTGATCGTTCCGAAGGCGACAATCGCCAAGCCTCAATCATCAACGGCAGTCTCAAACGGCAGTCAGTCTCTCGCAGCCAACTTCTCGCAGTCAAACTCCGGTCAAGTGGGTTCTGACGGAAACCCTGAAATGAACTCACTGTTAGCTCTTGTTAACTTTACCACTGCCCTATCTAACCCTGTCTGAGATTGAATGAGACTTACTTGTTATACTGCAATAGTGCAACACAGGTGACTAGGCCACGTGACTATTTCTGTGACGGACGCGCAGGGACGTCTTGTTTGTCTGAATGCTTCCCCGTGACTGAGAGAGAGCCCGCCTCGTGTCCTCTCAAGGCGTTAGCTTAGGCCTACGTGACATATTTTCCGCCTAACTAATAACTCCTTGGGACACCCGTAACATTATTCAGACTGATAAACGATCTATAATAATTTCAAATTCAATAATAGTCCCTTAACTTCATGAATCGCATCATTATTAATTCGGCAAATTACATTTAATATCACTTAGGCCTAGTTCCACAACCTCTCGCTATGTGCAGGGAGCGCTCTCTTCCCTCCGACGACCTTGAAAGCTCAGTATCGCCAATGGCGCGGTGTTTGAAATTTCTGAATTTATTAATATTACATATATATATATATATATATATATATATATATATATATATATATATATATATATATATATATATATATATATATATATATATATATATATATATATATATATATATATATATATATATATTGTTACGAGTTGGGGAATTAGAATATAGTTAAAAGTCTACCCAGATCCCAACAGGCAACAACAATAAAAAAACAAAGACAATCGGACTATAAAAGGGTAGACAAAGGATGAGAGTTTTTGTTGTGTATAATAAAGTACCATAAATTCCTTAACAAAATATTTGGCTTTCTATAATTTACCCTTAACCATACTTAACCTAAACATTAACAGTATATACATATTTATACAACATACAACAACTTTGAAGCAAGTGGACGCGGGGAGGCAATATAGGACAACAAATACTTAAGTGCGGAGCTGAGATGGCTGACAAGTAAGGCTGAGTATTGTAGAAGACGGTAGGTAGTCACCGTGCCGTAGGTTTCCGGGATAGGTGATCCTGTGGTCGCTTCCCAGAGTGAACTGAACTCTCCTCGAACTCGAGCTGACAAAGAAGACTTGGAGGAGGTGACGCAACAACCAGGATATGGAGAAGGGAAACCCCGGAGTGGTAACTAAGACGAGTCATACTCGTGTTTCGTCCCTAGATGGCGTTGCTCGTGGTGCTGGGGAGGTAGATCAGGACAATAGATGGCGTGGTTCGTAGTGCTGGGTAGGTAGATCACGACAATTGGTGGCGGGGTTCGTAACAATATATATATATATATATATATATATATATATATATATATATATATATATATATATATATGTGTGTGTGTGTGTGTGTGTGTGTGTGTGTGTGTGTGTAGTAAAACCGAGACAAAATATAAATAACGCGTGTGAATCTCAGGAGGATTTTCCAACCATGAATGTGTGTCAGCTGTACCAGTGCTCTAGACACGAACTGACGTGGTGGCCATCAACACAACAGTGACTCCACGTCTCGTCTCTCTCCATCACCATTGTTGACTCACGGGAGGAAGGTATCGCCTGTCTCCTTGTATCAGTTTACGACTCATCCTGCACCTTCAGGTATTAACACGAATGTTTTGTTGAACATTGAAATCTTAGGTAAACTAAACGTCACTATAAAGATGAATGCGAGAAAGATTGTGTTTTCTTATGCTCTAAAAAAAATTGTAATAGATTGCATATAAAAATAATCATCATATAGGAAGACAGTATAGTACCTAGATGCAGTCCGGTGAAAAGTGTCTCAATTGTCCAGAAAAAATCCACATAGTCATTTTGAGGAGAAAATTTCCTAAAGTAAACCTATCAAAGACGGTACTCTGTCTCTATCTGTCTCTCTCTTCCACTGTCTTTCCTCCTCTGTCTCCCTTCCTCTATCTCTCCTCCTCTGTCTCTCATCCTCTGTCTCTCATCCTCTGTCTCCCATCCTCTATCTCTCATCCTCTGCTTCCTTTCTTTCTCCTCCGCTTTTCATCATCATCTGGTCTCTCTGTCTCTCCCTCCTCTGGTTCCCTTCCCCTGTCTCTTCCCCTGTCTCTCATCCCCCATCTCCCCATCCCCTGCCCTCATCCCCCCTCTGTCTCTCTCTTCCACTGTCTTTCCTCCTCTGTCTCCCTTCCTCTATCTCTCCTCCTCTGTCTCTCATCCTCTGTCTCTCATCCTCTGTCTCCCATCCTCTATCTCTCATCCTCTGTCTCTCATCCTCTGTCTCTCTTTCTCTGGCTCTCATCCTCTGTTTCTCTTCCTCCGTCTTTCATCATCTGTCTCTCTCCCCTGTCTCTCCTCCTCTGTCTCTCTTCCTCTGTCTCTCTTCCTCTGTCTCCCATCCTCTTTCTCTCATCCTCTGTCTCCCATCCTCTGTCTCCCATCCTCTTTCTCTCATCCTCTGTCTCTCATCCTCTGTCTCCCATCCTCTGTCTCCCATCCTCCGTCTCCCATCCTCTATCTCTCATCCTGTCTCCCATCATCTATCTCTCATCCTCTGTCTCCCATCATCTATCTCTCATCCTCTGTCTCATCCTCTATCTCTTATCCTCTGTCTCTCATCCTCTGTCTGCCATCCTCTTTCTCTCATCCTCTGTCTCTCATCCTCTGTCTCCCATCCTCTATCTCTCATCCTCTGTCTCCCATCCTCTATCTCTTATCCTCTGTCTCTCATCCTCTGTCTCCCATCCTCTTTCTCTCATCCTCTGTCTCTCATCCTCTGTCTCCCATCCTCTATCTCTCATCCTCTGTCTCTCATCCTCTGTCTCTCTTTCTCTGTCTCTCTTCCTTTGTCTCTCATACTTTGTCTCTCTTCCTGTGTCTCTCCTCCTCTGTCTCTCTTCCCTCTCTCACTTCATCTGTCTTTCATTTTCTGTCTTTCTTCCCCTTGTACCTACTCATCTGTCTTATCCTCTGTATCTCTCTACCTCTATCTTTCTCCTTCTGTGTTTTTTCTCTTGTCCCACTTCCTCCGTCTCTCTTCATCTGTCTCTTCCTCTATCCGTCTCTCTTCTAGTGCACATATAGTTTTCTGTATACAGTATATCGTATAAATATATTATTCAGAATATATATATATCACTCAATTCTTTGTGTCTACTGGTTAATAATAATTCACTCCTTTACTATATTCTCTCTTGTCCTATCTGAGTCAATCCATATCACACATGTTCTGTTTCGCCTCTTCTACACTCCGCGCACTTCCTCAGAGCCTTTGAGCCAATTATCCAGCAGCCAGCGTGTCGTTCCCTGTCATCTATACATCCACCCTGTGACTGACGACCCCTTGTGCCTAACTGGGGGACCCACCAGCTGATCAGAGGCAGACCTGTCACCTCCACTCTCCTCCTGCACCACTTCCAACCTTCCTCATTCCCGCGCCATTTTTAATTCTCCACTTCCCTACTTCTTTATTCCCTCCTCTTCATGTATTTTCCCGTTTCTTCTCGACCTTCACCCTCTAACTCCACATACTTTCTTCTCCTCCTTATCTCCTCACCCTTTCCTCTCCTCCATCACCTTCTTTGTTTCTTTTCTCCTTATCTTCCTACCACTCATTCTCCTCAACTTTGGTCCTAACCTCTCCTGCTCTCTACTATCTCACGCCTCACACACTTTTATCCCATTATTTTTCTATATTCTTACCTCCCACCATTTCACCTCTCTTAACCTCTCCCTCTTCATCAGTTCTCCCCATAAACATCACCTGTTTACCTCCTCGCCTCCCTACTACTTCTTCATCTCTCCAGCTCTCCACCACCTCACTCCCTCACCTCTCCATTGCTTCAACATCTTCTGATACACATCTCTCTCTCTCTCTCTCTCTCTCTCTCTCTCTCTCTCTCTCTCTCTCTCTCTTTTTTCTCTCTCACTGGTGCAATTCGTATCTCCTCTGTGCAAATAGTCAGTCAGCGGAGTTGCAAGTTTAAGTTCCTCACTCATCGCTGCCTGCTGGTTGGACTCCTCTTTGGTTCGTATGACTTAAATCACAATTGTATCATATTAAATATCTGTGTATCTTTGTATCTTATAATTTGTATTAATTTTTTCTTCAAGCTTTCATGTTTGTGTGTGTGTGCTTGTGTGTGTGTGTGTGTGTGCTTGTGTGTGTGTGCTTGTGTGTGTGCTTGTGTGTGTGTGTGTGTGTGTGTGTGTGTGTGTGTGTGTGTGTGTGTGTGTGTGCTTGTGTGTGTGTGTGTGTGTGTGTGTGTGTGTGTGTGTGTGTGCTTGTGTGTGTGTGTGTGTGTGCTTGTGTGTGTGTGCTTGTGTGTGTGTGTGTGTGCTTGTGTGTGTTTACTAGAACAATACTCATGCTCTTTGAACTAATATACCTGAATAAGTTTTTTTTTTCTTCTGCTCTATTGTATTCATTTTATTTTTATCACGGAAACTTTTTTTTTCTCCCTTCATTCGATTATAACCTTTCCCTTCACTTATTCGCTTTATTATTTTCAACTTTCTTTCTGTTTTTGCTTTCTTTTCAAATATGATTTGCTATGTCATTCAAATGCTTGCAGAAAGGCAGCCACAGAGACAGGGCGAAGAGAAAGATAGTGAGAGAAAAGAACGAGAGAAAAGTTGGCCTACACAGGACTAAGTGTTTCACACTGATGTCTTTCTACCATAAATGAGTGTGAATATTGATTGATTTTATGAAAGGATGAGTAAATTTATGATATAATCATTGATTTTGTTTTAAGTTTATTAGATGGTTGCTGCCGACGATGACAGATTGAATCTCAGATCAAACACGCATGGACAACATGGAAAAACTGAATTTTTCTTAGATGTCCTCGAGGTAACTATTTCATGTTGACAACGCCTCTGTATAACTTGTATCACTGGAATCATCTCACTGCGTAACTCTGCAGAGCATTGTACACACCCTGCATATATTAATAGTAATGATAATTAGAAGCTTAGTGAAGAGTTAAACATTACCATGATATAGTAAATTTATCCTCATTTTTATCCTTACGATGAGAAGATCATCCACATTTTTATTTCTGGCATTCATACTGGGCAGGAGAGCATCCTGCAGTGTTGGCTGATGAAAGCGGGAAGTAAAATTTTTGTGGCAGAAAAGGAAGATAAGTTGTAAAAGATGACAAAAGCAACAGAGATGGGAGGGTGTTGAAAACAGAAAGATGGACAGTAATGACACAGATGACACCGTTGACGCTTATCGAGATAGTACTAGCTTTAACCAAGGTATTGATGATGATAATGAAGATGATGATGATGATGATGATGATTTCAGAAGACTCGCTGGTATAGTATTCCGACTATCAAGAGAACTGAACTGGGAGGCAGGACAGAATATCCTCTGATTATCCTGACAAGGAGTTTACTGAGTTACAAACACCAAGTCTCAGGGCCGTGAGAGTATCGCTCAACTTACGCACGACCCACTAGTGCTCAGCTGCGACAGTATACTGCACTGTATATACCAAGATGTTTATCACCCGGTCTAAAGGCTTATCACGAGTGTGTAATAGCTGGTTGGTGTAAACACCGCTCTCCTTCTTGACTTAGTGTCTGGAGTCATCAAATATTGTACATACTCGCGTCAGATCATTCTGGAAATCTAAAACAACATCACCGGGTGAAACTGTTCACAGAAACATCGGGGGATTGCGGTCAAGATCATCAATTGAAGTAGTTAGACCAGAGAGATCAACCCAGAAAATTCTGCCAAAATCAGAAACCAAAGTTGATAATATATTCAGATTTTACTAGCAAGCATGAGGCCGAAGCCAAGCATCCAGCTTCGAAGCCGAAGTCGAAACTAGACACTATAAAAAGTCATAAAGCCGAAGACAGACATTAAAAAAGTCATGAAGTCGAAGCCAAGGCTTTTCAGGGCTTCATGAAACCTTAACACCATTATTTATATAAAATACTGTATTATCTTTTCTTGATGGGAATATGTATGGTTTTCCAAGTTGCAGCAAGTGCTTTCAAATAAGCTGGTTGATTTAGATTAGGATATAATCAGGTTTTAGTTGGAATCTGAAGAAATTTTTTTTTACAATATTCCCCTTGTTTCTGTCTGACATTCAAACAAAGATAATCATATTGGATTTTTCCAATTAACAGAATAATGAGAGCAAAAGTTAAGCACATATGATTTTTTGAACAGCCAGACTTTCTGCAAGAGTTTTCACATCATCAAAGTAAATTCAATATTTTTTATTTAGTTCTTTAGTTCCCTTAAAAAAAAATCATATTTATTCGCTTTCATGAAGAGAGAATAAATAAAAAGAGGCGAGGCATAGCATACTCAGAATTTCCAAAACTTGTTGTCGGGGCTAAAATAGATCTCCTCGTCTATTAGTTCGAATTAACTCATTAATGATTGTTCTTATATACACAATCTGGCATTCAGGTAAGAATTATTATGAGGAATGAGGAATACTCTTGCTAGCTGTAATCCCACATACAAACTCTACAAGTCAGTAAATGTGTTTGACATCATAGAGAGTCTTGTTTCTTAATTTTTAATTGATCACGGACTAGTGTAATTACTAACCTTATTATGTTATTAAAAACCTTATTTTTTGAAACGCAGTAATAATATTACAAGATCAAACGATATCTTTCCTAACTACGCCAGAGATGATGTGTCGTGTGAGAACCAGAATGAATAGAATTTAAATTCGGCTTAGAATAATTTTTTCTTCTAATCAACAAGGCAGGTACACTAAATAATACGGAGACAATTAATATAATATTACAATTACAGGTAATAGTTCAGCACACATGTAATAGTGAAGGTACAATATTAATTTCTATTATACTGAACGCATCAACACATTCTCTCTTAACCCACCTATTACAACAGATTAACAGCGCTATATAACAGAAATACAATTACGTAGATTATATTCACCGATCAGCCAGGTTAGTCCATGACGCAAGTTTTAACACCATCAGAAGTTCACGTTGGCGTGAAAACAAAACAAACACGAGTTATTGTCTCTATTATCGCCGTTCCTCCTGGCTGCCGACCTACAGATAATGAAGCTGCTTGTATGCTCTGGACGTCCTCGTTTCGCTAAGTCAAGAAGGTAATTAACTTTATGGCTCCCGGGCGTCCTCTCCGGCATTGTGTTTTGTTGCGGACGTCCAGATGGGTAGATTAACACGTCCGTGAGTAACCTGATGAGGAGGCAGTCGAGGTGCAACATCAGTGGAAGATAACAGTGAGACGAAGAGTTGTTCCAGGTACAGCATCAGTGAGAGATAACAGGGAGACGAAGAGTTGTTCCAGGTACAGTATCAGTGGGAGATAACAGGGAGATGAAAAGTTTTTCCAGGTACAGCATTAGTGGGAGATAACAGAGAGACGAAGAGTTGTTCCAGGTACAGCATGAGTGGGAGATAACAAAGAGACGAAGAGTTGTTCCAGGTACAGCATTAGTGGGAGATAACAGAGAGACGAAGAGTTGTTCCAGGTACAGCATCAGTGGGAGATAACAGAGAGACGAAGAGTTGTTCCAGGTACAGTATCAGTGAGAGATAACAGGGAGACGAAGAGTTGTTCCAGGTACAGCATCAGTGAGAGATAACAGTGATTGTTCCAGGTACAGCATTAGTGGGAGATAACAGAGAGACGAAGAGTTGTTCCAGGTACAGCATTGTTCAGTGAGAGATAACAGAGAGACGAAGAGTTGTTCCAGGAACAGCATCAGTGGGAGATAACAGGAGACGAAGAGTTGTTCCAGGTACAGCATCAGTGAGAGATAACAGAGACGAAGAGTTGTTCCAGGTACAGCATTAGTGGGAGATAACAGGGAGACGAAGAGTTGTTCCAGGTACAGCATCATCAGTGAGAGATAACAGGGAGACGAAGAGTTGTTCCAGGTACAGCATCAGTGAGAGATAACAGGAGACGAAGAGTTGTTCCAGGTACAGTATCAGTGAGAGATAACAGGGAGACGAAGAGTTGTTCCAGGTACAGCATCAGTGGGAGATAACAGGGAGACGAAGAGTTGTTCCAGGTACAGCATTGAGTGGGGAGATAACAGGAGACGAAGAAGTTGTTCCAGGGTACAGCATCAGTGAGAGATAACAGGAGACGAAGAGTTGTTCCAGGTACAGTATCAGTGAGAGATAACAGGGAGACGAAGAGAGTTGTTCGGGTACAGCATCAGTGGGAGATAACAGGGGAGACGAAGAGTTGTTCCAGGTACAGTATCAGTGAGAGATAACAGGGGAGACGAAAAGTTGTTCCGGGTACAGCATTAGTGGGAGATAACAGGAGACGAAGAATTGTTCCAGGTACAGCATCAGTGAGAAGATAACAGGGGAGACGAAGAGTTGTTCCAGGTGCAGCATCAGTGAGGAGATAACAGGAGACGAAGAGTTGTTTCGGAACTGCAGCATCAATGAGGATAACAGGGAGACGAAGAGGGATTGTTCCAGGTGCAACATCAGTGAGAGAGAGATAACAGGGAGACGAAGAGTTGTTCCAGGTACAGTATCAGTGGGAGATAACAGGGAGATGAAAAGTTTTTCCAGGTACAGCATTAGTGGGAGATAACAGAGAGACGAAGAGTTGTTCCAGGTACAGCATGAGTGGGAGATAACAAAGAGACGAAGAGTTGTTCCAGGTACAGCATTAGTGGGAGATAACAGAGAGACGAAGAGTTGTTCCAGGTACAGCATCAGTGAGAGATAACAGAGAGACGAAGAGTTGTTCCAGGAACAGCATCAGTGGGAGATAACAGAGAGACGAAGAGTTGTTCCAGGTACAGCATCAGTGAGAGATAACAGAAAGATGAGGAATTGTTCCAGGTACAGCATCAGTGAGAGATAACAGGGAGACGAAGAGTTGTTCCAGGTACAGCATCAGTCGGAGATAACCGGGAGATGGAGAATTGTTCCTGGTACAGCATCAGTGAGAGATAACAGAGAGATGGAGAATTTTTCCAGGTACAGCATCAGTGAGAGATAACAGAGAGATGGAGAATTTTTCCAGGTACAACATCAGTGAGAGATAACAGAGAGATGAGGAATTGTTCCAGGTACAGCATCAGTGAGAGATAATAGTGGGATGGAGAGTTGTTCCAGGTACAACATCAGTGAGAGATAACAGAGATATGGAGGGAAAATATAAAGATGTTCGAGCACCATCAGCTTAAGCATGGGAGTAAGACCCAGCAGTTTTAGTGAAAGATATCATGATCATTACACCTAAGAGATAGTATCCCATTAGTCCTTGTGAGAGATAATACCCTTACGAGGATATAAGATTGGTGAAGCATCAGAGCGTGCAGATACTATCGTCAAGATTAAAGATAACATTCTGAACTATTTCTTCTTCTTCTTCTTCTTCTTCTCATTGTTATCAATATTGTTAAAATTAAATTGTCATGACTATTATCATAATTACTAATTAAGATTATTATCATATAAGGCGGTTACTTCTCCACATTCTTCAAACAGACAACCCACTTCCACAGCACATAGGAAATAAGTGAAAGTAATAAATAGGTAAATAAGCACACATGGGTGGTTCATTTCCCTGTTGGTAATATTTATGGCTTCGGTCAGAGCTTAACTCTGACCAGTGTTGGAATTGATTTCAAAGAAACCTCCCCTTAGGCTCCATTTAACAAGTGTTCCTCAATTTTAAAAGTCAGTAGTGTCCCTTGGCGTAGGTTGGAGCGTATCACTAAAGGCCGAGTCAGAGCTGAGAGAAAAAGGAGAGTCAGAGGGAGGGGAGATGGCAGAGAGAGTAGGAGGTGGTAGCAGAGGAAGATCGTACAGAAGGAGAGGTTTGGGGAGAGAGAGGGAAAGAAGGAGAAGGCTGAATGGAAGAAAGGATTAGGGAATTGGGTGGTAGGGATGGAGAGAGGGAAAGAGGATGATGGGGTAAGTGAGGTAGAAAGAGAGAGAGGAAGTAGGGAGGGGAGAGCGAGAGGAAGTTAGGGTGAGGGAAGGAGTAGGCGAGGATGATAGAGCGTAAGAACGAGGGGAGGAGGCTGATAAGAGAAAGCATCGAGGAAGGAACAGGGAGAAAGGAAGAAGAGATAGGAAAAATCGCGAGAGACGGAGGGAGAGAGAGAACGAGTGACGAAAAAATATTTGAAAAAAATTGGTATTAAGTGAAAGACGAGAGAGGAAGAATGGTTATATTGAAGGAAGGAAATGAAAAAAGTGACAGTCGAATAAAAAAATACAGGGACAGTTACCTTTCGAGCGATATTCTGAATACGAATGTAATTTAATAAGTCGCTTTATACCTGTTGATACTGAAGGGGACACAAACATCAAAGGGAAAACTTGTTTATGTCTCTTCGTTCAAGTAGTTTAATATTCACGTTGTCCCAGTGATCGACAAGAAATATATAAATAAATCCTCACCTCCACAAGATGTGCCATAAACTTCAGCTTCTGTTTCCTGGAGAGTTGTAGCAACGTTATAGCCTCGTTTTACTACCACATCAACAGACCCAATACGGCAATTACCCCACCCGGACTATCCAATGAGCCTCTTCACCAAGTCGCAGCCTCCAGCAAGTGTATGTTTACGTCGGCCTTAAAAGCGGACGGTCCACGAAATTACTTGATAGACCGACTGACATTTTTTTTCAATATTATATCATTTGTTTCTTCCAGATTGCTTATTAAATGTTGCTTTGGGATATATAAAACGTTACAGGTACTTAAGATCTCCAGGCTGTCTGCATGAATTTAAAAAAGGTCTTTATTGTATATTGGCTTTGGAATGGTTTGACGAACACAAGACGCACTATTGAACCGAGGGATGGAGCTTAGGCCGATGGGACTGTGTTACATGCTAGTGCGATGGTCGCGGGAGACACTGGCAAGCATGTGTTTCTTGACGTGAAAACTGACTCCAGAGATCAGCTGTAAAGTATGTGTTTTCTTGTCGACACTTTCTCTCAAGGAGTTTCATATGTGTGTATTTATTTTTAAGTAAGTCTTTCTACATAATTCTACGAACTTTCCCTTACTTCTGGAGCTGTTTTATTACAGGAATGGAGACAAAATAAATATATTTAATAAAAACATGTCAACTCTTTTGATGATGTGCATATTTTTAACAATGATAAATATATCTTAAATTTTATGTATAAAGAGTTGGTGTCTTTTGTAAGGAGACGCTTCGAAAGTCTGACGTTCACGAGCCACGATAGGTTGTTATAATACAGTTGTAGTGGTAATAGATTGAGGGTTTGCTTGTATAATCATATATATTTATATATATATATATAAATATATAAATATATATATATATATATATATATATATATATATATATATATATATATATATATATATATATATATATATATATATATAAATATATGTTATATATATATATATATATATTTATATATATATATTTATATATATATATATATATATATATATATATATATATATATATATATATATAAATATATATAAATATATATATATATATATATATATATATATATATATATATATATATATATATATATATATATATATACATATGTGATATATCATATATACTACCTGAATCACCTTTCTGATGAGATTTACTTGCATATATACATATATACATATATATATATATATATACATATATATATATATATATATATATATATATATATATATATATATATATATATATATATATATATATATATATATATATATATTTCATGTAGATCCACAATGGAAATGTGGATAAGATAAATCTTGATAAAATCACACAGGGTAAAGGGAAACAATGGAAAACCTTAGCTTTCGTCTTTATTTAAGATATCTTCAGAGGTAACTTAATTACAAAGACTAAGAGAGAGTTTATGTACGCAGGGTGCCCTTACAAAACATGAGGTCAGAAAAAAAATATATGACATCCTCTAATACATACACCAACCACACAGCAAACATAAGAAGAGATTATAAGAACGGGTGACATAACTAGTCATGTTACGTCAGGTAAAAAATATGAGACCCACTAATCATCTATCCTACATCTGCCTTAAATGCTTTCAAAGCATTTTTAACCTTGGGCCACTGACAAATAAATTTGTGTAACATATCATTTTTGTACTGACCATCACTGAGGCTTAAAGAATTAATTTCTCTTATCAAACTAGCTTCAACCAGAAGTCTTTCTGTGACACATGATGATTTATACACTTCTAAACTGTTTTCCCAATCCATGGGATGATTATTGTTCCTTAAATGAACGAACAGTGCACTGCTTTCAGATGCTGTTTTAATATTGTACTTTTGCTGTTTAATTCTGAATTGCAATGCTTTCCTAGTCTGACCTACATAATTTCCATTGCAATTGCTACATGGAATACAGTAAACACTTCCATTTACATTAAAGGTTGGGCTATTTTTAATTAATATATTAGTCAAAGTTGAGTCATACTTAAAAACAATATTAATGTTTAATAATTTAAGGGACTCCATCGTTTCCCTTTTCCCTGTGTGACTTTATCAATATATATACTGTATATATATATATATATATATATATATATATATATATATATATATATATATATATATATATATATATATTATATATATATATATATATATATATATATATATATATATATATATATATATATATATATATATATATATATATATATATATATATATATATATATATATACATAAGAACATAAGAACATAAGAAAGTGGGATACTGCAGGAGGCCGACTGGCCCATACAGGGCAGATCCCTTTCACACCCATCCCAGCACTTCCATGTGCCTATCCAACTTCGTCTTGAAGCTCCCTAGCGTCCCCGATCCTACTATAGCACTCGGTAGCCTATTCCACATATCCACAACTCTATTACCAAACCAGTGCTTGCCTATATCCTTTCTGAATCGGAATTTATCTAATTTAAAGCCATTTGTTCTAGTTATTTCGTTATTACTGAGCTTCAGAACATCTTCCATTTTACCCTTGTTAATCCCACTTACCCACTTGTACACCTCTATCATATCTCCCCTAACTCTACGCCTCTCTAATGAATGTAAGCCTAAGCTTTTCAGTCTTTCTTCATATGGAAGGTTTCTAATATTATGGATCATTTTTGTCATTCTTCTTTGTACTCTCTCCAAAGAATCTATGTCCATTCTATAATAAGGACACCAGAACTGAACCGCATAATCCATGTGTGGCCTCACTAATGCTAGGTAAAGTTTCAAGATAACGTCAGCAGTTCTGTTACTCACAGACCTAGATATGAACCCAAGAATCCTGTTTGCCTTGTTGCGAACGCTAATACATTGTTTTCTAGGTTTCAAGTCGTTGCTAACAAATACACCTAGATCTTTTTCACAAACTGAGTTTTCTATTTCCGTGTTACCTAGTTTATACTTAACGTTTGTATTCGTCTTCCCTATCTGTAGTACCTTGCATTTATCAGTATTAAAATTCATTTGCCAGTCTACTGACCACTCATGTAAGGTATCTAGATCTCTTTGAAGGTGTTCAAAGTCACTGTCTGAATTTATCACTCTCCCCATTTTGGTATCATCTGCAAATTTACTAATCCTACTAGTTATGCCTAAATCAAGATCATTAATGAATATAACAAACAGCAGAGGGCCTAATACAGATCCTGGGGAACTCCGCTTTTGACCGCACCCCAGTCTGACTTTAATCCATTTATGCTGACTCTTTGTTTCCTACCAGTTAACCATGACCTAATCCATTTTAATACTGATCCACCTATTCCATGTGCTTCTACCTTCCTTATCAATCTCTCATGAGGGACTCTATCGAATGCTTTACTGAAATCTAAATAAATTATATCATATGACTTATCATTATCTACCGCTTCATATACTTCTGAGAAAAAGCTAAGCAAATTTGTGAGACAAGAACGTCCCTGGGTGAACCCGTGCTGAGAGAAGAATGAATTAAGTTGAATGTTTCAAGGTGGCTTCTGATTTTTGTAGCAATAATTGACTCTAGCAACTTGCCTATGATTGACGTGAGACTAATGGGACGGTAATTTGATGCTATTGATTTATCACCCTTTTGAAAATCGGAACTACATTTGCAAGTTTCCAAGCTTCTGGCACTAGGCCCGATTCTAATGACTTATTAAATAAAACTGCTAATGGATTACTCAACTCATCTCTACATTCTTTTAATATTCTAGCATATACCTCGTCTGGACCAGGCGATTTATGAGGCTTCAGTTTGTTAATTACTTTAAGCACATCGTTACTAGTAATATTGATATTCATCAACATATTTTCTATACTGTCGTTATATACCTTATGAACTTCTGGAAACTGTGCTAGGTTTTCATTTGTGAATACGGAGCGAAAATGACTATTTAACGTACTACACATTTCTAACTCATCATCAGTCATTTCTCCTGTAGTAGTTTTAAGGGGACCTATTGTATCTCTAACCTTTGATTTATACAGTTGATAAAAAGCTTTGGGGTTATTTTTCGATTCGTTTGCTACCTTGATTTCATAATTTCTCTTTGCTTTCCTAATTTCTGTTTTTACCTGTCTTGTTAGGTTCTGATAGTAACGAAGTAAGTGATTTTCGCCTTTCTTAACTTTTCTATATACTCCTTTCTTTTTCCCTAGAAGATCTAAGAGTCTATTATTCATCCATTTTGGTTGGTTCCGTATCGAT